>NC_052055.2:63417306-63772204 GCF_903992535.2 Arvicola amphibius | reverse complement strand
TTAAACATGCTATCTCACTCCATAGAAAATCCAATAGTTAGCTATTATTTGTCCCTTTTTATAGGTAATAAAGTGGGCACTGAACAATGTAATATTTCCATGTAGGTATTCAAGTGGTAAAGTGTTGTCTGAGGTTTCTGTCCTGCCCAGTTCCCACAATTGTTAAGTCCCAAAGAAATCACACAGAGGTCTACATTAATCATAAACTGGTTGGTCCATTAGCTCAGGCTTCTTATTAACTCTTATAACTTATTTTAGCCCATTATTCTTGTCTATGTTAACCACATGGCTCAGTACCATTTTTGGTGAGGCAGTCACATCTTGCTTCTTCTGTGGCCGGGTCACGACTGCAGAGGAATGGGCTTCCTTCTTCCCAGAATTCTCCTGTTCTCCTTGACCCGCCTCTACTTCCTGTCTGCTTATCCTGCCTGGCTACTGGCCAATCAGCATTTATTTAAAATGATTGACAGAATACAGACCATTGTCCCACACCAGTAAGGCAGTATTGGTTTAAGGTTCCCTGCATGATGACAGGAGGAGGCCCACATGGAATCACAGGGGGTATATACGGGCCAGCTGGTCTCATCCCAGGCTCACTACCTGGTAGTGATCTTGTTGGCTGTCATCATAGGCCTATTCAACTAAGCTTCATTGCCTAGCAGGTTTCTTTGATTGGGTGTTTTGGATGCCTGGGACTTGGTGGCCCACTGATGGCACTTGTCTCCTCTTCTTACAGGTGGTTGTGCTACTGTAATGTACCACAGTTCTGTGACAGCCTACCTCGGTACGAAACCACAAAGGTGTTTGGGAGAACATTGCTTCGCTCAGTCTTTACCATCATGAGACGACAACTCCTGGAGCAAGCCAGACAGGAAAAAGACAAGCTGCCTCTTGAGAAACGCACACTAATCCTCACACATTTCCCAAAGTAAGGGGGTCTACTTGTGGGGTTTTGTTTTACCCTGGTCTGAGGATGTGGAGAACATGCCAAAATCTACTTAAGTACTAAAATCATGCACATCAGGGCAAGTGTCTGGAGAGGAAGAAGGACTCTCAGTTCCCAGATTTCTCTGCTTTCCATACAGCAAGCCTGTACTTAACTTTGTTTTCATTTGTTCATAGTTTTTGAGACCCTAGCTGTCTTTAAACTCACTATATGGACCAGGCTGGCATTAAACTCACAGATGTCTGCCTGCCCCAGCCTCCTGAATGCTGGAGTTAAAGGTATACCACCACTTTTGTCTTAGTTAGGGTTTCTAGTGCTGTGAAGAGACACTATGACCATAGAAACTCATAAAGGAAAGTGTTTTATTGGGGCTGGCTTACAGTTTCAGAGGTTTAGTCTATTATCATTATGGTAAGAAGTATGGCAGCATGCAGGTAGATATGGTGCTGGAGGAGCTGAGAGTTCTCATCTTTACCCTCAGGTAGAAGCAACTGTGTGCCACAGTGATTGTAGCTTGAACATAGGAGACCTCAAAACCTGTCCCCCTATACTTCTTTCAACAAAGTGACACCTACTCCAGCAAAGCCAAGCCTCCTAATAGTGTCACTTCCTTTGGGATCCGTTTTCTTTCATAACACCCATAGTATCTGACCAGCACTTGTTAAGTTAATTAAATTTCTTTGACAATTTCATATAATTATATGATGCATTTTTATTGCTCTGACCTCTACTCTCTTTTATTGCACACCCTCTCTTCTATACTAATTTATTTTCCATATTCACATATTCTTATTTAGTTGTGTCCTTCCATGTTCTACCAAGACTGTCTGTGTGACCATGGGGTTGAAACTATCCATTGTATTCTGTGGGTTCACCAGTGGGCACACAACTGAAGCCAATGTCTCCTCACCCCCAGCATCTGTCAGTACCAATAGTTCATTTGTGACTGATTGAAGAGAGGGCCAGTCTTGTGCAGACACAGCCTTTATATGGCTCTATGTATTTCAGCTACCACAATGTTAAAGATGGATGAGAGAGAGCATGTAGGTGCTGTTTCTTTCCATTCAGGGGGTGCAGAAGAACCTAGGTAATCCTCTCCGAGCCCCGGTGAAGTTCCAGCATCTTCACTCCTGGCTTTCACCCTATGAAAAGCAAACTGCCAGAGCTAGGGTAGAAGCTTCCTCCTCTGAACTGTTGTTTCAAGAATGCACACTCTCTCTGACTCTTGGATCTTGCTTTGGTGGATATATAATCTTTCAGAAAATGTTATAGAAAAGGAAATTTGGGCCGGGCAGTGGTGGCGCATGCCTTTAATCCCAGCACTGGGGAAGCAGAGGCAGGCGGATCTCTGTGAGTTTGAGGCCAGCCTGGTCTACAAGAGCTAGTTCCAGGACAGGCTCCAAAGCCACAGAGAAACCCTGTCTCAAAAAAAAAAAAAAAGAAAGAAAGAAAGAAAGAAATTCAAGTGCTACATTCTGGACCTTGAGGCCATAAGAATTTTGTTTCCCCATTCCAGTGCTTGGGGCTAAACCACAGGCCTCACACAGTGGGTTTGTAGTCTGCCAGTGAGATCCATCCTCAGGTTAGAACCCTGAGTCTAATCTAGGAAAGAGGAAGGCTGCTGGAGAAGAGCTAAGTGCGGTTACAGCTCATGGCTTGTTGAGCAAGGACCGCAATAAATGAATGAGACGGTTGGCTTTTACGGGGTGGGTGGAATTTTTTTTTTTAAATTTTGCCTAAATTGGTGCATAGTGGACAAAAGTAAAGATTCAAAAGCTACCAGGAGTGATGCAGCATTTTTCCTTCCCTGTCCTACCAGGAGTAACACATTTCCTCCCTCTCGAACTGAAACTCTCCATTTGGAACATATTAGGAGAGGCAGTTTTGTATTCTTTGATCAAAGATTATTAAAATTTTGCTTTTGGGAAACTAATATTTGGATGTTTTTGGTTTTTAATTATGTGTACACATCTGTGTGTGGTCTGTGTATGTAAGCACAAATAGCTGAGAAGACCAGAGGTGCTTGGTTTGGCTAGAGCTGGAATTGTAGGCAGTTGTGAGTACTTGACGTGGGTTCTGGGAATTGAATTTGACTCTTCTTTACAAGAGCAATATATCCTCTTAACTGCTGAACTGTATATTTAGCCACAGAAAAACTGAATTTTTATTATCAAGATATTATTATTGAATTACCCAGTTTGTTTCAGGAAGGATGTTAACAGTTTTTGTTTAGAGACAAGGTCTCAGTCTGTAGTCTAGGCTAGCTTTGAACTCAGAGTTTTTCTCTACCTAAGCCAGTCTTCGTAGTGGTGGGATTACAGGTGTTTATCACCAAATCTGGCTCTAAACATACTTTTCTAAAATTTAAGAATAAGTTAGGTACTGAGTTGGGAGGTAGGGATCAACTAAATTGAAACATGTGTCAAAACCCTATGTGGGAACCTGTTACTTTGTAAGCTGATTTGAAAAATAAAAGTAAGGGAGAAAAAAAAAGCACTAAATAGGTTCAAGGATTGGGGATGTCCCTCAATGACAGAGCTTTTCTCTACCAGGGGTTTTATCCCCAACATTACTAATGCTTATATGCTCAAGTGCACACACACACATGCACACATACAACAACAACAATAGAGATCTTTTTCTGATTAAGATTACAGAACTTTCCTTGACCGTTGGATCCGAATCCAAAGGCTAATGAAGGAAATGCTGTGGATAGTGGTGAAGGGTTTGAACCAAGTACTGAACATTTACAGTATCAACTTTTTCTAAGATGAGATGAAGGCATGCTCACCAGGAAGCAAAATTCCAGCCATGAAATGTATAGAATTCCAGATGAAAGTCTTAAGTTGCATGCTACCCCCAGCTAGAAATGTGTGGTTCTGATTATGCAGCATCACAGAGGTCATGTCTCAGGCTTTGAAAGCTTCTTTCCTCCATGTTAAAGCCATCTCACACTAATTTGCCACTTAAGGAGCGTTCTGCCTTCAGAGGGTAGCGATCTGTCTCTGTCAAGGGACATAGAGGGAACCTGAGCCCCATACCTGTTGTAGTGCTAATGGAGAAATTTAATTACTTTGTATAGTGGCAGTTTTATTAGTTTGTATAATGACAGTAAAATTATTTTGCTCTTTGTATATATTTGCTAATTATAGTGTATTGTTCCCTCAGCTCACAGTTCTGGCATGTCTGTATGCTGAGCTGAGAAATCAACGCTGCTCTTTTTCCTTCTTCTGTTACTAATGGTAAAAATACCACTCACGTCTTTCAAATCTCTATTCATAGCACTTGACAACGTTGGAGGCTGTTGGGGGTTTATACATACAGTTTTGGCTGTTAACCCAGGTGCATTTGAACTTGGCCATATATGCCAGATGGAGATCTAGTACCTGTTTCACCTATAGAACCTATTTCTCTAGTTTGTTCCTAAATTTCACACCCTTCTTCCTATCTTTATATGTTGCCTTTTCTTTCATTGCTTGCCTTTATTTATTTATTTATTTATTTATTTAAATTTCTCTCTCTCTCTCATGTATTACATCCTGACCCCAGTTTCCCCTCCCTCCAAGCCTCCCAGTTTTCCCTTTCCTCCATAGTATTTATTTCTTGAAACAGAGTCTAACTATCTAGCCTTGATTTCTTGCTGGTTTGGAACTTTCTATGCAGACCAGGCTGCCTTGAACTTACAGAGATCCACCTGCCTCTGCCTCACCTGCCTCTGCCTCCCGAGTGCTTTGATGAAAGGCTTGTATCCAGCTCTTATTAATTTTTGCAGTTCTGAGACTGAATTTAAGGCTTCTTCATACATGTTAGCCATATCCCTAGCCCCCCCCCCCCCGCCTTTCCCTCCTTTTTTCTTTTATGTGTGTGGAAAAAAGTAATGTGGTAACATTGGGGTATCTTTCTTTTGACCTCCAAAACTTGAGATATATTTATAGTGGGTTGAGGAGTGAGTACAGTACTCATCATCGGTCTCAACTCACACCCTACCATTTGGTAGTCAAGGGTGCACCTTACATGTTTCCATGGGTGCAGTGGATTCTATTTATAGTAACTAAGCACATCAATACCTTACAACACTGTCAAGTAGTAAGAGATGTGTTCAGATGTGCTAAGAAGACATGTAACTCACAGTGTTATCAATTATTCAGAATGAAGTTCCAGAAGCTGCAGAAGCAATGCAGGTACCTAGTCAGGACACAACAGCCTTGGTGGCAGTGATGCCAATGACAGCTACATAGAGAGCTGGCATCTTCCGGGAGGCTCACTGAGGATGCATCTGGTCAGTGTATTAGTACTCTGTAGCCAGTGTCCTACCAAGTGAGGCAGGAGTAAAAGGAGAGGTTTGTAGAAACACTTTTCTCTACTTCAATAGACAGAAATGGCCATCTGAAATCATCACTTGAGTCTTAATTCCAATATATTTTATGGTTGAAGTAGAAACCCTGTCCTCGGGTGGTTGATACAAGTGACTGAGGCTTTTTGATTCTGGTAACAAAGGTTTATTTTTTTGTCTATTTAAAATGTTTTTATTTTATTTTGTTTTATTTTATTTGTGTGGATGTTTTGCCTGAATTTATTTCTGTGTACCTTGGGCATACATGATACCCATGGAGGTTGGAAGAGAGCATCAGATCTTCTGAAACTGAAGTTATAGATGTTTGTGAGCCACCATGTAGGTGCTCAGAATTAACCACCCAGCCATTTTTCCTGCCTCTATGTTTTTTTTTTCTCTCATGGTTTATTTTTTTTATATTTAAAAATTTCCATCTCCTTCCCTCCTCCTCCCCCCTCCTTCCCCTCCTCCTCCCCCTTCCCTCCCCTCCTTCTCCCCCTTCCCTCCCCTCCCCTCCACCCATACCTCCCCTCCCTCCCTCTCAAGGCCAAGAAGCCATCAGGGTTCCCCACTCTATGCTAAGACCAAGGTCCTCCCAACTCCCCCCAGGTCCAGGAAGGTGATCGACCAAGCTGAGAAGGCTCCCACAGAGCCCGTCCATGCAGAAGAATCAGAGCCGAGAGCCATTGTCCTTTGCTTCTCAGTCAGCCCCCGCTGTTGGCCACATTCAGAGAGACGGGTTTGGTCGCATGATCCATCAGTCCCATTCCAACTGGAGTTGGTGATCTCCCATTACTTCTGTCCCACCGTCTCCATGAGTGAACGCACCCCTCTCGTTCCTGACTTTCTCCCTCATGTTCTCGCTCCTTCTGCTCCTCATCAGGACCTTGGGAGCTCAGTCAAGTGCTCCAATGTGGGGCCCAGTCACCTTCCCCATCTGTCGCCAGCTGGAGGTTCCCTCACGGTCCTGACTTTCTTTCTCATGTTCTCTCTCCTTCTGCTCCTCATCAGGAACTTGGGAGCTCAGTCCGGTGCTCCAATGTGGGGCTCTGTCATTTTCTTCATCTATCGTCAGGTGGAGGTTCTATGGTGATATGCAAGAAATTCATCAGTATGGCTATAGGAACTGGCCTTTTCAGGCTCCCTCTCCTCAGCTGCCCAAGGAACTAACTGGGGGCGTCTCCCTGGAAACCTGGGACCCCTCTAGGGTCAAGTCTCTTGACAACCCTCAGGTAGCTCCTTAAATTAAGATATATGCTTCCCTGCTCCCATATCCACCCTTCCTATATCCCAAGCACCCCATTCCTCCGAGCTCCCCCCATTCTCCCCTTCACATTTTTCTCTCCCCATCTTCCCTTGGCCCAGTCTTGCCCAACCCTCAAGTTCCCAATTTTGCCTGGCGATCGTGTCTACTTCCAATATCCAGGAGGATTACTATATCTTTTTTGGGAGTTCACCTTCTTATTATCTTCTCAAGGATCCCAAATTTATAGGCTCGATGTCCTTTAATTATGGCTAGAAACCGATTATGAGTGAGTACATCCCATATTCATCTTTTTGGGTCTGGGTTACCTCACTCAGAATAGTGTTTTCTATTTCCATCCATTTGCATGCAAAATTCAAGATGTCATTGTTTTTTACCACTGAGTAGTATTCTAGCATGTATATATTCCACAGTTTCTTCATCCATTCTTCCACTGAAGGGCATCTAGGTTGTTTCCAGGATCTGGCTATACAAATAATGCTGCTATGACATAGATGAGCATATGCTTTTGTTGTATGATTGGGCATCTCTTGGGTAGATTCCCAATAGTGGAATTGCTGGGTCCTGGGGTAGGTTGATCCCGAATTTCCTGAGAAACCACCACACTGCTTTCCAAAGTGGTTGCACAAGTTTGCATTCCCACCAACAATGGATGAGTATACCCCTTACCCCACAACCTCTCCAGCAAAGGTTATTATTGGTGTTTTGGATTTTAGCCAATCTGACAGGTGTAAGATGATATCTCAAAGTTGTTTTGATTTGCATTTCCCTGATAGCTAGGGAGGTTGAGCATGACCTTAAGTGTCTTTTGGCCATTCGAACTTCTTCTGTTGAGAATTCTCTGTTCAGTTCAGCGCCCCATTTTTTAATTGGGTTAATTGGCATTTTACCGTCTAGTCTCTTGAGTTCCTTATATATTTTAGAGATCAGACCTTTGTCAGTTGCAGGGTTGGTGAAGATCTTTTCCCAGTCAGTAGGCTGCCTTTGTGTCTTAGTGACAGTGTCCTTTGCTTTACAGAAGGGTCCCATTTATTCAATGTTGCCCTTAATGTCTGTGCAGCAGGGGTTATACGTAGGAAATGGTCTCCTGTGCCCATTTGTTGTAGAGTACTTCCCACTTTCTCCTCTATCAAGCTCAGTGTGTTCAGATGAATATTGAGGTCTTTAATCCATTTGGACTTGAGTTTTGTGCATGGTGATAGATATGGATCTACTTTCACTCTTCTACAGGTTGACATCCAGTTATGCCAGCACCATTTGTTGAAGATGCCCTCTTTCTTCCATTGTGTACTTTTGGCTCCTTTATCAAAAATCAGGTGTTCGTAGGTTTGTGGTTTAAGATCCGGGTCTTCTATACGATTCCATTGGTCAACTTCTCTGTTTTTATGCCAATACCAAGCTGTTTTCAATACTGTAGCTTTGTAATAGAGTTTGAAGTCAGGGATGGTAATGCCTCCAGAAGAACCTTTATTGTATAAGATTTTTTTTGGCTATCCTGGGTTTCTTGTTTTTCCATATAAAGTTGATTATTGTCCTCTCAATCTCTGTGAAGAATTTTAATGGGAGCTTGATTGGGATTGCATTGAATCTATAGATTGCTTTTGGTAGAATTGCCATTTTTACTATGTTGATCCTCCCAATCCACGAGCAGGGGAGATCCTTCCATTTTCTGGTATCCTCTTCAATTTCTTTCTTCAAAGACTTAAAGTTCTTGTCAAATAAATCCTTCACTTTCTTGGTTAGAGATACTCCCAGATATCTTATGCTATTTGTGGCTATTGTGAAAGGTGATACTTCTCTGATTTCCCTCTCTGCTTCCTTATCCTTTGTGTATAGGAGGGCGACTGATTTTTTGGAGTTGATCTTGTAACCTGCCATGTTACTGAAGGAGTTTATCAGCTGTAGGAGTTCTTTGGTGGAGTTTTTGGGGTCGCTTATGTATACTATCATATCATCTGCAAATAATGAAAGTTTAACTTCTTCCTTTCCAAATTGAATCCCCTTGATTCCCTTATGTTGTCTTATTGCTATTGCTAGAACTTCAAGCACTATATTGAAGAGATAAGGAGAGAGTGGACAGCCTTGTCGTGTTCCTGAATTTAGTGGGATAGCCTTGAGTTTCTCTCCGTTTAATTTGATGTTAGCTTTCAGCTTGCTGTAAATAGCTTTTATTATATTTAGGAATGACCCTTGTATCCCTGATCTCTCCAAGACCTTTATCATAAAAGGGTGCTGAATTTTGTCAAATGCTTTTTCAGCATCTAATGAGATGACCATATGGCTTTTTTCCTTCAGTTTATTTATATGATGGATTACATTGATAGATTTTCGTATGTTGAACCAGCCCTGCATCTCTGGGATGAAGCCTACTTGATCATAATGGATAATTTTTCTAATGTGTTCTTGGATTCGGTTTCCCAGTATTTTATTGAGAATTTTTGCGTCAATGTTCATGAGTGAGATTGGCCTGTAATTCTCTTTCTTGGTTGAGTCTTTGTGTGGTTTAGGTATCAGGGTAACTGTAGCTTCATAGAAGGAATTTGGCAGTGACTCTTGTGTTTCTATATTATGAAATAACTTAAGGAGTATAGGTATTAGGTCTTCTTGGAAGTTCTGGTAGAACTCCGCATTGAAACCATCTGGTCCTGGGCTCTTTTTGGTAGGGAGGTTTCTGATAACAGTTTCTAATTCTTCGCGACTAACAGGACGATTTAGAGCATTTACCTGGTCCTGGTTTAACTTTGGTATATGATGGTATTTATCTAAAAAACTGTCCATTTCTTTTACATTTTCCAATTTTGTGGCATACAGGCTTTTGTAGTAAGATCTAATGATTTTCTGAATTTCCTCTGTGTCCGTGGTTATGTCCCCCTTTTCATTTCTGATCTTATTAATTTGCGTGTTCTCCCTCTGCCGTTTGATTAGTTTGGCTAAGGGATTGTCAATCTTGTTGATTTTCTCCAAGAACCAGCTTCTTGTTTCATTGATTCTTTGGATTGTTTTCTGTGTTTCTATTTTGTTGATTTCTGCCCTCAATTTGATTATTTCCAGTCTTCTACTTCTCCTAGGTGAGTCTGCTTCTTTTTTTCCCAGAGCTTTCAGGTGTGCTGTTAAGTCACCAATGAGCGCTTTCTCCGTTTTCTTTAAGTGGGCACTTAGTGCTATGAACTTTCCTCTTAGCACTGCTTTCATTGTGTCCCATAGGTTGAGTATGTTGTGTCTTTGTTTTCATTAAATTCAAGAAAGACTTTAATTTCTTTCTTTATTTCTTCCTTGACCCAGGTGTGGGTCAGTAGTTGACTGTTCAGTTTCCATGAGTTTGTGGGCTTTCTGGGGGTAGCATTGTTGTTGATTTCTAATTTTAATCCATGGTGATCCGATAAGACACAGGTGGTTACTAATATTTTTTTGTAACTGTGGAAGTTTGCTTTGTTACCAAGTATATGGTCAATTTTCGAAAAGGTTCCATGAGCCGCAGAGAAGAAGGTATATTCTTTCCTATTTGGGTGGAATGTTACATAGATGTCTGTTAAGTCCATTTGGTTCATTACCTTCATTAAGTCTTTCAATTCTCTGTTAGGTTTCTGTCTGATTGACCTGTCCATTGGTGAGAGAGGAGTGTTGAAGTCTCCAACTATTAGTGTGTGTGGTTTGATGGCTGCCTTGAGTTCTAGAAGTGTTTCTTTTACATAAGTGGGAGCTTTTATATTAGGGGCATAGATATTCAGGATTGAGACTTCATTCTGATGGATTTTTCCTGTTATGAGTATAAAGTGTCCCTTTCCATCTCTTCTGATTGATTTTAGTTTGAAGTCAACTTTGTTGGAAATTAGTATGGCCACACCCGCTTGTTTCTTAGGTCCATTTGCTTGATAAACCTTTTCCCAACCCTTTACTCTGAGTAGGTGTCTGTCTTTGTGGTTGAGGTGTGTTTCTCGTAAACAGCAAAATGTTGGATTCTGTTTTCGTATCCAGTCTCTTAGCCTGTGCCTTTTTATAGGTGAGTTGAGTCCATTGATATTAAGTGATATTAATGACCAGTGGTTGTTAACTTCAGTCATTTTTAGTAGTAGAGTTTGTGTATTTGCCTTCTTCTAGTTGTGCTGGTGGATGGTCGCTAGATGCCTGAGTTATTGTGGGCGTTGTTGGACTCCTTGGTTTGTGATTTTCCTTCTGTTACTTTCTGCAAGGCTGGATTTGTGGCTGCGTATTGTTTAAATCTGTTTTTGTCCTGGAATATCTTGTTTTCTCCATCAATGGTGAATGCAAGCTTTGCTGGGTATAATAGTCTAGGCTTGCATCCATGTTCCCTTAGTGTCTGTAACACATCTATCCAAGCTCTTGTGGCTTTCATGGTTTCCATTGAGAAATCAGGTGTAATTCTGATAGGTTTCCCTTTATATGTTACTTGACCTTTTTCCTTTGCAGCTCTTAATATCTGTTCTTTATTCTGCATGTTTTGTGTTTTGATTATTATATGGCGTGGGGATGCTTTCTTTTGATCCAGTCTATTTGGTGTTCTGTAGGCTTCTTGTACCTTCATAGGAACATCCTTCTTTAGGTTGGGGAAGTTTTCTTCTATAATTTTGTTGAATATGTTTTCTGGGCCTTTGAGTTGTAATTCTTCTCCTTCTTCTACCCCAATTATTCTTAGGTTTGGTCTTTTCATGGTGTCCCAGATTTCCTGAATGTTTTGTGTTAAGAATTTGTTAGATTTGTTTAGTTCTTTAATCTGTGAGTTTATTTCCTCTATAGTATCTTCAGAGTCCGAGATTCTTTCTTCCATCTCTTGTATTCGGTTGGAAATACTTGTCTCTGAAGTTTCTGTTTGTTTACTCAGAGTTTCCATTTCGAGTCTTCTCTCAGATTGTGTTTTCTTCAATACCTCCATTTCATTCATCAGGTCTTGTACTGTTTCCCTTACCTGTTTGATTGCTTTTTCTTGTTTTTCTTGTTTTTCTTGGGTATCTTTGAGAGATTTATTTATTTCATCTACCTTTTTGTTTGTCATCTCCATTTCTTTATGGCAGTTTTTTACCTCCTGTTTAAGGTCCTCTATTATTTTCATAAAGTACTGTTGAAGGTCGGTTTCTTCTATATCTTCTGGGGTAGGGTATTCAATTCTTGTTGTTTCGGGATGTCTGGCTTGTGGTGATGTCATGTTGCCTTTCATGTTGTTGGAGGAGCTCCTGCATTGGCGCCTGCCCATCTCTTCCTTCAAAAGGAGCCCGGAGGCGTTTGGTGTCCTAGACCAATCTTTGCTGTGACTGAAACTGGTTGGATCTCCCCAGTGCCAGAGGAGGACCTATTCCTTGCGTCACAATCTGAAGGAGCCGGCACTCCCTTGCAGGAATCCTCAGACCTGCCTGGAGGCCAGAGTCTGACTCCTCTGGGTGGATGGTCTTAGAACAGGACCAGGACACCTGAGAACACTAGGGAAATCTTGGGAGACACAGGGACGGGAGAAACCGACACAAGCCTGCAGAGGGATGTGGGGGTAGGGGGTCTGTGCTCTCTTCCAGGGCAGGTTGCCCCAGGGTCCGCATTCACTCACCAGTTCAGATGGAATGTCAGGGCACAGGATCAGGGATTCCAGGCAGCCCAGGGTCGCAGCCCAGACAAAAGGGCCAAGGTCCTGCCTCTATGTTTTAATTAAAAATATTGTCATTATTTCTTTGAGAATTTCATGTATTTTGATCACATCCATCCCTACCAACTCCTCCCAGATACACCCTTACCTCTCTACTACCCTTTATGTCCTCTTTTATTTTTAAATGACCCATCAAGTCCAATTTGTTCTGCCCTTATACTTTTTTGTTTTTGTTTGTTTGTTTGTTTGTTTGATACAGGGTTTCTCTGTAGCTTTGAAGCCTGTCCTGGAACCAGCTCTTGTAGCCTCTGCTGGCCTGGAACTCACAGAGATCTGCCTGCCCCTGCAGGGATTAAAGGCGTGAGCCACCACTGCCTAGCACCCCTTATACTTTTCATTGTGAGACTATCCACTGGAGCTTGGTTGATTTACCAGGAGACACACCCTTAAAACTGACTTTCCCTTTCCCAGAAGCCATCAACTGTCAAATGACCTCTCAGCTGGGGTGGAGACTTGTGGGAGCCCTGCCTTTTCTCCAATCTGAAATCCTGACTGCCTTGATCTAGCCAGAGTGCAGTTGTATTGTCATGTCCAGAAGACAGTGTATTGCTGTATTGCCTCAGTCCTCAGTCTTTCTGACATCTAGCCCTTACCTCCTTCTTGTTCCCTCTTCTAAGATGGTCTCTGAGCCTTAGGGAATACTTGCCAGGCCTCCTTAGCCTTATTCCCCAGGGAAAGGTGAGTGGGCTATCTGCCTATTCTGCAGCCCCACAACACAGGACAATCAGACACGATAGGGAGTCAAGTCAAAGCAGGAACTCAGTTCATTACTGTGAGCTTCAGCTTATATAGGTTATGTGACATCGTGTGATGTGGGGGTTCCTCCAGCCAATGAGAGACAGCCAAGCCCTCCCTCTGGCTGGAGGAACCTACCTAGATTTTACTGTCTCATCCTCGGTAACTTTGAGACTGTCCCTCATACTCAAGCCAGGCTTTTCTCTGTCCTACAGGCCTCGAGGTATAGGCCCTGAACTTGAGCCAGGCTTTTCTCTGTCCTACAGGCCTCAAAGTACAGGTCCTGAGATAATTTTGGCCCAACAAATACTTATAATTTTTAGAAGGTCACTCTTGTTCTTGTTTTTTTGTTTGTTTGTTGGTTTGTTTTGTTTTGTTTTGATTTTTTTGGTGTGTGCCTAGGTTTCTGTCCATGTTGGAAGAAGAAGTGTATAGTCAAAACTCTCCTATCTGGGATCAGGATTTTCTGTCAGCCTCTTCCAGAACCAGCCTACTAGGAATCCAAACAGGTACCTTTCCTTTTATATAAATTGGAGAGCAACCAGGAAGATCAAGTCACAGTGTTAATTGTTATTCCTTTTGCATTTATTTGAGTTTCTCATAAGGAAATGGATGTTTAGAGCCAATAAGTCTTGTATATGCATTACCCTAACTCACATTATGGTGCTGTGTCTTTGTTGATGAGCAGCATAAGCACTAACACAAACGAAGCAGGTACAGCCACATTAAGGACAGGGAATCTTTGTTTGCATAGTCCAGTTAGTGGAGGATCAAATTCCAGGAAGCTCAGCTCTGTCATGAAATGCTGGCCTTTTGAAGATACTTCTATTAGCAATTGTATTCATTTTCTTTTCTGTTGATGTAATAAAATGCTCTGACAGAAAGCAATCTAGGAGATAAAGGGTTTATTTTGGCTTGTAATTCCAGGAATAAGTCTATCATGACCAGGAAACCATGCAACATATAGGGGAAGGCATGGTGGCAAACACAGGAAGCTGGCTGATCACATTTCATCATCACACAGAAAGGCAAGAGAGAGTAAAACAGGGGTCAGGCCATAAAATATCAAAGCCTTGTTCCATTGAGGTACTTCCTCCATCAAAGGCCCACTTCATAATGATTCTATCACTTCTCAAACACCACTCTTAACTAGAGACCAGTTCAATTCCATGAGCCTATTGGGGACATTTTACATCGAAACCACAGGAGCAGTCAGTAGTAAGGTATCAAGAAATCAAGCTTCAGTCTGTTTTTTTCAACTGTGATATCTATTTTATGAAAAATAGTGGGATGGTGGGCAGAAGAAGGTGATCCGGGTTTCAGTATGTAAAGTACTTCTCAGTGTGACCAAGTTGCTCTTGCTATTGTCTTTATCAGTGCCAAGTTCCTCTTTATAATATACTAGGAGTTTTGACAGACATATATAGTTGGGGGTAAGCATTGCTGCTTAGATTTTTGGTGAAAGATCTCTGGAAAATATCTTTGTATGAAAACCCCTTTTACCTCTGCCGGATTAAATTCCTCCCCTTCTGGTCAGGTTATTGCCATAGCACTAGATAGACAAGGCAGAGGTTGTACCCTTAAGCTAGATCATACACTCTGGTGGAACATGAAGCCATTCAGAAGGGAGCTGTTCTCTCTTGCTGTAATTACATGTTCTTTGTTGGGAAAGTGGAATTTGATCACCTCCATTGTCATGTCTGCACACCCATGCTACAGTGGTAAATAGCTGTCATCATGATGATGCTGAGGTTCTGTCAGCTACTCCAGTATGTCAGCTACTCTAATGTCTTCTGAATCTCTAGAGCTTCTCTTTACATTGCTTCTCTATATTTTGAGATCCAGAAGCCTGTCTGCAGCTTTACTCTTGAGCATATTCTGAGCCTCTTTTTATAGGTATAGAGGAAGGCATAATCTTTTCTTGTTTCTCAGTCTAGCCTTAAACTCTTGGGCTCAAGCAACTTTCTGCCAAGTATCTGGGACTGCAGTTGCTGCTGTACCCCATTTTTGTTGTGATTCAGTTGCCTACAACTAGAAGTGTCAGGGGTTGGTGACTTATTGTCACTAGGCTTGCTTATTCTATTGTCTGACTTGGCTATTGGGAACATCTGCAGAATGAACCACTACTCCTAGGAAACCTTATTGAATGAACTCTTTGGGTACCTGTGCTATAGTGTTACTGAGAATATTCACTACCTACCCCCTCTCACTTCTTTAGCTACAAATCAGTGGCACATCCAGGAAAGTGGCATACCACAATATATAATGGAAACCACCAAATAAACCACAGTTTATTTGGAAATAAGCCTCTGGTGTATAGAGCTGTTACCAGCTCAATACCACAAGGCATTCTAGCCTTAGGATTTGACACACATACAATAAATAAGAATTGCTTCCCTCCAATTCACTTTTCATGTGTATGTGCTCTCTGCCTACACACACACACATACACACACACAGTGAGTAAGAGAGAGAGAGAGAGAGACAGACAGGCATGCGCGCGCGCGCACACACACACACACACACCCTTCATTATATCCCTGCTGTATCCATTTTTCTGTTGCTATGATGAAACACCTTGACCAAACCCAACTTATAGAGGGAAGAGTTTATTTTGGCTTATGGTTTCAGAGGGCAAGAGTCCATCATTCCTGGGATGGAATGGAAGCTGGTGGCAGAAACAGAAAGCTGACCAATCATGTTTCATTTTTATAGGAAGCAGAGAAGGCAGGAAGGGAGTGGGGTGAGGCTGCAAGCTTCCAAAGCCTGCCTTCAGTGAAGTACTTTCTTCAGCAAAGCCACACCTAAGTATTAAATAACCTCCCCAAACTGCACCACCAGCCTTGGATGAAATACAAAAGAGCCTATGGGGAACTTTCCTTATTCAAACTACCACACCTGCTGTATTATGTATTTTCTCAAAAAATCAATACATAATTGCAAATATTCCCACTTATGAACTCCTCTCAGAGCAAACCACATTTTCTTCTATGGAAACAGTGTTCTTGTTAAAGCCAGTAAGTGTATCTGGATGCAATGTTTTCTAGTGGATAGACTGCCTATAATTTTTGCCTCTTTTCTCAGTAAAATAGCATACTCACGGTTTCAATCACTTGCTGGAGGCTGGGGATAAAGCTTGTGCACTTCTGTTGGCACGGGGCTTGCTTAATTGTTAGTTTGGAGTCCCCTGGCATTTTTTATTTCCAGGAACATTCTCAAGTGCACAACTTTAGGCTCTGTCAATACCCCACCATTATACCCACAAAGTTTAGCCTCCATACTCAATCTTCCTTTAATTAGTTTTATCACAATGACTACCATAGTGATTTATTTACTGAATGATTGATTAGATTTTTTTTTAAAAAGAGCAAACATCCATGCTTCTTTACTTCCTGGTGTCCATCTGTATGGAAAGAGCTGTACATTCTTTACTCACTACTTTATCAGTGTGGGCTTGGATACATTCTAAATCTGTTCAGTGATTTCTAATCCCTGACTCTCTAGTATCTTGATGCTCTGTGGCTTTACTTTAGCATGGCTTTATGGTGCTGGGCAGTCATAGGATGGCCTTATCGTCTCATGTGTACTTGGCTTCTTTTCTAAGAGAAAATTCATCTAACATCTGTTTTTTTCTTCTCTTGGCGTAGTGATCAGTCCTCCTGTAACTGGGACAGAATCTTTCTGTACAAATGCCTCTTCCCATGAGCAGATCAATGGAGATAGAACAAGTCCTGGTTGCAGAGGTCCTTCCGGGCTTGAAGCAAACCCAGGTAAGCTATGGAGGGAGTAAGACTGCTGTAGCTCACACTGGTAACTCAGTCATCAGTAGAGTCCTGAACTATATTCAGATGCACTAACAGTTATGTTCCCCATGACTTTAGTGGCTGGATGCCACTTTGCTTTAGACTTTCGGGATGTACTATTGTGTCATTAACAAACCCACAGTGCAGAACTGTTGCTATAAAAACTTGTACTGGGTGATGATGTCTCACACCTTTCAACCCAGCACTCAAGAGGCAGAAGCAGGTGGATCTCTCAGAGTTCGAGGCCAGCCTGGTCTACATGTCCAGTACTACATAGAAAATCCCTGTTTCATTACTACATAGAGAATCCCTGTTTCATTAAACTTAAAACAAACAAACAACTTGTCATTACAGCACCCATGTGGGATGTCCTTTGGCAGTCATCGAATTTCAGCTAGTCTCACAACTCTGTGGTCTCATTTTGGGTTTGGCTTGGCTAAAGCACTTAATGGGAAACAACTTTCCTACATGTGTATTTCTTTCTTCTCTGGGGACGTGGAATTGCACACAGCATGTTCTTCTGGCAGTGGCATCACTACAGGTTGGTTTGAGACACACGGTGCTGTCTATAGGCAGCACTCCTTGTTGCTGCTCAGCCCACAGCCCTTATAGTAGTGCACTTAAAAAAAAACCTGTTTTCTTTCTGAAAACAAAGGAAATATTCAGTGTCTTGAGATGGATGACTCATTCTGGCATCAAAAGAAATCAAATGGATACACATGGAGTCACAGTGGGGGAGAAATAAAGAATGCCGTTGTCAATTCCTTCAACATTCACATGCAAATCATGGGTTATGGTGACTTGCTAGTCAAATATCTGAAGATAATCCTCACTAATCTCCAGAACCAACTTTCATAGATTTGGTGGAATTGGAACCAAGGCCATGTAGTGGATCGTACATAGCACTATGGTACCTTTTCTATAGACTATGTGCTTTATAGTACTCTGTTTTTTAAAGTTAGTGAGCATACGGTGTGGAAGTGTGCTTACTAGACTGCATACTGACGGAGCAAATTGCATTTGGATGTTGAAAAGCTGTAGTGGAAGTGGCGGGGGCTGCGTCCTGCCACCTGGCCGCAGGCTAGCTTTACACCCAAAATGAGAAGCGGCAGGGCTGTGTCCCGCCACCCAGCCGCCGAAATAATTACACGGAAACTGTATTCTTTTAAAACACTGCCTGGCCCATAGTTTCAGCCTCTTATTGGCTAATACTCATATCTTGCTTTAACCCATATTTAGTAATTTATATAGCACCACGAGGGGTGCCTTACCAGGAGAGATCTTAACCTGCGTCCATCTCGGAGAGCAGCAGCATGGAGACTCCTATGGCGAATGCCTGAAGCGTCTCCCCAACTCTACTTCCTTGTTCCCACAATTCTGTTCTGTCTACTCCACCTACCTAATTTTCTCTTAAAGGGCCAAGGCAGTTTTCTTTATTAATAATGAAAGTAACATAGACAGATAACTCTCCTCCATCATTTCCCCTTTTTCTGTTTAAACAAAAAAGAAAGGCTTCAACTTTAACATAGCAAAATTACATGTAACAAAACAGTTATCAAGCAAGTATTACAGTTACAATATTTAAATCTATTTTATCTTTTATCATAACTAAGGAAAGCTATAACTATCTATTTATTCTTCAACTCCATCAAAGACTCCAGAAGGATACAATGCTACCTAAGTAAACAAGAAATAAGTAACTTATAAAACTCTAGAAATGACAGAGACAACTCGCTGCCTGGACAGTCACCCAAAGTTCCTCTGTACCGTTGGGGCATCCATCTTCGGGCTTCAGGCCCACAGTATCCAGCAGACATTTCCATGAAGCAGAAAAATTCCAAAGACAGTTCAGTCACTTTCTGCTGTGTCCTGCAGAACGTCTCGCAGACTCTTTCACGAATCAGGAACCCTGAGAGACCATCTCACCTTTAGGCAAGTTTAGCAGTCCTCTTTCTGTGGGTTCCTTGTGTCCAGTTTATGCAACAGTCCAGGCAAGAGCAGTTTCTTGCCCAAATGGCTAACAAACTCCATAAGTAGCCTCTTCGATGCCCATCTTCCTCTTGAAGTAGATTGGTGCTGCCAGGAGCAGACGTGTCTCATTGTCATGAAAAACCCCAAGTTATTAAAACATTAAATGCCATATTCTGCAGTCTTTGAAAGATATGAAGAATGCCTATCTGAAATATATCTATGCACATCTAGAAAATGACTAACATGACTACAAGCTTGACTATTATCGATGATTATCCATTAACAACCTATATTTCCTAATTATACATTACATTCTTTAAAATGAACTACAATCACAATAGCTTAATCAAAATCAGAAATACATATACATATAACAAAATTGACCTTAAAATCTATACCAATGCAAATTCATATCTATATCATCTCCCCCTTTAAATGTAAAAGAACATTTATAAGCAATATTTGGGAAAATGGGCGCAGTTTTTCTCTCCAAACTGCTTCCTGCTGAATGGGGGCGTTGTTATTTAGGTCTTTCATGGTATAACCTGTGTGCTAGGTTCCTCTCAGTTGGCAGTTGAGTGAAGTAATTTTTTGAAGATGTTCACAGCAACCTTTCAGGAGGGCGTGGTCTATCATACCATATTGGGATAGAAGCAATCCACAGAGTCTCGTCCTCTGTGAAAACAAAAGAAGAAACTCTTTTCCAAAGCATCATGTTCTTAGATACAAATCCTGAAGTCATACCATTAAAATGTCCATTCTGGTCTAGACTGGCAGCCCATATAATGAAATGTCTCTCTGTACTTAGCTCCTTTACAGTCAAAAAAATCAAAGAAAACACAATAAAATACATAATCCAGACTCTCTGTGAATTTTCCATTTTTATGTGGCTTATTTTCATTCTATCACTTTACTTTATTCTGTCTCTTTAAAGACTTTAACCTTTTTTTTTTTTAAGGCATTAACTTTATTCTCTATATTTTCTTTTTCTCTCTTTTAAGCCTACGTGAGCCATTTAAAGGCCTTCTATGTCTGAATCTTTTCTATTGTGAATCTGTAATTTTTTATTATCCAGGAGCACTTCTTAAAAGGTTAACCACTTCTTAAAATCTTAAGTTGCGCCAGGCTGTTTACAGCCAAGTCTAAACCTTAACTGCGCTGTTATTATGGTAATTGCGATAGACCTGCCTGAGGTCAGCACAGTTTAGCATGGCGGAGCAGAGCCAGAGCTGCTACTGCCTCAGTCATTTGGTGTCCCTGAGCTGCACACAGTTCCAGGCACACAGCAGTCGACATTGGAGCCGCACTCAGCAGTTTAATTCTGAGACTGAGCGTGCAGCACAGAAACTCTTTCATCCAAGTTACAGCCAAATCTGACACGCAGAGCACCGCGCAGTCTGAAAACATCTCTATGGCGGCAGGAATCCGCCATGCTCTCCCGCTCACCTAAGCCTGATTCTGCCATCTGCCCAGGTGCAGGAAGGGAGCAGTGAGCCATTGGCATGGTCTCAGAGAACTTTCTTTCCGATCCCAAGCGGGCAAGGTTTTTAAGTGGATTTAGTCACCACGTTGGAGCGCCAATCTGTAGTGGAAGTGGCGGGGGCTGCGTCCTGCCACCTGGCCGCAGGCTAGCTTTACACCCAAAATGAGAAGCGGCAGGGCTGTGTCCCGCCACCCGCCACCTGGCTAGCTTTACACCCGAAATAATTACACGGAAACTGTATTCTTTTAAAACACTGCCTGGCCCATAGTTTCAGCCTCTTATTGGCTAATACTCATATCTTGCTTTAACCCATATTTAGTAATTTATATAGCACCACGAGGGGTGCCTTACCAGGAGAGATCTTAACCTGCGTCCATCTCGGAGAGCAGCAGCATGGAGACTCCTATGGCGAATGCCTGAAGCGTCTCCCCAACTCTACTTCCTTGTTCCCACAATTCTGTTCTGTCTACTCCACCTACCTAATTTTCTCTTAAAGGGCCAAGGCAGTTTTCTTTATTAATAATGAAAGTAACATAGACAGATAACTCTCCTCCATCAAAAAGCTACCCCTCCTCCTTTTTTAAAAACAGGTAGTTCTGTGTATCTCTGCTGTCTTAGAAATCGTTATGTAGACCAGGTTGGCCTCAAACTCACAAAGATATGCCTGCCTTTGCAGAGTTGAGATTAAAGGCATGCACTGCTGTGCCTGACTTCAAATTGCTATTCTATTTTTCATTTAGTTACTGGACTGGGGATGTGGCTCAATGGTAGAGTGCCAGTCTGGCACATATGAAGCCCTGGGATCTAGCCTCAACAACACTACACACACACACACACACACACACACACACACTAATAAAAAATAAGTGTAGATTATAATAGTAAAAGAAATTAAAAGTAAAATAGTAAAAGAAAAAAGCCAGAAAGGAGAAAGGGTGATGACAAGCTGGGTAGGATATGCTATAATCCACGCATTTGGAAGGAAGAGGAGGCCTAGGATTTCAGGATTAATTTAGGTTACATAGTAAGTCAGCATCCAGACAGGGTTACACGAGACGTGTTTACATGCCTTAAACAAAGAAAGAAAAATAAAAACCTATGTTTCACATTCTTAGCAGGAACATAGGAGAAAGCTCTCTGTTGGGGACCAGCCTCAACAAAAATACCGCTTGCCAGGATAGGTGCATGGGGATTTAGAAAAATTAGTAAAGAATACAGAGATGAGTGAAAAATAATAAAACAGTAAAGATAGGATAGCACCAGAAGGGAGTTCATTTAATTTCCGATTGCTTAAAATACCCCTGGTCCCAAAAGTTAGGAGGAAGATAAAATTGTATTAACATGATACAAGGAAATGAAAAAATGAACAGACCAGTTGAAGATTGCAGGCTACAGTCACAGTTAAACGAAACCAGTCACACTCACACCCTAGACCAAAATCTTCTGTAGGCAAACCACTCCCTGGGTTCTTCTTAAAGGAACTGGAACCTTAGTTGGATCTGTAGACTTTTCTTTGAGGTAGAAACATATCTACTTCTCTATACCTGAAATACAAGGTCTGGCTATTAGCCACACCTGTTGACAAAAACCTTGAGAAAGCAGAATTCTCTGGTCTGAATCTTGGTGGGACCTGTGTTTAAGGTAGAAACACAATAACCTTGAAGAAATAGAGTTAAGTCCTGACTCTCTGACCTTTAGTCAAGGTCAATAGGCTCATATTTTTGCCCATCCACAGCTGTCTGTGCCTTTGCATATTTTCCCAGCCAGTGGTCTTGCTCACCTTATGAACTATCATTTTTATGATAAAATATTTAAGCCCCCCAAAATTTACAACATGTGAGTGTTAAATGGGCCCATTTTATAATGAGAAAATTAACCATTTTAAAATTATTCATTTAAGTTTTTATTATTTTTCCTGTGTATGTATGTGTGGTGTACATGTGAGTGTGTGGTATACATATGGTATACATGTGTGTGGCATACATGTGGTATAGGTGTGAGTGTGTGGTGCACATGTGGTATACATATGAGTGTGTGGTGCACATGTGAGGGTGTATGGTATACATGTGTGTGGTACACATGTGAGGTTGTATGGTATACATGTGTGTGTGGTGCACATGTGAGGGTATAAGGTATACGTGTGAGTGGTGCACATGTGAGGGTGTATGGTATACATGTGAGTGTGCGTGGTACACATGTGAGGGTGTAAGGTATACATGTGTGTGGCACACATGTGAGGGTGTAAGGTATACATGTGTGTGGTACACATGTGAGGGTGTATGGCATACATGTGAGTGTGTGTGGTACACATGTGTTGTAAAAGGAGGAGTGGGCCACTTCCCACCGCCCAGCTCCTGGCTAGCTTCACCCAAAATAATTACATGAAAACTGTATTCATTTAAACACCGCCTAGCCCATTAGTTCTAACCTCTCATTGGCTAACTCACATATTGATCTAACCCATTTCTAATCATCTGTATTGCCACCTGACTGTGGCTTACTGGCATGAGTCTAACCAGTGTCAGTCTCGGAGAGGAGAGCCATGGCGTCTGCCTGACTCCGCTTTCTTACTCCCAGCATTCTGTTTGGTCTACTCCGTCTATCTAAGCTGCTGTCCTATTAAAAGGCCAAGGCAGTCTCTTTATTTAACCAGTGAAAGCAAAACATAGAACCCCTTCTACATCATTTCCCCTTTTTCTGTTTAAACAAAAAGAGAAAGGCTTTCACCTTAACATTGTAAAATTACATATAACAAAACAGTTATCAAGCAAGAATTACAGTTATAATATTTATATCTATTTTACCTTTTATCATAACTAAGGAAAATATAACTCTCTATCCATTCTTCAACTCCATCAAAGACTCCAGAAGAATATAATATTACCTAAGTAAACAAAGAAGTAAGCAACTTCCAAAACTCTAGAAATGACAGAGACATCTCGCTGTCTGGACAGTCACCCAAAGTTCCTCTGTACCGTTGGGGCATCCATCTTTAGCCTACAGGCCCGTAGTATCCAGCAGACATTTCCATGAAACAGGAAATTTCAAAGACAGTTCAGTCACTTTCTTTTGTGTCCTGCAGAATTCTCGCAGACTCTTTCATGAATCAGGAACCCCTTTAGGCAAGTTCAGCAGTCCTCTCTCTGCGGGTTCTTCATGTCCAGTTTATGCAACAGTCCAGGCACGAACATTTTTTTGCTCAAATGGCTAACCAACTCTATAAGGAGCCTCTTCAATGCCCATCTTCCTCTTGAAGTAGCTGTTGCTTCCAGGATCAGACGTGTCTCATTGTCATGAAAAGCCCTAAATTATTAAAACATTAAATGGCATATTCTGTAGTCTTTGAAAGATATGAGGAATGCCTATCTAACTGAAATACATCTCTGTATATCCAGAAAATCCAACTAACATGACTATAAGCTTGACTATCATTGATGATTATCCATTAACAACCTATATTTCCTAATTATACATTACATTTTTAAAATGAGCTCCACAATCACAATACCTTAATCAAGATCAGAAATACATATAACAAAATTGACCTTAAAATCCATACCAATGCAAATTATTTATTTATCATATCCCCCTTTAAATATAAAAGAACATTTATAAACAATATTTGGGAATATGGGCACAGTTTTTTCTCTCCAAACTTCTTACTGTTATATAGGGGTACTGTTAATTAGGTCTTTCATGGTATAACCTGTGTGCTAGGTTAATCTCAGTCATAAGTTGAATGAAGTAATTTTCTGGAGGTGTTCACAGCAACCTTTCAGGAGGACATGGTCTATCATACCATATTGGGATAGAAGCAATCCACAGGGTCTCATCCTCTGTGAAAACAAAAGAAGAACCTCTTTTCAAAAGCATCATATCCTTAGACCCAGCAAGCAAGCTGCAGCATTCTGCTCACAGACCACATTCAAATGCTCCATAGTCAGACTGCCTGCCTGAAAGAGTCAGAGTTTGCCCTGGCAGGATGGCCCATGTGGCTAATATAGATAAGAATAATGGGTTAATATAAGCTACAAGAGCTAATAAGAAGCCTGAGCCAAGGGACCAATCAGTTTTATAACTTATGGAGATCTCTGTGTGATTTTCTTTGGGGCTTGCTGGCTGTGGGGTACCGGGTGGGACAGATACCCCAACAAGACGGCCTTCATGTTACACACATGTGAGGGTGTAAGGTATACGTGTGTGTGTGTGTGTGCACATGTGGGGGTATATGGTATGCATGTGAGTGTGTGGTGCACATGTGAGGGTGTAAGGTATACGTGAGTATGTGGTGCATATGTGAAGGTGTAGGGTATACATGTGTGTGTGTGCACATGTGAGGGTATATGGTATGCATGTGAGTGTGTGGTACACATGTGAGGGTGTAAGGTATACATGTGAGTGTGTGTGGTACACATGTGAGGATGTAAGGTATACATGTGTGTGTGATACACAAGTGTGTAGATTTTCAAGGCTGATGTTAAAAATCTTTTTTGCCAGGTGGTAGTGGTGGCAGCACACACATTTAATCCCACCACTTGGGAGGCAGAGACAGATCGATCTGAGTTCCAGGCCAGTATGGTCTATGGAGGGAGTTCCAGGACAGCCAGAGCTGTTGTTACACAGAAATACCTTGTCTCAGAAAACAATCAATCGAAACAAAAAGGTTATTCTTCCCTCATGCTCCACTTTATTCCTTGAGGCAGGGTCTCTCAGTTGACCCTAACACACACAGATAAAGGTTAGTCTAGTTTTTCAGCTTGCTGTAGAATCATTAGGTTCCTCCTCACAAGGGCTGGAATTGCAAGTGAGTCACCATGCCTGCCTGGCTTTTTTAAGTTCTGATGATCCCAATTTTGATCCACACTTTTATAAGGCAAGCACTTTTACCATAGCCATCTCTGCAGCCCTGTTTTGTTTATTAAAAGTAAGACAATTTACTAGTATTTTTCAAATATATATGAAGATACCTAAATATAATATATATACATGCATATGTACACCTATTAATGTACATACCATATATTGTAATATGGTATGTAAATTGAGATAAGTGGGATTATAAAAAGAAATAATCAGATCAACCAGCACTGAATGTTTGAGAAATAACTTAGTTAATTCTTAAAAGCAAGCAGACAAAAACAGAAAAGAGAATCTAGGTATTCTAAAGACTTGTCCTCTAGGCTTGGGCTACTGGGTGCTCAGGGATTATTATACCCCAACATTGAAAAACACAGATTCTTTCTATGAGGACATGCACATTTATAAAACAAAACCAAAAACAAAAGCAACAGAAACTTCTCATTTGGGATTAATAAAACAGTTTTTTTTAAACAATTTTTGACATTTATGATTACAGACATTTATATTATAGCTGTGAACTCCCTGTGCAGCCAAGGATGACTTTGAGCTCTCAATCCTCCAAGAATAATGAAACCAAACTCTATATCTGCAGATGAAGAACCATGTGCTTGGGGCTGGAGAGGAGGCTCAGCATTTAAGAGCATTGACTGCTCTTGTAGAAGACCAATGTTTGGTTCCTAGTACCCAACAGCTCACTGTTGAATATATTATATATATATATATATATATATATAATCTCCAGTTCCAGGGAATCTGATGCTTTGGTCTGTCCTCTGTGGGCAACACACACACACACACACACACACACACACGCACGCACACACGCAAACACACACGCAAACAGTCACATAACAATACCTTTAAAAAAAGAAACATGGGGGCTGAGGATTCGGCTCAGTGGTTAAGAGCACTGCCTGCTCTTCCAGAGGACCCAGTTTTAATTCCCAGCACCCACATATAGCTCACAACTCTCTAATTCTAGTTCAAACCCACATACAGATAAATCAGCAGGTAAAACAGGAAGTAATACACATGAATAAAAATAAATTAAAAAAAGAAACATACTATAGTAATTCATATGTCAAGGAAACATCTTAGAAAACAGGCAGTCTTTAAAGTGGATCTGAAACTGGCAGTGGGCTGATCTTTCTCTTCCACCACCAGCCTTTCTCCTCCTGGAAGGCTGGGGACAGCCATCAATGCTATCAGAAAATCATATGAGAGACCAGTGTGATGGTGTATACCTATTATCTCATCATTCAGGAGTTAGAGAAGCAGGAGGATTGCCACAAGTTTGAAGCCCACCTGAGCTATATATAGTCAGTATTAGACCAGCCAGGGATACATACATGAGCCTGTCTCACCCCCAGATTACTTCCCCAAAATAAGTTAGATTCATCAGGTCATATTTTCCATTTCAAATCATCTGTTTTTTTTTTGTTTTTTTTTTGTTTTTTGCCTTTTATTTTGAACATCACAGGAGAAAAGAGGAAAATGAACAACTCTCATGCTCCGGAGGAAGCCAAGAGATCCCGAGTGTCGGGGGATATTCCTGTGGAATTGATCAATGAGGTCATGTCTACCATCACAGACCCTGCAGTGATGCTTGGACCAGAGGTCAGCAGGGGGAACCAGGCAGGCAGCTGAGAGGGCCTTTCTGGTCTCCCTGCCACATCAGCTGTCAGAGATGTAGGTGGAATGCTGAGGACACAATGGGCAGGAATGGCTAACCAAGATGTGGTCCCCCTTGACAAATATTAATTACAGGGCCACAAACCACAGTTCGAGTAGTTGGAAACCTTTCCATCTTGATGAGTTCCAAACCTCCATCAGTATTGCAAAAAACCTGTGACAAAATCCTTGTAGTTCACCTGGAGATTCAGCCGTGTTCACATGCCATTTACCTGTGTTTACCTCCTCTTTCCTCTCCTGTGGACCTTTTAGAATCGTTTCAGAGTTCCAAACAAATGAAATAATAGCTCACACCCAATGCATTCTCCTGTGTCTTGTATGAAAGCAATTCTCTTGTATTATCACATGAGTTAGCACTCAGGAAATTTAGCTTTGTTACAAGGTTCTCTGGTTTAGGGTTGGCAGACTGTAGCCTGCCAGTCAGATTTGCTGTTTAACTTGTGGGTTGAAATAATTTTTCTGCCTCAGTCTCCCAGCTAGCTAGAAGGAAAGATGTATCTTATTAGGCTAGACTTGTAACTGTTCTAATGGATTATGTTATCTGTACACCACTGCACATAGCAGAAAATTAAACAATTGAGGCTTGGAATGTATGTCTTCCAAAATAAAATGTGCATCACTAGACTTTTCACTGAAAAATTTGCTGACTTGTTTGCCTAATATGCAACCTATATCCAATGATTGATTATCTTACCAAATTATGCCATTCAAAACATGTATTGCTATTGTTGGAGGCTCCATTAGGAACTGAGCATGGAATTTATTTTTCATTTCTTCATCTCTTTAGTGTGTATTTTTTGGACAGATGTCACGTAGTAGGCTGATCTTGGGCTTATTATATAGCCAGGATGAATGACCTTGAGCCACCACTTAATGTTCTGGGGATCGAATCCAGGGCTTCCTGAATGCTGGGCAAGCACCTTACCTCTGAGCTGCATCCCATCTCTTTAGTCTGTTTTAACTGAAACAGTTCTCCCAGGCCTTTCTTCTTTTGCAATGTTGCCTTTATTGTGGACTCTTGTTGGCTAGTTTTGCATAATGTCTCTGGATCTGTGTAATAGTTTAGGTCGATCCAGATAAAACGTTTTTGTTGAAAGTACTGCTGACATCTTATCTTACTGTAAGACATCCAGGGACAGGGAGGCTCAAGACATTTCCGGGAAATGAAGACATGGCTAGAGTTTATAAGCAACTTCTGTTTCTTCGGTGTGGCTCTGCTAGATTAAATCATTAAGTTTCACACTGATCTGTTTCTGTGGTTCTTTATCAATCCCAAGGATAATTCAGAGAACTGAGTGTTGCAACAGAACCATCTCATAAAATTCTTCTTTCCTTCTGGATTATCCAGTTGTGGGAACTTAAAGCTGAGCTGCTTCTGTGTATTTGCTTTAGGGGTTTTGTAACTTCTCACATGAGCAGAACTTGGTCTACTCAGATTTAAAGTGGGCAGGCAATCAACCATCTCACCATCTGTTTCTGCAGTTAGTAGTGTACCAGCATGCCCAAGCAAGCGGCTGCGCTTTCACATGTCTTTGCAAACTAGTTGTTAATTATCTTGGTAACTTGTACCACAGTGATACCTGTTAACCTGGACAACCAGCTGGAGCCCTCAAAGCTAGTGCTGCACTTAGGACTTTTCTTCCCAGAAGAGCTATTTGTCAAAAATTTCCTTGCCCAGCATGGGGTGGATTAAAGCACGAGGTGCTGGCACTTGGTCATACAGTCTGCTGTGAGTTAAGTCAAGATCAATAGATACTTCTGGAAAGAAAACTGTCATTCAAAAAGAGCTGTTAAGATGATAAAATATGACAACTGCTTTATGGTGTATTTCAAGATTTTGGAACCTGTTACCTTAATGAGCTTTAATTTTTCATTATTATTGCTGCTGTTATATGTTGTGTGAAGGAGTCATTCCACATCATGGAGGTAGAGGACAACTTTTAGGAGTCAGTTATCTCCTTAAGTTGTGGATTCAGGGCATCAAACTGAGGTCGTTAGGCTTGTGGAGTGATAAGCCATCTCACCAGTCCTCTTTTTAAAAATTTACATTTATTTATTTAATGTTTTTGTGTGTTTGTGTTTCTGTGCACATGTGGGAACACTTGTATCATGGCATGAGTGTGGAGGTTAGAGGCCATGGGAAAGAATTGTTTGTCTCCTTCCATCAGATGGGTCTTGGTCCATTCTTGCCATTCTTCATTGTCAATTTGACTATATCTGGAATGAACTACAACCAAGAAATGTAGAGCACACCCATGAAAGATTTTCTGTTTGGTTTACAGTGGGTAAATTTATTTCTGTTCTAGACTTTTGAGGTAGGAAGACACACCTCAGATCTGGATCTTTAGGTAGGAGGACAGCATGCCTTTGATCTGGATATTGAGGTGGGAAGGCACGCCTCTAATCTGGGCTTCACTTTCTGCTGCAAGCCTGTATAAGGACATGGAAGAAGGATGGTTTTTTTCTTTGCCCATTTGCCTTCACTGTGTTAAAACATCTGTTCCTTCTCTGGAGCCTACTTCTTCAGGATCCCAGCATATACAGAGACACCAGCCCTGTGGAACTGAGGAACTACTAGATTCTTGGACTTTTTGTACACAGCTGGTCATTGTTGGAGTAGTTGGACTGTAGCCTGTAAGTCATTCCAATAATTTCATACATACATACATACATACATACATACATACATACATACATACACACACTCATTCCATAAACTTTGTGATTCTAGAGAACCCTGACAAATACAGATTTTGGTACCAGAAGTGCTTATAGAAGAACAAGTATAATGATGAATCTTTTAACTGTCTGGGATAAACTTTTTCAATTCTCCACCACTTTTGGTTACTGTAGTCTCTCTAATCACTCCCTCTCTTGGGAGCTCAGACAGTACCAAAAGCCCATGGTGTGAACTGTATTACAAACTTGTAGGGATAAATACATTTGATTATCTTGAGTAACCAGCTGTGAATGGCACTAGATTTGATGATCCTGTATTTTAAATTTTGTCAGTTTGTGGAAAAATAATGAAAATGATGCTGCTGGTGGTTGCTTTTAGTATTTCTGTATAAACTGATAAAAGAGCTCTGTGATAAAATTAAGTAATTTCAGGATATGGTAAAGGACAATAAAGAACTTAGTGATAAAGTTGACCTGCTCCAGATGTTAATAAAAAGTCTAAAGGTTTCTAAGTGTGCCCTGGAAAAGAATCTTCTTTCCAACAGCCACAGAGCTCGTGTTACAAAAACATCAAACTGAAACCCTCATTATAAGGTTGGCTGAATTATAGAAAAAATTCAAGCCCCAGCTTCAGAGGATGTCAGCAGTTCAAGTCAGGGCATCAATTGGTAAAGAGTGGACCCTATAACTTGGCTTGAGGATGTGTGGAGGACCCTATTGAAGCTGAGAACTTTGAACCCTCAGATTTGCAAGGATTTTATCTTGCCCGACCTCTTCCCCCCAAATGTCTTAGTTAGGATTTCTATTGCAGTGGTGAAACACCATATCCAAAAAAAGCAAGTTGGAGAGGGAAGGGTTTATTTGGCTTACACTTCAGTATTGCTGTTTATTACTGAAGGAAGTCAGGGCAGGAGCTCAAACAGAGAAGGATCCTGGAGGCAGGAACAGATGCAGACCCAATAGAGGGGAGCTGCTTAGTGGCTTGTTTCCCATGACTTGCTCAACCTGCTTTCTTATAGAACCCAGAACCACCAACTCAGAGATGGCACCACCTACAAAGGGCTGTGCCCTCTCACACTGATCACTAAATGAGAAAATGCCCTACAGCTGAATCTGAAGGAGGCATTTCCTTGACTGAGGCTCTTTCCTCTCTGATGACTCTAGCTTGTGTTAAGTTGACACATAAACCCAGCCAGTACACTTTGAAATAGTGCTCCTTTCACCTTTCACTGAGGAGTTTAATCCTTCATTGTCCACTAAACCGGCAGTGACTCTCTCTGAAGGAAATGCCAGCAAGACAATACTGATGTTCCTCAGGACCCACCAAATCTAGTTACATCTAGATTTACAACCAAACTCAAGCCAAAGCAGTTTTCTAGAGGGGATATAGAAAATGTAGTCCATGTGGAATGTACTAAACTGTACTGCCAGCCACTAGTTCTTACATCTGCATCAGACCAAAAAGGTGATCCTGTCTCTATGAATCCTCAGACTGAATGCCCTGAGCTCCTGTCTCCTCCTACCTTTTTTTCTTTAAAAAAAAGATTTATTTTATTTTTTTTAAAAGAAAGCATACCAGTCCCAGTTCCCACTCCTTCCCCTCCTCCCATTCCTTCCACCTACAGCCCACCCCCTATCCACTCCTCAGAGAGGATAAGGTACATTGCTTTGGGGAAGGTCCAAGGCCTTCCCTACTATATCCAGGCTGAGCAAGGTATCCATCCAAAGAGAATAGGTTCCCAAAAGCCAGTACAAGCAGCAGGGATAAGTCCTGGTGACATTGCCAGTAGTAATGGGGTGGGGGGAGCAGATCCAAGGCTAGGAGCCACATGGTGGGTGAGAGACAGAGACCTGTCCTACGAGGAGCAGCGGCAGGTGAGAGACAGATGGATAGGCACACCATGCAGAGTGAGGTTGGATATTTATTTAGTGGGTTATGGAGGGGGGGGGGGTGAAGAGAAGAAGGGAGAAGATGAGAGAGAAAAAACAGAGAGAGAGGAGGGGGGAAGGGGAGAAGTAGGGAGAAGGGAGAGAGACAGAAGCTGCTTTTTCAGGAGAGAGATGAAAAGGAAGGGAGCTCAGGCCAGAAGCAGAAGGAAGATCTGCTTGCCTTAGCTGATGGGGGATGGAATAGGCAGGGTTTGTCTCTGAAAGGGACAGGACAGACCATTACTTCAGTGGCCCCCCACAGTCTGCCCCAGCCATACAACTGTCACACACATTTAGGGTTTCAAGTGTGGTCCTATGCTGGTTCCTTTCCTGTCCAACTAGAGCTGGTGAGCTCCCATTAGCTTAGGTAAACTGTTTCAGTGGTTGTATCCATCATGGTCTTGACCTCTTTGCTCATATTCACTCCTCCCACTCTTCACTGGGAGCTCACCCTGTGCTCCATTGTGGGTCTTTGCCTCTGTTTCCATTAGTTGCTGGATGAAGGTTCTATGGTGATATTTAAGATATTCATCAATCTGACTACAGGGCAAGACCACTTTGGGCACCTTCTCCTCTATTGCTTAGGGTCTTAGCTGGCATCGTCCTTGTGAATTCCTGGGAATTTCTTTAGTGCCAGGTTTCTTGGTAGCCCCATAATGGCTCCCTCAATCAAAATATCTTTCCTTGATCTCATCTCTGTCCTTCTTCCATCTCGCCTATCCAATTCCCTCAAGTTCTCCTCCCACCCCCTCCTTCTACCTTATATTCCTATTTTTGCCCTGCCAAGTCATTCCAGTCTCAACTTCCCTAGTGCTGTGATTAAAGGCATGTGATCCCAAGGGCTGGGATCAAAGGTGTGAGCTCTATTTCTCTTTTAGACTGATTCAATCTCGTGTAGCACAGGGTGGCCTTGAATTCACAGAAATATGTCTTCCTGTTTCTCCAAATTCCTAGGATTAAAAGCGTGTGCCACCACTACGTGGTCTCCATGGCTAAGTAATGTGACTGGCTCTGCACTGTGATCTTCAGGCAAGCTTTATTTGTTAAAGCACAAAATATCACCATACTACATTAAGAGCTTAATGAGTTTGCCAGTTCATTCAAGCAGAAGTCTGGGGAATATTTGTGGGAGTGGATTTTAAAGGTGTGGGTTAATGGTGGAAGGGACATAAAACTAGATCACATTGAGTTTATTGATATGGGCCCTCTGAGTAGAGACTCTAAGCTTAATATGGAATCTTGAACAGTTAAAAAAGGTGTCAAGTTTGAATGGTTGGCTGAAGCATTTATCAAAAGATGACTGTGGTAGTTTGAAGTAATTGGCCCCTGTAATCTCATAGGGAGTTGTACTATTAGGAGGTGTAGCTTTGTTGGCATGGGCATACCTTTGTTGGAGGAAGTATGTCACTGAGGGGGGCAGGGTTTGAGGTTTTCTATGCTCAGGATACCACTCTGTTGAGAGTTCTCTGTTTAGGTCTGTACTCCATTTTTTATTGAATTATTTGTTCTTTTGATGATCAATTTCTTGAGTTCTTTGTATATTTTGGAGATCAGATCTCTATCTGATGTGGGATCTGTGAAGATATTTTCCTGTTGTCTGAGGTTTCTGTCCTGCCCGGTTCCTGCAGTCATTAAGTCCCAAAGAAATCACACAGAGGTCTACATTAATCATAAACTGATTGGCCCATTAGCTCAGGCTTGTTATTAACTCTTATAACTTATATTATCTATAACTATATTAGTTATAACTCATAACTTATATTCTTATCTGTGTTAGCCACATGGCTCAGTACCTTTTTCAGCAGCATAGTCACATCTTGCTTCTTTTGTGTCTTGACAGGACTGCATCCTCTTCCCAGAATTCTCCTGTTCTCCTTGACCAGCCTCTACTTCCTGTGTAGTTGTTCCACCTATACTTCCTGTCTGGCTACTGGCCAATCAGCGTGTATTTAAACATAATTGACAGAACACAGACAATTGTCCCACACCATTTTCCCATTCTGTAGGCTGTTGTTTTGTCTTGTTGACTGTGTCCTTCGCTTTACAGAAGCTTTTCAGTTTCAGGAGGCCCCATTTATTAATTGTTTCTCTCAGTGTCTGTGCTGCTGGGGTTATATTTAGGAAGTAGTTCCCTGTGCCAATGTGTTCAAGTGTACTTCCTACTTTCTCTTCTATAAGGTTCGGTGTGGCTGGCTTTATGTTGAGGTCTTGGATCCATTTGGACTTGAGTTTTGTGCATGGTGATAGATATAGGTGTATTTTAATTCTTCTATATGTTGATATTCAGTTATGCCAGCACCACTTGTTAAATATACTTTCTTTTTCTCATTTTTGCTTCTTTGTCAAAATTCAGGTGTTTGAAGATGTGTGGATTGACATCCGGGTCTTCTATTTGGTTCCATTGGTCCTCCTGTCTGTTCTTATGCCAGTACCAGGCTATTTTCAGTACTGTATCTCTGTAGTAGAGTTTGAAGTCAGGGATTGTGATGCCTTTAGAAGAAGTTCTTTTATTGCCCAGGATTGTTTTTGCTATCCTGAGTTTTTTGCTTTTCCATATGAAGTTGATTATTATTTGTTCAAGGTCTGTGAAGAATTTTGCTGAGATTTTGATGAGCATTACATTGAATCTGTAGATTGCTTTTGGTAAGATTGCCATTTTTACTATGTTAATGCTACCTACCCAAGAATATGGGTGATCTTTCAACTTTCTGATGTCTTCTTCAATTTCTTTCTTCAAAGATTTTAAAGTTCTTGTCATACAAGTCTTCCACTTGTTTGGTTAGAGTTACTCTGAGATATTTTATGCTATTTGTGACTATTATGAGTGGTGATGTTGTTCTGATTTCATTCTCGCCCATTTATCATCTGTGTACAGGAGCGCTACTGATTTTTTTTTTTTTGAGTTAATCTTGTATCCTGCTAAAATACTGAAAGTGTTTATGTGTTGTAGAAGTTCCTTGGTAGATGTTTTGGAGTCACTTATATGAACTATCATCATCAGCAAATAGTGAGAGTTTGTCTTCTTCCTTTCTGATTTGTATCCTCTTGTTCTCCTTTTGTTGTCTTATTTCTCTAGCTCAAGAACTGTATTGAATAGATATGGAGAGAGAGGACAACTTTGTCTTGCTCCTGATTTCAGCTGGATTGCTGGGAGTTTCCATTTAGTTTGATGTTGGCTGTTGGCTTGCTGTTATTGCTTTGATTATGATTAGGCATGTTTATTGTATCCCTGCTCTTTCCAAGACCTTTATTATGAAGGGATGTTGTATTTTGTTAAAAGCTTTTCAGCATCTAATAAGATGATCATGTGGTTTTTATTTTTCAGTTTATTTATATGGTGGATTACCTTGACAGATTTTCATATGTTAAAACATCCTTGCATCTCTGGGATGAAGCCGACTTGATAATGGTGGATGAATGCTCTGTTGTGTTCTTAGATTCAGTTTGCCAGTATTTTATTTAGTATTTTTGCATCAGTGTTCATGAGTGAGATTGGTCTGTAATTCTATTTCTTAGTAATGTCTTTCTGTGGTTTGGGTGTCAGGATAATTTTAGCCTCATAAAAAGAGTTTGGCAAGGTTCCTTCTGTTTTTATTGTGTGGAATAATTTGAGGTGTATTGGTATTAGTTCTTCTTTGAAAGTCTTGTAGAAATCTGAGCTGAAACCATCTGGTCCTTGGCTTTTTTTGGTTGGGAGACTTTTGATTTTTGTTTCTATTTCTTCAGCAGTCTGTTTAATTTGCTGATCTAGTCTTGACTTAATTTGGCAAGTGATATTTATCCAGAAAGTTGTCCATAGTCTTTGTTTTCCAAATTTGTGGAGTATAGGTTTTTGAAATATGACCCAGTGATTCTCTTTATTTCCTCCATGTCTATTGTTATGTCCCCCTTTTCATTTCTGATTTTGTTAATTTGGATATTATCTCTTTTCCTTTTGGTTAGTTTGGATAAAGGTTTGTCTATTTTGTTTTCTCGAAGAACCAACTCTTTGTCTCATTTATTCTTGTATTTTTTTGTTTCTGTTTTGTTGATTTCAGCTTTCAATTTGATTATTTCGTGCCATCTAGTTCTCTTGGGTGAGTTTGCTTCTTTTTTTTTTCCTAAAGTTTTCAAATGTTCTGTTAATTCACTAGTATGGGATTTTTCCAGCTTCTTTATGTAGGCATTTAGTGCTATGACCTTTCTTCTTTACACTGCCTTCCTTGTGTCCCAGAAATTTGGTTATGTTGTGTGGTCATTTTCATTGAATTTTAGGAAGTCTTTAATTTATTTCTATATTTTTTCCTTGACCCATTGATGATTCAGGTGAGCATTGTTTAATTTCCATGTGTTAGTGGGCTTTCTTGAATTAGTATTGCTGTTGAATTCTAGTTTTAAACCATGGTGATCTGGCAGGATACATACTGTTATTCCAATTTATTTTGTATTAGTTGAGGTTTGTTTTGTTACCGAGTATGTGGTCAATTTTTGAGAAGGTTCTATGATGTGCTGAGAAGAAGGTATATTCTTTTCTTTTTAAATGGAATATTCTATAGATGTCTGTTAAATCCATTTGAGTTATAACATCAGTTAGTTCTCTTATTTCTCTCTTTTTTTTTGTCTGACTGACCTGTCCAGTGGTGAAAGTGGAGTGTTGAAGTCCCCTACTTTAGTATGTGGGGTTTAATGTATGATTTAAGTTTAGAAGTGTTTATTTTACATATGAGGGTGCCCTTATATTTGGGGCGTAGTTGTTCAGTATTGAGATTTCCTCTTGATGGATTTTTCTTATGACTAATATGAAATGTCCTTTTTAAATTTCTTTTGATTGATTTTAGTTTAAGTCTCTTTTGTTATTTATTAGGATAGCTACACCAGCTTGTTTCTTAGGTCCATTTAATTGGAATATTTTCCCTAATGCTTTACTCTAAAATGATGTCTGTCTTTGAGGTTGAGGTGTGTTTCTTGTATGCACAAGAAGGAGGGATTCTGTTTTCGTATCCAGTCTGTTAGTCTGTGCCTTTATAGGCGAGTTGAATCTATTTGTATTAAGGGATATTAATGACCAGTGATTGCTGTCTCCTGTTAATTTAGTTTTCATGTTGGTGATGTTAATTTGTGTGTTTTTCCCTTCTTTGGGATTTTCTGCTGTGAGATCATCTATTGTCTGTGTTTTTGTTGATGTAGCCAGCTTCCTTGGGTTTGAGTTTTCCTCCTAGTTTTTGTGTAGGGCTAGGTTTGTGGCTAGGTATTGATTAAATCTGGTTTTGTCATGGAATATCTTGTTTTGTTCTTCTTTGGTGAATGAAAGTTTTGCTGGGTGTAATAGTCTGGGCTGGCATCTATGGTCTCTTAATGTCTGCATAACACCTGACCATGACCTTCTGGCTTTCATTGTCTCCAATGAGAAGTCAGGTGTAATTCTAATAGGTCTACCTTTATATGTTACTTGGCCTTTTTTCTTTGCAGCTCTTAATATTCTTTCTTTATTCTATATGTTTTTGTGTTTTGATTATTATGTGGTGAGGGGACTTTTTTCTTTTTTTATTGATCCAGTCTATTTGGTGTTCTGTATGCTTCTTGTGTCTTCATATACATATCTTTCTTTAGGTTGGGAAAGTTTTCTTCTATGATTTTGTTAAATAAATTTTCTATGCTTTTGAGTTGAACTTCTCCTCCTTCTATACCTATTATTCTTAGGTTTGTCATGGTGTCCCATATTTCCTGGATATTTTGGGTTAAGCTTTTGTTAGATTTAATGTTTTCTTTGGCTCATGAGTCTATTTCCTCTATTGTGTCTTCAGCGTTTGTCCGTATCTTGTATCCTGTTGTTTATAGTTGTGTTTATGGTTCCTGATTGTTTTCTCATGATTTCTGTTTCTATAATTACCTCGGCTTGTGTTTTCTTTATTGTCTCTATTTCAATTTCTAAGTCTTGAATAGTTTCTTTCATATGTTTGATTGCTTTTACTTGGTTTTCTTTAAGGGATTTGCTGATGTCTTTTAATATTTTGTTTGTTTTTTACTCCTTTTCTTTGAGGGGATATTTTATTTCCTCTTTAAGAGTTTCAAACATTCTCCTGAAGTTATTTTTTAGGTCATTTTCTTCTGCTTCATCTATATTTGGTTGTTCAAGTCTTGCTTTCATAAAATCTCAAGATTTTACTGGTGTCGTATTGCTCTTTGTGGTGTTGCATGTGTTCTTACCTTGTCTACCCATCTTTTCCTCTAATTGGTGTGTTTGGGGCTGTCAGTTATTCTGGTGATTAATCTTCTAGGTTCCAGTGAATCCAAGGCTTAGGTGGTTGTTGTTCCTCATGGTACAGTCTGTGCCATGGTTCTAGTTACTTCATTATTCACTCCGTGTTCCTGGAGGTCTCTCAGCTCTACTGGGGTTTGCTGCACTCTGGTGGAGTTTGGTGTCTTAAGCCTGCTCCGGCCTAGGTTATTGACTCAGATCTGTTTTTTTAAATGGCCCTTCTCTGGATTTGCTCCTGCAGAGATCCCTGGCTTGGGGTTAGTCCTGCAAAGGTCTCTGTCCCTCATCTACTCCTTTGGAGGTCCCAGACTTGGATGTGTCCAGACCAGCAAAGGACCTCACTCAGGCCTACTCCCTCAGAGGTCCCAGACTTACACCGGGATGCTCAGAGATTTCTAGTTCCTCCCTACTCCCTCTGAGGTCCCAGACACCCAGACCCACAGAGGTCCTTGCTCTCAGGTCTATTCCCTGGAAGGTTCCAGATTCACGCCCGAACCCACAGCTGTCTCTGGCTCTGGCCCACTTGCTCAGCAATTGCTCCTCTCTACCTTCCCTGTGGAGTTTGCTGTCTCTGGTCTGCTCTGGCTCAGTCCTGCCTCCACAAATGTCCCCAGTCTGGATCTGCTCCTGCTTCTGTGAAGCTTGCTGTCTCTGGTCTGCTCTGGCTCAGTCCTGCTTCCACAAATGCCCCCAGTCTGGATCTGTTCCTTCTTCTGTGGAGCTTGCTGTCTCAGGCCCACTCCAGCCTAGGTCACTGGCCCAGTCTTGCTTCTGCAAATGACCCTGTTCTAGATCTGTTCCTACTCTCATGGAGTTCACTGTCCCAGGCCCACTTTGGCCCAGGTCACTGGCTTAGTTGTGCTCTTTTGGAGTTTGCTTCCTCAGACCTGCTCTGGCCTTGGTTGCTGGCTCAGTCTTGTTCCTATGGAGTTGACACTACCTCAGGCCTGCTCTGGTCCAGGTCTCTCTCTCAATCCTACTCCTGGGAAATGTGTTGCTTCAGGCCTGCTCTTGTCACCCTTTTTCTTTTGCCAGACCTTAGGGTTGTAGATGCTGCTCCTCAATGGGACATGTTAAATGCAATGGGATTAGCTAGGCCCCAAGGTAGCGGGGATCTGGGGTAGCATTGCATTGTCATGAGATGATTGTAGTTATCATAATGGGCAGCATAGACAAAGCAATGTCCATAATACCTAACCTGTAATGGTCAGCATAGGAAAGGTGAATTTTATAGTGCTATGACTCATATGGACTTTTGGTACTGACATGTCAATCATGGTGTTTACAGGCGTGAAATAGATGAAAAGCCTACAACTTTTTTTGTTCAATCTGTATAATCAGAAAAATTCTCAAACAAATGAAAGGCACATTGGACAGTGACAAAAGGTAATCTTGGTCAGTGAATCAATTTCCAGACTTGAGCCAGTTTTCAGATCTAGAACCCCTTGAATGAAGAGACGGCCAGATTCACACTGAGGAAGGAACTTGGTAAAATACCAAGGTTTTACTGTTAGCTTTTCTCCAGTTCTTCCCCAGAGAGATCTATGGCCTTGTACAACGGTACACTGGGGAGAGATAATAGACTGTTTGGAGGACTGTTGCATACTGGTTCTGACTTGAAGCTGATCCTGGGAGATCCCAAGCAACATTATGGCCACTCAGTTAAAGTAGGGGCTTATGGATGTCAGTGATTAATGGAAATTTGGCTCATGTCTGACTCACAGTACATCCAGTGGGTTTCTGAACCATTAGTTATTTCCCCAGTTCCAGAATGTATAATTTTGGTAGCTATACTTAGAAATTGGCAGAATTCTCACATTGGTTCCCTGACCTGTGGAGGAGCGCTGTTATGGTTGGAGAGGCTAAATGGAAGCCTTTAGAGTTGCCTCTGCCAAGGTACATAGTGAATCAAAAACACATCCCTGGAGGAACTGCAGAAATTAGTGCCACCATCAAGGTGCAGGGGTGGTGGTTCACACTACAGCTCCCTTTAACTCTATCTGGCCAGTGCAGAAGACTGATGGATCGTGGAGAATGACAGTTGACTATTGAAAACACAATCAGGTAGTAACTCTGATTGCAGCTACTGTAGAGTATCCTTATTTGAGCAGATTAGCAGATTTTTTGGTGCATGATATGCAGCAATTGATCTAGCAAATACATTCGCTAGCTTTGTGTGGGGCCTGGAATGAGAGAAGCTCTTCAACAAGTGCATGCTGCTCTACATTTGGACTATAAGATCCAGCAATTGTAGTTGAGGTGTTAGCGGCAGATAAGGATGCTGTTTGGAGCCTTTGGTTTGCCCCTATAGGTGAATTACAGAAGAGACCTTTGGGTTTTTGGAGTGAGGCTCTGCCATCATCTGCAGACAACTATTCTCCCTTTGAAAGACAGCTCTTGGTCTGCTATTGGGCCCTGGTTGAAACTGAACATTTGACACTGTTTGTCAAGTACTGTGCAACCTGAGCTGCCCATCATGAGCTGGGTGTTATCTGACCCACCAAGTCTTAAAGTAGGGCATACACAGCAGCAACCCATTATCAAATGGAAGTGGTAAGATCCTGTGACCAGTTGCAGAAATAAGGATTATTATTGAGAAGAGTGCTTCTGTTGAATTTTGTTAAGAATGCATTTGTACAGATATTTCTGTTTTCCTTCAATTTCTTTATTATATGTTGTAACATCAAATAAGAGAATACTAAAAAGATGCTCCCCAAGGGACAGTGCTACCTATTCTAAATTAACAACATATTGTGGCTGTCCAAGGGATAGTTTAGGCATTAGTGTGACCTGGTTGTTTCCATTTGGAAAGTAATCATGATATAAGGAGATATGATTGTGTGTCAAATTGACAAGAGGTGCATTGTGATGGCTGTTCTTGATTGTCAGCTTGCCTCTATCTGTAATGAACTATAACCCAGAGAAGGAGAGCACACCAGTGAAAGATTTTCTGCTTGGTTTGAAGTGGGTAAATCCACTTTTATTTTAGACCTTGGAGGTAGCAAGACACATCTCTGATCTAGATCTTTAATCAGGAAAACAGCATGCCTTTGATCCATATCTTGAGTCTAGAACTAAGACGCACCTTTAGTCTGGGCCACACTTTCTACTGGAAGCCTATATAAGGACATGGAAGAAGGAAGGTTTTGCTCTTTGCCGGTTGCCCTCACTTTGCTAGCACAACCATTCCTTCACTGGCATTGCAGTCTACTTCTTCAGAATTCTAGCACATACAGAGGACCAGCTGAAACATCCATCCAGCCTTGTGAGACTGAGGAACTACTAGATTCTTGGACTTTCTGTTCACAGCTAGCTATTGTTGGATTAGTTGGACTGTAGCCTGTAAATTCATTCCATAAGTTCTGTGACTCTAGAGAACCCTGACTGTCAATATTCTGTTTTGCATGGTTCTGTGGATAAGAAGATTCACTCCAGAATGAATTTTAGATTTTGCCAAACAGCTACAGCAGAGGAGTCTGCTTCCAGTGAACTTACTGATCATTGATTTGCAAAAGGCCTTTTTTATTGTTATCAATTTACACATTAACACGTCAATTTCCACATCCCACAACCTCTTATCTGAAGTTCCTTGAAGGAACCAAATACCAAAGCAATTTTCAGTCACAAGATCTCTAGGTTTTCTAAGTCCTCTCATAACTAAGTTTTGCAAAATCTTTGAACCCTTCAGGAAGAACTCAGATAAGATTCAGACACTTCAGACAAAGGGGTATCAGTAACTAAAGGTAACATCACAAAAGTCAGTTCAAAGCCTAGGTGCTAGTACTCTGGAATTCAAGCCAGACACAGTGGTCTGTGAGATCTCCTGCCACATGACTAGTCTGGAATATTGAATTTAGCTTGTCAGGTTGGCAGCAAGAACACTTACTTCTTAGCCATCTCACTGCCCCCCAGTTCAAAAGTTTTGTACCTTTTTTTTTTATGTCTATATGTTTGCATATAGATCAGGCATGTGTGGCTGCCCACAGAAGCAAGAAAAGGGCATTGGATCCTCTGGAACTGGAGTTGCAAGCAGTTCTCAACCTCCCAATATGGGTGCTGGGAACCAAGCTTGGATCCTCTGCAGAACAGCAGGCACTGTTAACTGCCGAGCCCTCTCTCTTTCCAGGCCTCCCACCATCCTTAAAGTTTTATTAGAAATCATGCCAAATATGCCTTACCAGTGATTCTGTACAATCTTTTAAATTACAACAGCAATTGAGTAGTTAAGAAACATATGATTCAAAATGTCTAACATGTTTATTATTTTTTAAATTATGCGTACTTGTTTTTCTATGTAGGAGTGGTGTATGTGTGTGAGTGTAGTGCCAGAGAAGTAACAGATCCTCTGGGCTTGAGTCACCTAATGTGCAAGCTGAGACCTACACGTGGGCCGTTTCTAAGAGCAGTACATGCTGTTAAAACCGAACCATTTTTCCAACACCCTAAAATATTGTCTTAAAATTAAATTTTACATTAATTCATGTGTTTATATGAGCATGGGGGCACATTAGTGCCTGTGGCAGATTCTCTCAAATAAACACATAACTTGCCTTTTTTTTTTTTTTTTTTTTTTTTGGTTTTTCGAAACAGGGTTTCTCTGTGTAGCTTTGGAGCCTGTCCTGGAGCTAGCTCTTGTAGACCAGGCTGGCCTCGAACTCACAGAGATCCGTCAGCCTCTGCTTCCTGAGCCCTGGGATTAAAGGCGTGCGCCACCACTGCCCGGCCCATAACTTGCCTTTTGACTACTTTAAGTAGCCAGCTTGCTCTAGTGTTGGAATTGCAGGCAGGCCACCAGACCCTCCTAACTTCTGTAGGTGCTGGTGATCAAACCCATGTCCTCACATTGTGTGCCTTCTTTCCAACTCTTCTAAAACATTTTCTATTCGTTCTCTCTCGTTTTTTAAAGATTTATTTATTTATTATGTATACAACATTCTGCCTCCATGTATGCCTGTGCGCCAGAAGAGGGCGCCAGATTTCATTACAGATGGTTGTACGCCACCATGTGGTAGCTGGGAATTGAACTCAGGACCTCTGGAAGAGCAGCCAATGCTCTTAACCACTGAGCCATCTTTCCAGCCCTTTGTTCTCTTTTTAAAAATGTTACCTGGCCCAAAGTGGTGGTATAATCTTCTTATCAGTGGGAAAGCTGAGGCAGGAGGATGTTAGTTCAAGGCCAGCTTATACCACACAGCAAGACTCTGTCTCAACAAAAGTTTGCTGATGCCTAATTCATGCAATGTTGTCTTTTGATAATGCTTTGTCTACTTAATTTATTCATTTGTTTGTGAGGGTGTGGTTTCTCATGCCTATGTACACATAAAGGCCAGAAAAGGGTATCCAGTATCTTTTAAAATAATTATTTGTCAAGTCTTTGAAGCATATCTGTCTCTTCCTTCTTTGGAGTTAGGCTTACAGGTGTACAAAGGATGTACCTGGCTTGTTACGTGGACTCTAGAACCCAAACTCCAGTTTTTCTGATTGCACAGTAAACCCTTTTAACTGCTGAATCATCTACTTTTTAATTCACTTTTCTATTTTGTCTTCATAGTTTGTGGGGTGTGGTGTGTGGATGGATGCACAGGTGCTCTCATGTGCTTGTGTTTAAAACCATTAAATTCATAACACAGTCTTGTTAGAACAGGGAAAGCGTTCATGTGTTCCATTTCACTGTTTTCAAAGAAGAGTCCTTTGTAATCTTTTCTTGTCTCCTGGATCCCAGACCAATTTTCTCTCAGCACATTCAGCCAGAGATGAGGCGGCAAGACTGGAAGAGCGCAGGGGTGTCATTGAATTCCATGTGGTGGGCAATTCCTTGAGCCAGAAACCGAGCAAGAAGATGCTGATGTGGCTGGTGGGTCTGCAGAATGTGTTTTCTCACCAGCTGCCCCGAATGCCCAAAGAGTACATCACACGACTCGTGTTCGACCCGTAAGTTCAACTCATTCTTAATTCCTTCTTTAATGCAAGAGAGAACTATTTTATGACATTTAGCCCTTGGAATCCAACTACCTCCTATCTTGATATGGATACAGTCACAATGGTATAATTTTCATGTCAAAGTCATAAAGATTAATCTATCAATAAATCTTAAATGTTCTTGTTAATAGATTGAAGCTTTATAAATTGCTGGGATTGGTGAGGTGGTTTAGTGGGTAAATTCTCTTGCTGCCAAACCTTATGATCTAAGTTTTATCCTAGGACCCACATGGTAGAGAGACCCGACTCCCATAAATTTTTCTCTGGCTTCTACACCTGAGTGGTATGCATTTGTGTGCACACACACACGCACGCACACACACACACACGAGGAGAGAGTGGCATGTACTCATATACTTGAACACGCAAATAAACGAATGAAATAAAAAATACTAAGCTGATGAGGAGCCTTCTGCACCACATTCTGTGAGAACATAGCAATACTAACGTGTTTTACTGTGAGAACATAGGAATACGTGTTTTACTGCAGTCAGTACATTCCTTGTTTTGTTATATTGGATAGGTACCATTGTAGCCCACGTACCCACAGGTAGTTGCACCAAAGTTTTGTTGGATCTTCAGGCAAAGTATAGAGCTCAAGATAATCCATTTGCGCAAAGTGCTTCTGTAAACACTAGAAAAATGATTGAGATTTGGGATAGATTACACTAGGAAATCCAATGCTTTCAGGAAGAAAAAAAATCCAAGGATGAAGTTGTAGCTCACTGGTAGAAGGCTTACCTGGAGAAAACAAAGCCCTAGGTTTAATCCACAATATAAAAGAAAAAAATAAAATCTAAAAATACCAACAAATTGGAATTAAGCTCCATTTGTTTTTACTTTACCCTCGTTAACCAGTCATGTGTGAAATGTGATCTGAAAATGTGGCAAGTCCGAGTGAGACAGTCTGGGGGATTCCACACTGCAGGACTTGACAGTTCCTACATGTGGGTGTTGTGTTCTTTACTGTGATGTTACTATCACTGTGTGAACTCTTCAGGAATGTGTGCCACCCTTACCTACTACTTTGAGCTCTGAGCTCCTCCTCCAGTTCCCATAGCCAATTCTAGAGTCCCTCCAAGCACATACTTTCAGGCTCACGTTCTTCTAAGGTAACTCTTCCTTTGTTTTTGGTGGGAGCTCTGAAGTAGGCTTGCCCTAAAGACTACAGGAAAATGGCTACCTGGTGAGCTGGTGTCTATGGTGTCTAGATGAAAGAACCCCCTCTGCTCCAAGTCTTCTCACTCAACAAGGAACATCTCCAAAAGTATTTTATATAACCAAGAAAGATAAAGCTTAACCTTATTCTTTCAGGAAACACAAAACCCTTGCTTTAATTAAAGATGGCCGTGTCATTGGTGGTATCTGTTTCCGGATGTTTCCATCCCAGGGATTCACAGAAATTGTTTTCTGTGCAGTAACTTCAAATGAACAAGTCAAGGTAAGAGAAACCCAGGATCTTAGCAGAAAAGCACTCAGGAAGGAGGGATGTGGGAGTTAGCCATAATAGGCTAAGTATGGGCAGGTCACCCAAAGGAAGTTTTTTACTTCCAACCATTATCACCTGCCAGAGTAGGACTCTGGCCATTGATAAATTTAAATGGAGACCTGAGTCTCAGTAGTTTACCCTGAAGCAACACCTGGTTGTAGGAAGAACCACAAGCTGAGATTACCTGACCTCCACCCAAGACAGTCCTTTCTAAGGAAATGCCTATCATTCCATCCACTGTAGACCCGATCACCTGCCAGCACACACTCACCAGGACATCCCTAGACGAATGTCAGCCAATCAGGGGTCCTGAACCTCAGAAACGCCTCACCTACTATAAAACCCTATTCTAACTGAGCTCGGGGCTCTCCATTTATTCCAATACATTTGACATGAGAAGAGACTGAGTTTGCAAACTTGCTTAAAATAAAGGTTCTTTACTTTTACATATGGGATTTGGTCTCCTTGTTAGCTTTCCCAGGGACTTTGCGGATTTGGGCATAATAAGAGGCAGGCAGGTGAGTTTAGAGGCCAACTTGGTTAACCTGTTAAGTTCCAGGATAACCAGGGAGACTGTCTAAAAAGAGAGAGGGGGAGGGAGAGAAAGAGACAGAGACACAGAGAGACAGAGAGAAGAGAAGTTGTAAGAAAGCATTTCCATGGATTTGGTTCAGAGCATTCCCTTGAACCCAGATGTCTATGAATGCTATTCTAGCACTTTGTCATAGAGCGGTTGCCGTCGTCCCTTATGTGGGCTATGAGCCTGCTGGAGTCCTCCTTTCCCTGTGCCATGTTGCTCTACCTGGCACAGGCCCTGTGTTCCTGGGAGCTAAGGTGCTCTTTTTGGATTGTCTTTGGTTTGCCTGGAATAACTTAGATGTGCCGGGCAGAAAGAGCTCTTCTGTAGACTCTGTTATATTCCACTCTATTTCTATCAGGACAGACTAAAGCAATGGTTCTCAGGTTTCCTAATGCTGTGTCCCTTTAATATAGTTTCTAATGTTGTGGTGACCTCCAACCATAAAGTTATTCAGTTGTTACTTTAAAACTGTAACTGTGTTAGTTATGAGTTGTAATGTAAATATCTGATATGCAGGATATCTGATAACCAGAGGGGTCAAGACCCACAGGTTAAGAACCACTGCAAAAGGGTATGAAGAAACCTTGTAATGATGGAGCTGTAAGCAGCTCAGGAGTCAATGTAGCTGCAGAAAATTTGTTGGAAGGTCTGGGGCAAGTTGTCTAACATAGCTGTATGAAAGCTGCACAAACTTTCTAGAAGGTCCATTTCAAAAAAAACAAATGAAAGCAGGAGAGGTTAATTTTTCAAATGTATTTCACTTAACCTAAAGTTTAATATCATGAGGAATTATCAACAGCATCTATATTCTCTGTATGTGCTAAGTGTTTGAAATTGGTATATATTTTGCACTCATAGTTCGTCTATCCACTGGGTGCAAGAGGCTGTGGCTCCTGTATGGGGCAGCAGAGGCCGTGGCTCCTGTACTGGGCAGCAGAGGGTCATAGTTTCTGCCTTGCACAGCAGAGGGCCAGGGTTCTGAATGAGGCAGCAGAGGGCTAAGACTCTGTTGGTTCTTCCAGCTTCAAATAATCACTGTCATTTGCAGAAACCAAAAATAAGTCACTGGACAAAGTAATTTTCTGTATAAAGTGTGGTTAGTTTTGTACATTTGTGCTTTCTTTTGGGTTCAACCCCCCCCCCCCCCCCCCGTTAAAGACAGAATCTGATGGAGTTGCTGCTGGTCTCATACTTGCTTAAAGCTAAGAATAGCCTTGAGATCCTGATCCTACTAACTCTCCATTTTTCTCCCCTCTTTCTATGGAAACAAGGTGTCTCTGTAGCTCATGCTCTCCTGAAACTCTCTAGGAAGCCGAGGCTGGCCGTGAACTTAGTATTCTTGCTTTAACTTCCAGGTGCTAGGGGTTATGGATTTATAGGTCTACAATCTAGCTCTTTGTGATTTTGATTTTGTTTTGTTTCTTCTTTTTTTTAAACAGTCTTACTATGTAGCTCTAGTTGCCTTGGAAACTTTGTATAGACCAGGCTGTCCTGGAACTCACAGGGGTCCACCTACTTCTGCCTCCTGCTACATATGAGCTTTTTAGCTTTGAATCCTAACACTCATCAGCAAATTGCAGATGCAGGTGTCTCACAGTTTGTCTGGGGGAAGGGAAAGACTCAAATTAAATACAAACTGCCCTTTCATGCTTTTTTTTTCCTCATTTTTTTATTAAAGATTTCCATCTCCTTCCCTCCTCCTCCCCCTTCCCTCCCCTCCCTTCCACCCATACCCCCACTCCACCCCTCTCCAAGACAAAGAGCCATCAGGGTTCCCTTCACTATGTTAAGTCCAAGGTCCTCCCAGCTCCCCCTAAGTCCAGGAAGGTGAGCAACCAAACTGACAAGGCTCACAGGGAGCCCGTCCATGCTGTAGAGTTCACGTTCATTGCCGTTGTCCTTGGTTTCTCAGTCCTCCTCCACCGTCAGCCACATTCAGAGAGTCCGGTTTGGTCCCCTGTTCCATCAGTCCCATTCCAACTGGACTTGGTGGTCTCCCGTTAGCTCTGTCCCACCGTCTCAATGGGTAAACGCACTCCTCGCGGTCCTGACTTCCTTGCTCATGATCTCCCTCCTTTTGCTCCTCATTGGGACCTTGGGAGCTCAGTCCGGTGCTCCTATGTGGGGCTCTGTCATTTTCTCCATCCAATGCCAGGTGAAGGTTCTATGGTGATATGCAAGATATTCATGAGTATGGCAATAGGATCTGGACATTTCTGGCACCCTCTCCTCAGCTGCCCAAGAATTCTGACAAGATGCCTTTTGCTGCTGTTGCTATCTTTATAACCAACCCATCCCCCAGCATGAAGAATGTCCAGATGTCTCCCAAAATACAGAATTTAGGGCCTCACTTGAAACAAAACTTTGTGTGACTATATATAGAGAGAAACTTTGCTTTGGAAAACACACTGGTAGCTTATAATATGAGGTAACTTTTTTTTTTTTTTTAAGATGGCTGTACCAAGCATTTAGTTTGGAAGAACTGATTAGGGTGAATTTAGGCACTTTTATCGATAGCAGAGCGAAACTGAAGATACCTTCACACTGGTGGGAAAGTTTTCAGTGGCTTCCAGAGGGCATTTCCCTCCACTGCCACAGCACAAACTATGTTATTTTCTAAAATCTCGAGGAAGGTGGCCAAACATTATAGACTGAGTAGGAATAACAAGGGGAAAAAGTTCTTCAGAGTCCTTGTAGGAATTTGGGTAGAGGGTTACTTACAGGAGAAGAAATGATTCAAAGACAGTTGCATCACGCATGGGTGGGTGACAGCTCTCAAAAGCTGGGAACTTGGAGCTCACTGCACAACCTGCAAGCAGCTCAAGAGGCTGGAGAGTGTCCTTTCCAGGGTTCAATTGGTCTGCGAGTGTCTTTCAGTAGTCTTTATTGTATATTTATGGGGGTAAATACATACACACACACACACCACACACACACACACACACACACACACACACACACACACACACACACACACACACACGGGAAGCCCTGAGGGCATGTGTGTTGCTGGCACAAGCCCACCATGTCAAAGACCCTTGTTTGACCAATGGGAAAAAGGCAAAGCCTCCCCCCTCTTCCCAGCACAAGGCTCAGAAGGATGGCAAAGCCTTCAGTTGGTCCTTGTACATATTCTGATAGTATGTGCAGACAATGTATTCTTCCCTTAATACAATGATTCTCAACCTGTGGCTTGTGAATTCTTGTGGTGGGGGTCAAATAACCCTTTCACAGGGGCAGCCTAAGACAACCAGAAAACACAGATATTTACAGTATGATTCATAATAGTAGCAAAATTACAATATGAAATAGCAATGAAAATGAAAATTACTTCGTCCAGTGACTTATTTTTGGTTTCTGCAAATGACAGTGATTCTTTGAAGCTGGAAGAACCAACAGAGTCTTAGCCCTCTGCTGCCTCATTCAGAACCACGGGCCTCTGCTGCCCAGTGCAGAAACTATGGCCCTCTGCTGCCTACTCTAATGTGAGAAGCTGTATTAAAGGGTCGTAGCATTTGGAAGGTTGAGAATTGCTGCTTCAGTATTTACAGGCTGAGGACTTTTCCTACAGAGCCTACACCTGTGAGATTAGTTCAGCTGTATGCAGCAATCCAGCCTCCCTGTTCAACTCTGTGTAATAAATATGCCGAGCTTCCAAGGCATCCTGAACTTGGGAGAGGGGTGCTGTAGTTTCTCTATTGCATCATGTAGATGCCAGCGTGTGTGGATGTCCATCCTTCCTTCATCTTCAGTCTTCCTGAAGCAATTTCTAGTTATTCACTTCTATGTGTGTATTGGGAATTGAACACAGGTGCTGTGGAAGAGCAACCAGTGCTCTTACCTGCTGAGTCATCTCTACAGTCCTAGCCGTTTGACGAACCCTTTTTAATGCCACACTAAATCATTTCTAACTTTTCTCCTTTTACCCATTACAAATACATTGTTCTGAATCCATGTTACAAAATAGAAACATTTTAATATATAATTCTTTTTCTAAGTCAGGGGTAAAGTTGCTTTAATCTTAGCACTTGGGAGGCAGAGGCAGTAGTTCCTGGCCAGCCTGTCTCAAAACACCAAATAAATAAATGAGTACATAAAATAAAAATTGCTAGTAGTAGTAGTGCAAAGTAAAAGGAAACAAATGAAGTTAAATGTTTAAAGTTTGTATTTAACTTAATATGTCCAAAATATTGCCATGCCAAGATGGAAGTATAAAATGTATATTCATATTTTTTGCTGGTGGACATTTTATGCTTCAAGCACAGCCCAGTTGACACCAACAAGCTGTCATGCTGACTAGTGCAGGTCCATACTGTTATTCTGTGTTGTTTCTCTTCCCTGTGTCACGATGCCCCCTTCCAGGAGAGATATTTCACTCATCTTCTCTATTCACATCATATCCAAACTCACAGTGTTTTGGTATCATGGTGCTTTGGGGGAAAATGTTCTTGGTAACAGCACTGGAGGAACAATTTCCAAAAGAGGGAGATGGTGCTGCTGAGTTTTATTGGACAGAGCACCCACCTGGTAGTTGGTCCCACAAGCCATTCTGTAGCAAGGCATCTTGGAGAAAGTCCTGGAAAGTGCTGAGATTGCTTGGGGTCGCCTAGTCATGCCACACAAAGAGACTCTGGCTTATATACTGCTTGGTTTGAAGCATGGGAGGTGGAAGTGATTCTGTGAGGTGGTGTCTGTGGATGAAGTCTTTGTGTGAGGACAGTCACCTCTGGAAGCTCTGTTTCCTGTCTTTTTATGAGATTCTGAAACAATCTTTCTAAATTCATCAGTCTTTCCTGAACTTTATACTGAAAAAGTGAACACTTGTATTTTCCAATTTAAACCGCTCAGTTTTTATTCTTTTAGTTTATTTTTATTTTTAAAATGCATCTTTATTAATTCTTTGAGAATTTAATACATGTGCATGGTCCCTTCCCACCTAAGTCTTATTTTTTCTTTTCTCTTTTTTCTTGTTGTTTTTGTTAGTTAGTTAGTTAGTTAGTTAGTTAGTTAGTTTGTTTGTTTTTGAGATAGGGTTTCTTTGTGTAACAGTCCTGACTGTTCTGGAACTTGCTTTGTGGACCAGGTTGGCCTCAGACTCACTGAGATCTGCCTGCCTCTGCCTCCCAAGTGCTGGGATTAAAGGTGTGTACCACCACTGCCTGGCCTATATTTTACTTTTTTTTGAGACAGAGTTTTGATATATAGCCCAAGATTATATACCAGATATAGACCCTCTCACCTCAGCATCCTGAGTGCTAGCATCACACCTCAGCATCCTGAGTGCTGCTAGCATCACACCTCAGCATCCTGAGTACTGCTAGCATCACAAATGTGTACCAGAACACGGATGCTGTTTTCATATATTAAACCATTCATTTATTCAGTATTGTCCATAGCTTTTGTTTCCACTGTTTTATTTGCTGATTCAGATTGTGGCCTTCTCAGATTTTTCTTGGTCTGATAAACCAAGGTAAGTTGGGTGTCTGTGATGCAGTGGCTAGAAGGGGTGTTGGTATCTGAAACAGGTAAATGTTTAGATTAGTACACACCCCAGTGAAGGTCTTCATAGCTCATTTACTTACCTTGGATATGGTAATGAGGGTCAACACCATTCCTCTACCCACTTCCTTTCATCTTAGTTTCTCAAATATGGTCAAAATTAAACTCAACCTTGACATCCACTCTAAAAGCATCTGGAAACAGCAAGGATTTTAGGACTGAGTTTGGAGTCTCTGTGTGTTATTTTCAAAGAACCAGGAATTAATATTTGCCAGCGATGATTTTTGTCTTGAGCCATAGATTTTGAATGTCTGTCCTGTGATTCCTTTTCAAAATTTAGACATGCAAGAAAGGTTTGTTAACATAATAGTTCCTTCTAGAAAGGACCCTGGTTGATAAAATGTTTAAAACTATGAACTCCTAAATGCTATAATTTTCTGTCATGTTTGTAGGAATTTCTTTTCTTGAGTATTTTTAATTCCACAGGGCTATGGAACACACCTGATGAACCATCTCAAAGAATACCACATAAAGCATGACGTTCTGAACTTCCTCACATATGCGGATGAGTACGCCATCGGCTACTTCAAGAAGCAGGTCAGTTCCCAGTGAAAACTTACTCCTCAGGCTACATCTGTGCACATGTGCATGCATGAGTGTGCCTGGGTGTACACACCTATTGTGCACACTTGGCAGCCCATGCAAGACATTGGGTGTCTTCCTCTATTGTGCTCTGCCTTATTGCTTTGAGATAGGATCCCTCACTGAATATGAATCTCTTTTAAAATTTAAAGGAAAATTGATTCAACAGAGGACTGAATCTACAGAGGATTCCAGTCATAGGAATTTGGATATCATCCCACTCTTGAGTTTACAATCCTGCTGGGATTAGTGGTGTGAACACTGCCACCTCCAGATACTTTAGTTAGTTTAGATTTGTTTCCTGTTGGCACTGTTTGATTTTTGATCATTTTGTTTGTCATGGGTCACTCTCTGTGGCTGCTGTTCATAGCTGTGCAGTGATATTGGGGAGAGCGCTCATCTTAATCCTTAGCCCAGAGCCAGCACTTAGCAGCCAGTTGGACAGCTTTGTTGCACAGCATCCTATAACTGAACTGATTTGCCTTATAGGGTTTCTCCAAAGAAATCAAAATACCTAAAACCAAGTATGTTGGATACATCAAGGATTATGAAGGTGCCACTTTGATGGGATGTGAGTTGAATCCTCAGATCCCATACACAGAGTTCTCTGTCATCATTAAAAAGCAGAAGGAGGTGAGTGTGTGTGTGTGTGTGTGTGTGTGTGTGTGTGTGTGTGTGTGTGTTGTGTGAAATACAGCCTGTATATAGGACCATGACATCTTAACTTCATTGGGTCCTTTTGCCTTCTGGCCCCTTTGCAATCATAGCTCTTTCCTTTCATACCCCAGAGGGTCCTCAAAGACTATTGCTGATGCATTAGCTTCTCTGGCTCAAATTACCCTGTTCCCTATCACTCAAGCAAGTGACATTCTTTCAGGTTCTGTTCCAGGCTGCCTTTGAACTTCTGCAGCATTAGTCTGACCCACACACTTGGGTTTAATTATTAATAATACAGAGACATTTCTTCTAGTGTCTGTTATTTTCCCCTTTACACTGCAAGCTCTGTCTGAAGTCTTTCCTTCCAGATAATAGTTTGTTATGTGTATTGGTATGACATCCTTTATGCTCACAAATGATAAATAACAGAGTGTACAGTGATTTAACACTTCAGTTCTTTCCAGTACTCTTGTTACTTAATCTGCTGTTTTTACCTGACAAGTTACTAAAAAAAAAACACATCTGCCTTAAAACCATGTGCTTTCTACCCTTCCAATTCTTTTACTTACTAAATGTGACCCAGAAACAACACCCAGAAAACTTATTCTGTACCTAGTGGCAGCAGTCACTCACTCAGTATTTTCTTTAAACTTGGGTAAGGTATGTGCTGCTGTAAAGTGAATGAAAGGCATTTTAAGTTAGAAAATCAAAATATCTTTGTTGCATGGTCAAAGATGTCTAATGGGGAGTTCCGGTAGGGCTGCCTATTCCTAGTGTAGCGCGTGCCTCTGTTTGAAGAGCTGTCTTCCCGCACTGTTTTCTAGGTCCTAACAAACAGGTCTGGACTTGGCAGTTCTTTCGTGCATTGGTGGCTGCTTGCCAGTTGTCAGCTGCTTGTTCTGTAGTTTTCCACCAGTCACAAGGCTTCATCCCCTGGTAGCAGAGTTCCTTGGAAGTCTGCAGATGCCCACCAAAGATGATCTGTTAGCTTCTAATATCTAATACCTAGGGAAAAGCCAGAAGCACAGAGCTGTTTCAGATGGCAAAAACAAACAAACAAACAAACAAGCAAACAAGAAAAACCAGTTCACTTTTTAAAAAACAAGGCTTTCTCCCTCTCTCCTCTCTTCTGTTCCCTCTCGGCTTCCTCCTTTTCTCTTTTCTCTTTTACGTCCTCCCTCCCACCCCATCTCTAGTTTTTTTCTCACACATACCATTAAATGGGAGTGTTTGGAAGGTAAACCTATTTTTTTTTCACACACATATACAATGTATCTTGGTCATATCTACTCACTCCTTCCAGCCTCACCCCAATATATCTTCCACCTGACTCCCAGCTTTATAACTTAATAAACTAACTCAAATTATTGCTACCCATGTGCACATGAGCTGGGGTCACCCATCGAGGCATTGACAACCTATCAGTGCCCACACCCACAAAGAAAAGCTACGCTTCCTCCCTCAGAAGTCATCAGTTGCTCTTTGCTCTTCATCTAAGGGTGGGATATTTGGAGCTCTTACCCCTTCATAATGCAATTTTTAACTCTTGTGCAGACAACCACAGCTGCTAAGTTCATGTGTGTATGCACCAGGCCAACGGTGTCAAGGCCATTTTTTCATACAAGGTCATGTGTGTATGCACCACCCAATGGTGTTGAGTCCTTCCTTTCAAATGAGGTCATGTGTATATGCCGCAGCCCAATGGTGTTTAGTCCTTCCTTTCAAATGAGATCATGTGTGTGTGCACCAGGCCAAAGGTGTTCAGGGGCCTTCCTTTCACACATTCCTCCCTGTCTACTGCCTCTTACATTCTTTCTGCCCCTTCTTCCTTGATGTTTTCTGAGTCATTGGGAAGGGAGAGATGTGTTGAAAATTATGTTCAATCTGTGTCTTTTCCCTCATAGCCTTATTCTCAGTGTTTTGAACTAGATTTTTAAGACAGCTGCAATCATACCATAATAAAATAATTATTTTCTTGTAGAGACTGGATAACTATCTCTTATCATAAATGCTCCTGACCCAGGTATTTTAGAATGTTTTTTTTTCTTCTCCAATACTTCTGTTGTCTTATAATTGAGCATCATTAATGAGGTAATCCAAAAATCTGAAATACTCTAAAATGCTAAACTGTCCTTCAGTAATAAAAGCAGTGAGTAAGCTGTGTAAACTGGGAACTTTTCTAGTCCTGGAATGCATACTTGATCAGAATGAGATGAAGGCAGAGTGAAATCTCTACTGCCCCACAAGTGAGATAGCTTCATCAAATACCTGTATGTTTTGGGGGTGGCATGAACAAAGGCTGGGTCACTGCCCAATAAATAAGAAGTTGGACACAAGAATAGGCAGGACAATGTGTCCTTGAGCAAGAGAAAAGGTCATAGGCAGGGAGCTGTAAGGCCGCCTGTGTTCATGTATATGTGTATGTTGGTATGGAGGGTGATTCCAATATCTCGGTTCACATGTAAAACGTCAAGAGACTAGACCTGGAGGACCCCTACTAACCTCTCTAGGCAGCCCCTCTCTTTCCTTCTCTCTGATGATCCTTTCCTTAGTGAAGGGTTTGTGTGAATGTCACTAATGAGTGTGGTATAAAAGGATACTTCTTTTAAAAGATATATTTAAAAATTTTGCACTATACTTATGTATGTAAGGTGCACACACACACACTCCATAGCATAAAGAACATAAAGAACTTGCTGGGATTGACTCTCTCCTTCTATCATGTGGAAACCCAGGGATTAAACTCAGGTCTTTGGGCTTGGTGGTAGGTACCTTTACCCATTGAGCCAAGTTGCAGGACCCAGAGTGCTTCTGCCTCTTACCTGTTAATTTGTATTTAGCCTTTCTTCTTTTTGTCTCATGAACATGCGTACAGCCTCAGGAGCATTATCTCCTTAGCTTATCTGACTTGCCCTGGTTCATGTATGGCCTCTTTTCCTAAACACACTTTCCCTCATGCTTTTCAGATCATTAAAAAGCTGATAGAAAGAAAACAAGCCCAGATTCGAAAAGTCTACCCTGGACTTTCGTGTTTCAAAGATGGAGTCCGGCAGATTCCTATAGAAAGCATTCCTGGAATCAGTATGTATAGATACTTTTAAAAAGCAAAATCTTCTGTTGATCATGTAAGATATATTTGAAATGATTCCAGCATGCAGTCATTTGAAAAGCTTTCAACTGTCCCCTTTCCGTGTCTGTGTGGTCTGTGTAGTGGGCAGCAAACTAGTTGTGGGGCTTGCCTGTAATCCCAGCACTGAGAGAGTAAGGCACGGGGATCTAGAATTTGAGGCCAACTGAGGCTAGAATGAGAGAGACACTGTACGGGGATGGGAAGGGCAGTAATAAAGACTTTCTAATGTCCTTTCTTCCTAACTCAGCCTTGAGTACCTTTAAAATAGTTATTAATATTGCATAACTTATTAAGGCCTAGCACTTATTCACAATGCTTGGCAACAGGAGTATATATTAAGTAGCATGGAAACTTTGGATTTTTATATTTACAAATGGAGGAACTGGTCTTCAAATAGTTGTATAAATTAGCATGCAAAAGTTCAGAACAAGATGTGGACAACCTGCCTTGATGCCATGAACCTGTTGCCTGACTTCTCTTCTTCCTTCCTCTCCATGTGTGATAGAAGTCACTTCAGTTTTTCAAGATTTTATTTTACAGTAACTTTAATAATTCTTTTTAATATGCTAAAACGAACTGTACTGGGTTAAACTATACAAAGTGATTGGGATTTGTAGATTGAAAGCTACTAATTATCATTTGGCAATCTTATTCAGTTTGAATCTCTAAGTTCTTATAATTACCACCCCCCACCCCAGCACACAGGCACATAACTAAAATTCTCATTGCATCTGTCCTGCCCTAGGACTCTTGATGCTGAACCCTGGGTCTCACTTCCGTGTGTTGTCTCTGTTAATAGCCAAGTAGCTGCCCCATTGTTGAATGCCTTATGGTGCCAGGTCCCAATTCACTACTTTTTCCTCTTTTGTCAAATGTTTAGCTATTTGGACTTTTTTTTTTTAAATCAACTAATGTCACAATGGCTAATTCCACCTAGTTTCTGTAGTTGTGTTTTGTAGGCAGGTAAACTGAAGGAAAGGTAAATGACTTTTTAAAAGAGAACAGAAGAATCAAATCCAGATCCCTCGGACACCAGGCCCTATAAACCATCTGTAAGGCGAGCAGGAGCTCAACCACACAAAACAGAGAGCAGACACTCTTTTGAGATAAAATGCCCGCAGCACTTCATTGTGAGATAATTGAAGATTTCCGACTTGCAGTTTCTTGTCCCCTTTCTCTTCTTTGTTTTGAAGAGTTGGCGCTCCTGCCTTAGACACTGCCCAGCTGAGACTGTAGCTCAGGGGCAGAGCACCTGCCTCCATCACCAGCACTACAAAAGAAATTAAAAACTCAATGAAATGAACAAAACATATTAATAGAGCTGCCAGTCTGGGAAAGCATTTCATGCTTTAAGCTGTATGAGAAGGAAGATAAATGCCATTAGTTTCAGTGTGTTTCCCCAAATAGACGTTTATTGAGACATGGCTGTCATGTATGGTGCTTCTAATAAGTAGTATGTTATTCTCTTGACCCAAAGCAGTTCTCATTTAGTGTTTAATTTTGTTGACATATAGGAGAGACAGGCTGGAAACCAAGTGGAAAAGAGAAAAGGTAAGCAAGCCGGGCTAGAGGATGTTAATGGAAGTGATTTTCCCCTCTCCAGCACTTTCTAGGAAAAGGGCCAAGTGATGTAATTGGTATGTAGCAGCTAGTGGGCTTCAGTTTCTAGGCTGGGACCTGTGAGGCTGAGTGGTGATGAGGCCTGGAACATGAACACTAATCCTTCTTTACTCTCTGTTATTTCAAGTAAAGAGCCCAGAGACCCAGAACAGCTTTACAGCACCCTCAAGACCATCCTGCAGCAGGTGAAGGTGGGTGTGTCCTTTATTCACGCACTTCTTTGAAAGGATTTCCACAGGACATTTCCATATGAGATACCTTATTTATTCTTTATTCAAGAGCCATCAAAGCGCTTGGCCTTTCATGGAACCTGTGAAGAGAACAGAAGCTCCAGGATATTATGAAGTTATAAGGTTCCCTATGGGTAATGCTATTACAGTTTTCTCAGATATAAAACTGGGTGGTGATGTGACAGACAAATGCTGGCTAGGGTAGACTTATTACTCTCTGTGCTAATGAGGCTAGTGATGTGTAGGACCCGGGAGAGTGATGCTGGAACAGAGGGGAAATGGTGCATTGTGTGCATTTTCAGTCCACAGCTGTGGAGAGCAGGTAGGAACCTTACTGTAGGCAGTCCTGGTTTGCAACGTGGCTATTTGGATGAAGCTACCTGTAATAAATAGCAGTAGTAATATGATGATTTTTTTTTTTTTTTTTTTTTTTTTTACTGTTCTGGCTTTTTGGGGGGACCCACCACCCAGCTCCCAAATAAATCACAAAGAAGCTTATTCTTTGTTGCTTGCCAACTTTTGCTTATTTTGTTTACCTTCCCATCCTCTTCTGTGAATCTTATTCTTACTCCATGGATTGCTGTGGCCCCTGGTGTCCTCCTTCTCTGGTTACCTCTCCGTACCTCTTTTCCTCCAGATTTCTCCTTCTATATAGTCTTTTTGCCTGCCAGCCCTGCCAATCCTTTCTCCTGTCTTGCTATTGGCCATTCAGATCTTTATTAGACCATCAGGTGTTTTAGACAGGGCACGTATCACAGTTTAATAGAGTTAAACAAATGCAACATAAACGAAAGTAACACACCTTAACGTTAGAGTCCTAACAGTTACCTTCTGGGTTACAGATAAAAAGATACCAGATTTTGTCTTTTTTCTATGACTTGAGTCAGCCAAAAGTGGTTCTTATTTTTAAGAATTGTTCAAGATAGATAACTCAGTAGCTAATAGTACTGGCTGGTCTTGCAGAGGATTGAGTTAAATTCCCAGCACGTAGCTACAAGGTGGTTCACAGCTGTTTGTAACTCCAGTCCAAGGGGACCTGACTTCCTTAAGCATTGCATGTAGGCAGAATACTCATATGTCTTAGTTACTGTTTTGTTGTTGTGAAAAGACACATGGCCAGGGCAACTCCTATGAAAGAAAGCATTTAACTGGGGTTTGCTTACAGTTTCAGAGGTTAGGCTGTTTTTATCACAGTGGGGAGCATGGTGCCATGCAGGCAGGTTTTAGAGCAGTAGCTGAGAGCTACATGATCCATAGGCATAGGGAGACATTGGGACTGGCATTTTAGTGGGTTCTAAAAGCCCACCCCCTTGTTTCTTCCAGCAAGGTCACACCTCCTAATTCTTCTAATCTTTTCAAACAGCACCACTCCTAGTGACTAAGCATTCAACTATATGAGCCTTTAAAAGCCATTCCTAGTCAAACCGTCATTACATACACATAAAGTTTTTTGCCCTCCCTCCCTCCCTCCCTCCCTCCCTCCCTCCCTCCCTCCCTCCCTCCCTCCCTCCCTCCCTCCCTCCCTCCCTCCCTCCCTCCTTCCCTCCAAGTCAGGATCTCTCTATGTAGCTTTGGCTGACCTGGAGCTCACTAGAGCAGTCTGGCCTCAAACAGAGAGCCACCTGGCTCAGCTTTCCAATGCTGGGATTAAGGGTGTGTGTTATCATGCTTGGCTACATAATTTTTATATAAAGAACCTTTCAAGGTAACTTGATGAGGATAGATTAAGCTTCTTTATGGCTGTACTTTCAGATGGAAAAACTCTAGTAAATGATTTTTTCCCATACTGTGAATGTCACTATATATATATCCTTAAAAAAAAACAAACAACTTTTTCTTGACTATATTTCTGTGTGTGCATGATGTGTGTGTACGAGCACAAGTGTCACAGCACACAAGTGAAGGAGAAATGATAGCCTTGTGGAGTCATCAGGCTTGTCCTGCAAGCATCATTATCTGTTGAACCATCTTACCAGCTTCTGTATATTTCTAATTCAATCTTTTTCCAAATCCAAAAAATACCAAATAGGCTTCAGGAATAGAGAATAAGTATTTTACCTATACTGTAGTAACAGGAACAATTGATTGAGAGTCCCTAAAGTAAATCAGTTTGTCAGTGTGTACATGGGTGTGAGTACCACGGCACATGTGTACTTTATTTTTGGTTTGATCATGCCCTACATGATTATTTTTCTAAAGCATTATAAACATTGTATTGGCAGCATATCAAAAACAGTAGGAGTTAAGAAGGACTGTCCATAGCCACTCCCACCTAGAGGCCCAGATTCTTTCCTCCTCCTTCCTTATTGAGAACTGCCCCACAAAGTTACTGGGAATTGAACTCAGGTCCTCTGCAAGAACAATATATATTATTAATTTGTGTGTGTGTGTGTGTGTGTGTGTGTGTGTGTGTGTGTGTGTGTAGGGGGTAAATCATTTTGGACTAGAACAATGGTTCAGCACTTAGGACCACTGATTGCTCTTTCAGAGGACCTGGTTTGATTCCCACTACCCAATGGCCACTTACAACACTCTGTAACTCTAGTTCTAGGGAATCTGTGTCCTGTTCTGACTTCAAAGAGCACCAGGCATGCACATGCACACTGACATACATGGAAATGAAACATCTATACAATAAAAATAAAAATAGATTATTTGGTAAATTTAAAAGTCAAAAGTTAAAGTTTGATCATTGATGGAATCTTGGCCAAAATTCACTTATTTTACTTTTAGTATTTCATATGCAGGTCACTGATGTATTTGCAAACAAGATGCTAGTTTCTTTCTTTGTATCATACCAATAAAACTATGAATTTACTAAAACGAGTTCAGCCTGATAATTTTTAGCAATCAAAGATTCTGTGCCAGTGTTCTACCTGCCCCACTCAGCATCCATGGATCCTCTACTTACTGTCCCTTAGTCTCCTGGTGCACAGTAAGAGATGGGAGCAGAGAAGTACTCACAGTCCTTTTGATATTAGTGTGGCTGCAGTGTTATATACAAATCCTTTTTAGAAGAATAGACTTAAGAATTATTTTGTGGGGGCTGGAGAGATGGCTCAGAGGTTAAGATCACTGGCTGCTCTTCTAGAGGTCCTAAGTTCAATTCCCAGCACCTCACGGTGGCTCACAGCCATCTTATAATGGAATATGGTGCCCTCTTCTGTTCTATGTGTATATAATAGATAAATCTTTAAACACACACATACCCCCACACACACCCACACCTACACCCACACAGTTATTTTGCTTAATCCCAAGAATTTCTCTTAAGCATGGCATTGGAATGAGAAAAATATAAGCAAATCAACACCATAGATTTCTTCCTGTAGGAGGAGTCAAGAGTTGCTAATGTTGTTGTTTTCCTGTTCAGATCTGAAAACCATGAGTGAACGCCTCAGGAACAGGTACTATGTGTCTAAGAAATTATTCATGGCGGACTTGCAGCGAGTGTTCACCAACTGCAAGGAGTACAACCCTCCCGAGAGCGAGTACTACAGATGTGCCAGCGTCCTGGAGAAGTTCTTCTTCAGTAAAATTAAGGAAGCAGGGTTGATTGATAAGTGATTTCTTTTACTTAGACACTCAGCAGAAGCGTGCCTAAAGCAGGTGGTTTAGGTTTGGGCCCTTTTTTTTTTTGGTTTTTTTTTTGTTATTGTTATTTGTTTTTAAAATTGTGTATCATGTGTTGAAGAGACTTGTAATAATTAGCACTTTTGAAAAACAAACAAAACCTCCTTTAGCTTTTCAGAGACTTATTTAAATGGAAGTCATAGAAAACATTATTTTGTGGGATAGATTTTACTCTATTTACTACTATCATGTAAGTTTTCTCTGGCATATCCAGTAGCTGACAGATGATCAGGGGCTTCCTCAAAACCTGTATGCGAGGAAATTGCACACAGTATCAATATTTAGGGGAATCTAGAGAAAATTGTGATCATGAATGTCTCCATTTTTTTCTAATGGAACATGAGAGTTTATTTTATTCTGAAGGACTTTAAGGGTCCACAATATGCCTGTCAAGGTGAACTATGTAATATTTGAAGTCTCATTGTAGACCTTTTACAAGTATATATTTTTAAAACACTCATCTGGAAGAGGTGCTCAGAGCAGTTCTGAAAAATGCAGCTTCCCCAACAACAGCTGCCTGGAATCTTAACGATGGGACTCTTTGAAAGTGCCCAGGGCTTTGTTGTCCTGTCTGCCTATCACAGGCTGCAGAGTGTAAGTGTCCAGGGCTTTGGTCATCCTGTCTGCCTATCACAGGCTTGAGAGTGCACAACCACTATGGAATAATTCTTGGCAGATATGTATCAATATCATATTTGCCTTTGTTTGTGCAGGCTTTAAGTGCTAAAAGATCCTTTACCAGGCCACAAAGGTGTCAACTTGAAAACATTGGAGGTTTTGTCAATGTTAAGACATATAGCCTAAATACTTATGAATGCTAGGGAGTCTTACTCCAAATGAATAAGGATTCCTTATATTTTCTGGTACAGTTAACCTTATTAGCAATGTCTATGTGAACATTTCCCATTTTCACTTCCAGATTTATGTTTGTCTGACGGGAACTGAATTCTCACTAAAGTTTATGCCAGTATTTTAACCCCTGAGTCGTTTCAATGGTCCCTGGTAAAATCCCAGTACATCCATCCACTATAAACAAACCCTATATCTGGAGCTGGAGAGAAGGCTCAGGGTTAAGAGCACCTCCCATTTTCCCAGAGGGCCTCAGGTTGATTCCCAGCAGCAACATCCACCATGGTATAATCTTACTAACCAGTTTGACTGGGGGACTCAAGCTTAGTGCTTGGATTTATTTCCTGATTACACTACATAGAAAAGTGGGGACACCTGCCACCCCACCTCTGGGAAAAACCAACTAATATACAACCATTTTAATCTCAATGGTGTCGACACTAATTTTTATGACACAAATTTATAAACTGATTTTTTTGGTAAAGGCTGAGGTTTTAAAAATGTATTTAATGTATGTTTTCTATCATCATAAATTATAATAGGTCACTAATGTCATTAAAACAGCTTGAAGAGGTAGTGTGCTTGAAGGAAGACGCCCTGGCATTGCTACCGAGCGCCGCTTCTGACACGGAGGTGTTTTGTACGTTCAGTGTCCACTGAAGACCACACTGAAGGTGCCTCAGCTTTTGAACTGCAAGGAACACTCTAAGTGGTGTCTAGACTTTTAATGAAGAATGATAATACAGATTGCATTAAGTATCTCAGACTGTTTTTAAAACCAGATTTTGCTGAAGCATCTGTCCAGCTTGGTATCCTGTGAAAGTTTGTTTCCTGGGTAGACATTCTTATAGAGTATTGTCTTTAAAATCAGATGGTCTCTTCTATATTGAAAGCATTTTTATGTTTTCTAATTTAAAAATTAATATTTTCTTATAGATATTGTGCAATAAAGCTGAAGTAGAATGTGTGGTTTTTGCAAATGCTTTAACAGCTGATAAAAATTTTACATTTGTAAAGTTAATATATTGTACTGGTACAAAATAATTTAAAATTATATTTTAAAAAATTCTGTGTGGTCTTCTGTTTTGTTCCACTAACAGTCTGAGGTTAAACAGGACAATGTGTCAGCTGGTATGAGCATGGACTGTACCCTAAGTCCTGAGCTCGTAAGCTTTTGTGAACATGTCTGGAATTGCTGTAGTCGTAGGAAGTTTTATAAACAAAACAAACCCTGTATCTGGAGCTGGAGAGAAGGCTCAGGGTTAAGAGCACCTCCCATTTTCCCAGAGAGCATCAGGTTGATTCCCAGCAGCAACATCTAATGGCTCATAATTAATTGCCTGTAATTCAAGCTTAAGATCTGATGCCATCCTCTGTTCTGCAAAGGCACCCATAGTCACGTGCAAATATATGGATATAAACACATGCACACATATCCTCTTCTCCAAATATTCACGTGCAAATATTCACACACACACACACACACACACACACACACACACCCCTTGTCCTGTTCTCCACAAGCACCCATACTCACATACAAATATATGGATATTCACATAGGCATGTGCACACGCACACACATATACACATCCCATTCTCCACAGGCACCCATACTCTTGCAGATATATGGATATTTACACATGCACACGCATATACACATTTTGTTCTCCACATACTCACATGCAAATATCCATACACACATACATGTAACTAAAAACAAAGTTAAAAACAATCCAGTCTGCTGGAATGTCGGGAGAAAGACACTTCTCTAAAACACCACCACTGAAGAAAAATTCATTCACAGAGTGCTGTTAGAAATTAAATATAGTTTGTAACATTTCACTTTATATCTGCTAGAGTAACGAGGAAAGAGCAAAGTGCATGTGATTTCAAAACATTTCCCATCCTCAAACTCTCTCTAGGAATTATAGCCTGTCTGGGTGTGAGGACCCAGTAGTAGTTGTGATGTTGGATGACTTCCTGAACCAGGAGCACGGGCTTTGGGCTCTATCTTTGTAGTATCAAAAGCAATGGGGTGAAAAGGCAGACCTGGCAGCACAGGTAGGAGAGAGGTGTGCACCACCTATTGGGCTCAAAACCCTGGGTTCACCTCCACCAGTGCCAGTGAGGGAGAGGGGGCACATTGGTCATGCCAACTCATGTCCAACCTACAAGCATGCTTAGTTGAGTCTCCCAGTAAGGAGTGGATGAGATCACAGGGAGAAGATGCTGAATGTCCTCCCCCACATGAGCTAACTTCTCCATCCTATATAGTGTAAAGAAATCTCCACTTTTGTACATTTATCAGTGTGTGTGTGTGTGTTGTCTTTTTGTAGGCCAGAGGGCGATGGGTGTCTTCTTCAATAACTCTCCACCTTATGTTTTTAGGCAAGGTATCTCCTTAAACCTAGCTTACCAATTAGGCTAAATTGGTTAACCAATGAACCAACTCCAGATGCCCAGCTGCATCCCTCTTTCCAGCACAAGGGGTGGAGGTGGGGAATCCACACTCAGCCCCTAGTCATTTGCATGGCAAATTCTTTACCATCTGAATCATTTCCCTAAAGGTTATTTATTTTGTATGTGCATGAGTCTAAAATCTGGGTTGTGAACCCTGGTTGTCATATGTGGTAGCAAGTACTGGAAGAACCACCTTGCATCCCCCCACTCACTGTTGATTGTTCAGCTAATAACTGGAAATAGCTAAATTTAACCAGATGTGGTGGTACACACAGGCCTTTAATCTCCGTGTTTGGGAGTGCAGATATTCGAGGCAATTACACTCCTTCCCCTTAACTCCTTTCCCATGCTCAGTAAGTAGGCCTAATAAACTTATGGTTCCTCAGGATGAACTGTATGTTCGAACAGGGACCCACTTTCTGCCAGATCTTACAGAATGAATCAGGCCAACCGTCATTGTTAAGAAGCAGTCTGTGTTGTAATTTGACAACTATGTTTTGTCACACATCCTTTCTCTTGGTGCCTATCTTGTATTCATACTCTTAATGTTATTCTATAGGTATTAAATGGAAGCTATTTTGTAGTGGTTCTCAACCCCCAAGGACCATCGGAAAGCAGATATTTACAATATGATTCATAACCATAGCAAAATTACAGTTATAGAGTAGCAATAGAAATAGTTTCTGTTGGGGGGGGTGTCACCACAACATTAGGAAGGTTGAGAACCACTGTTCTAGAGGCTCAAACTCAAGTCATCGGGTTTGGTAGCAAGCACCTCCCCCAGTTATGCCATCTCACTACTGTGATACTTTGACAACTGGATCAACCCAGTACCACTGCTCTGAAGGAGGCAGATGAAAAATGCCTCATTGGTTCTTTCTAGTCCAAAGATGAGTCCTGCCCTATTTGATGAGACCATGAAATTTGTACTCTCTGGTTCATGCTTCTGCATACTGGGATTAAGACATGAACTGAACCACCAAGCCTGTGGCTCCTTGTGAAATTTTTAAAAATATATGCAGCAGAAGACATCTTTGTAGAGTTGGTCTTCTCCTACCATACGGGTTCTGTGGATCAAACTTATCTAATCAGTCTTTGTGGCAAGTGCTGTTACTAAGTCATCTCACTAGCCTGAGTCCTTTCATCTCCAGGTCCCGGCTTTATTTATTTGTTTATTTATAAATTACACAGTTCATCTCCATGTTAGTTTTAGTCTTTTGCTGTGGTGTTGGGTTTTGAAGCCCAGGCTCCCACACTCTACCATTCTACATCTCTGGCAGATACTTTTTATTCACTAATTGAACATTACTGAACAGGATTTAATGCCAAGAGCCTGTGAATGCTGTCATGTGGTTGTGGCACACTGAATGAATCCTCCTTCTAGCCACAGCTTTCCATTTGTCTAGAAACATAAAGCTGGAATGTATATTTTAGTTCCTTCCATCTATTAGTAATAAACACATGCCCCCCTTGTGGAATTGCTGCTTTATTTCTCTCTCTCTTTTGGGGGGATGGGTTTGAAGACAGGGTTGTCCTGTGTAGCGCTGAATGTCCTGGAACTTGCTCTGCAGACCAGACTGGCCTCAAAGTCAGAGATCCCTCTGCCTCTGCTTCCTTGAGCACCACCACACCCAGCTAGACTTGATCCTCTTAACACCTTTTACAAAGGTAATGAAGTAGGACAGTTAAATGTCAGCTTTTAAGACATTATTGGAGAAGGGCTAGAACACCAGGGAATTCAGAGGTAAGAGATTAATGTGAGGTTGGGGTGTAAGCAGATGTGTTAGAAAACCTGGCTGAACATCATGAAACACTTTGCCTGTGAGCCTGGCCTTCACAGATGGCCCTGGAGAGGTAAGAAGATTAATTGCAGTTACAAGAAAGTGGTAACTATTTCTCAAAGAGGCGCTAAGTCTGGTTTATTCTAAGATACTGTATAACAGAAATACTCTATATCTACCACATGGTAAGTCTCAAACACTTGTCAATTATCAATCAGTATGTAAAATATATATATAAAATACAGTGCTTATCAGGTAAAAAATGTTGACACAACACCCTTAACAGCCTATAAACAAATACTTCATCAGGAATACAAAAACATGACGAAGACTAAAAGTCTAATAGCAGTTTTAAGGTAACAGTGACCAGTGCTTCTACTAAAATTGGAAAGATAACAGTGACCGTATAAAGTGAGGGTCAAGGCTGACACAACACCAAAGATCTTTGCAATAAACATTCAGGTGTCTATAGAAAGAAAGTAGAAAATGGTTTTTGCCTTTTTGAGATTATGTAGTGCTGCGCCTGCATGGCCTGGAACCAAAACCCAAGCGAAGGACATCAGGATTAAACACACACACACACCCACCTCTAGTCTCTGGTAAAAGAAGCTCTTTATTGAATAGCACCACGGAAGCTTTTATACCCAACACAGGTAGGCCAACAGGTGAAAACCTCATCCCCCTGATCAGCAATCAAGGACAAGGCAACAACTGCTCAGGAAGCAGAGCTGGACACAGCTTTCAGAAGGTCAAGAAAAATTCACTAGCAGGGGAGAGCAGCTGGAGGCCTGGACTCCAAATGGTCCCAACAATGTAGCACAGTTTGTGTAAAACAGGATCCTCCTGCCTCAGCCTCTACAATGTTGAGATTATAGGTATGCACCATCATAACAGGCCATGGGAAAAAATTTTGAAAATGAACCAGGATATAAATAGCTGGGGTTCCGCAGGCTAAGTAGCAAATTTAATCCAAATGTTAATGTTTTTGACTTGACTTTTTTTGTTCTTTTTTTTTTTTTTTAATTTTTATTGAGCTCTCATTTTTCTCTGCCTTCAACCCTCCCCCCCAAGGTCCCCATGCTCCCAATTTACTCAGGAGATCTTGTCCTTTTCTACTTTCTACTTCTCATGTAGATAAGAGCTATGTAAGTCTCTCAGGGTCCTCACTGTTGCCTAAGTTCTCTGGGGTTGTGGTTTGTACGCTGGTATTCTTTGCTTTATGTTTAAAAACCACCTATGAGTGAGTACGTGTGATAATTGTCTTTCTGTGTCTGGGTTACCTCACTCAAAATGTTTCCTACCTCATCCATTTTCCTGCAAAATTCAAGATGTCGTTTTTTCTGCTGTGTAGTACTCCACTGTATAAATGTACCACATTTTCCTCATCCATTCTTCGGTCGAGGGGCATTTAGGTTGTTTCCAGGTTCTGGCTATGACAAACAAAGCTGCTATGAACATGGTTGAGCACACGTCCTTGTGGCACGATTGAGCATCCTTTGGATATATACCCAAAAGTGGTATTACTGGGTCTTTTTTTTTTTTTTTTTTTTTTTTGGTTATTTCGAGACAGGGTTTCTCTGCAGCTTTAGAGCCTGTCCTGGACCTAGCTCTTGTAGACCAGGCTGGTCTCGAACTCACAGAGATCCGCCTGCCTCTGCCTCCCGAGTGCTGGGATTTTACTGGGTCTTGAGGAAGGTTATTTCCTAATTTTCTGAGAAATTGCCACACTGAAATCCAAAGGGGTTGTACCAGCTTGCATTCCCACCAGCAATGCAGAAGCATTCCCTTTACCCTACAACTTCTCCAGCATAAGTTGTCATCAGTGTTTTTGATCTTAGCCATTCTTAATGTGTAAGATGGAATCTCATGTTTTTTGACTTTTTAAATACATAAAAACTAAACTTAGCTCATAGGAAACATGGCCCACAAGCCAGCTTGCTTGGTGTGGACCAGGATACAGTCTACCTCTGGGTAGGCAGCACTGTGGTAATCGTAGCCGCATGAGGCCCACTGAGATGAAAGTGGACTTATATTTATTCTTAGGTAAAATGCTCGTCCTGAAGGTACTATGACATCACAAAAGATAAACATGTGCTCCTGCCACACACAGCACCGTGGGTTCTGTCTTTGGTGCTCAAATAGAAGAGTGGCTGGAAATAAGACTGTAATGGGAGAGTGGGATGCACACGGGCAACAGAGAAGAGCTCTCAGCGTGACTGAATGGACTGCAGGAAGTCATGGTTGACAGTCTGAGATGAACACTAGGCCCTTCTGTTGTTTGCAGTGGGATTTACTCCTAGGCCTTGCCCATATGACACAAGTGTTCACTACTGAGCCACAAACCGAAATGTCTTGGTTTGGGGCCTGAAGGCTGCAGGTAACTTAAGACAATCTAATGTGAAGAAAGGGGAAAGTTGACAGGGACAACAGATGAGGAAACAAGATGGGAGTGGTTAAGGCCAGAAAGGAAGATAATCAAGGTTACCTGACAGTTAAGAGCTGAAGGAAAACACAATGGCCACCATTATGTACAGCCAGATTTTATATATACTGTGGTCACCACAATGGCCACACTTCAGTGTTCTTTAAAAATGGACCACTTATAGTAATTTCAGTTTAAAGAAATATATACATACCTGCAGAAGTTCAATTATTTCATTAAATACATACATCAAACCCAGAAACTTACTAGTCACATATTTATACTTGTAGACTTCTGACTTGTAGCCTGAGGTCGATTCTGATGAAGAATGATGTCACACAGAGTTCACAACCTTGTCCCAGAACCAAACTACCAATTCTCTTAATCATGATTCCACATATAGTTTACCCAAAGACTCAATCTGATAGTAGAATAAGGGATTCTCAGCAACTTATGTCTTATGGTCAAGGATTCACGAAAGATCCACATTCTATCTTTATAAAATTTCAACTCTGAAATTCCCTGCTGGAGAAATTTTAGATTGGTTCTGCCCACTGCACACTGCCTCACAGACTCTATCAGGCAACAGAGAAGGATCCTCTTTGATAGCATGCAACCAAAGGAGTTACTGTGTGTGCTTTGTACTTCTTTTAGAACGTCTCATATCCTTTTTTTGCTTGAAAATAGGAGAATCCAAGAAACACAAGTCTGTGAAAGGATCTCCTCTTCTCAGTTTCCTATAAATAAAAAAGAGATTTCAGGTATGATTACACATATAGCAGCATTACATTCAGCACGGGATTATTGTAACAATAGGCCAGTCCTAGTCCTCAAAAACAATCCATTCATGACTAAAGCCCTTCTTCAACCCTCCCATAAGAGTCACTACAGATGAGTCCACACAGTACTTACGAAGCGAGTGTTGGCTCCTTATAGCTTGTGATGGTGGTGCACCTGCGCTTAGGCAGAGGCACGGCTGGGCTATCTTCATGCCTTTTTAGAGACAGAGAAAGTTTCCTGATTTTCACTACAGGAGACAGCAGGATATTGGTGACATCCTTTAGGCTACAACCAGATAATTCTTGATTCTTGCACGACACACCTACAATATAGTGTTTATTGAATATGAATCCAAGGGATACAAACCACAGAAATAAAACTATGGTCAATTACATATTTTTGAACACACAAAATACCTGGCACTTCATAATCTATGCTTTAATAACTTTGCTGTGGGATAATGCTCTTGTATCCTTTAAAGATTTGTCACTTTTATTGATTTAATAAAATGCTGATTGGCAGCCAGGCAAGAAGTATATGACGGGTGACCAAACTAGGAGAATTCTGGGAAGAGGAAAGGCTCAGTCTGAAGTCACCATCCAGAGGCAAAGGAAGCAGGATAAGAATGCCTCACTGAGTAAGGTACCATGTCACGTGGCTAAACATAGATAAGAATTATGGGTTAATTTAAATTGAAAGATTTAGTTAATAATAAGCCTGTATTGTATAATAATAATAATAATAATAATAATAGTAGTAGTAGTGGTAGTAGCAGTAGTAGAGCCAACCAGTTTACAAATATAAGCCTCTGTGTGTTTTGTTGGGACTGAATGGCTGTGGGAATGGGTGGAACAGAAACTTCCATCTATAAAACTTCTTGTTTTTTTTTTCTTTTTTTCAAGCCAGATAATGTAGAAACTATGGTAGATGTAAAGAACTGTTAGCTACATCAGAACTATTTACTAAAATGCAATCTTCTTCCTCAATAGCTTAGATGTTATAAGTTGGTTTAAAGTATGAAACTGCATTTTAGTTACACTTTAATCCTTAGAATCACCAAGGTTCCAGTCCCAGTCAACACCAAAGTTTGTGACACTGCTGGAGCCCACTGACCACCAAGTCATTCCATTAAACATACAAGAACTCTCAATAAGACCATGAAGACCAGGATAAAACATGTTCCCCCTGGTGCTAATGTTACAAAAATTCAGATGTCTTTCCCATCATTAACAGGTCCTCCATCATCTCAAAGCTACATCTATTTGGGAGGCAGATACCATACACATAGTGAGAATACTGAAAGACAATCTTCTCCAAGAGAGCTTTTTAACTACAGCGTATCTGGGTGTCAGATACTCTCCTGCCACCACAAACATACAACCAATCCAGTATTAATGTAGACTACCTCCAAGCAACAGGGTTAAACCAGCTGTTCTAAACCCCCAGGGAAACTTATAAAGACACTCAAATTCTAATTCAAGGGACAGGACAGAACCTGGGATTATGGCTGTTTCCAGGTAATGATGTTGATAGAAGTCTGGGATCAAACTATTTAAGTGTTTTTGTTCTTTGTGAAACCTTATTGTTTTCAAAAGAACACAAAAAGAGGTAACAAACAGTTCAATTATGCCCCATGTTACTTGATTTCAATAATTATCAACAGTTTGCCAACCCTGCTCAACTTATTCTATCATTAAAGTATTTTTATTTAAAGTAGAACAAACATTTATAAAGAAAAAGAGAAACAGCTACTGAAAGCGGATTCTCATGATACATAGTTTTAAAACACATTTTTACAAGCTATACTGTTCAGCTGCTTAACTAGGAAAGTTAATTCACTGTTTCAGGCTTTAATATCCCAGTAAAGCAAATTAAGCATGCCAACTGAGCTGTTATAATGTGACAACATTCTGAAGATGATAGGACCTGACAGCATGGAGCTATGGCCACAGGAATCAAAACTCTCAACAAAGTCTTTGTGAGTAGGTGTAGGCTGATAACTAACACTAAGCCACTTTGATAAAATAAATGCATGGGTTTCTGAGCTAAAGTTTTCAGCAGATGAGAAAAGAACTTTCTCTCATAAGCTCACCTTCAACTAGAAAAATAAGTCAAGTTTCCTGTTAAATTAAATATATAAGTCCATTAAAATGAGTTTTTTTTTCTTTTTCCAGGTGATCACAAGTGTAAAGATCTTTAAATTCAATCCAACCACAACCTGTCCTCTCCTTATCCTGCTCAAAAGCCTCCTTTCCAACAGGAATCAGACCCTGAGAAGTAATACTCCTTAAGATTCCTATTTGCTTTAAGTAAGCCAGAATAACAGAGCCATGTTTCCATTTTCTACCCCTACTGTTTAATCAGGCTATAACTTCCCTTACAGAGATCACATATGGAAAGTCTCTAAACTCCCTAGAGAAACAGATGGCGGTATAGTATCTAAGAATCAACAGCATTGGACAACCATTTAGCAGAAACATTCAAAACTCAGGCAAATAAGCACACTGCTTACTGGTAGGAGTTCTGGTTGGCAGAGTCTTCTTATCTCTTTCATCCCTGTACTTGAGTTCTCTTTTAGGCCGAGGCCTGGTGACTGGTCTGTCTGATTCTCTGGTGTGGTGTATCAAGTGCTTGCAAGGAGGCAGGTAGATGTCACTGGACTCATCCTCAGAGGCACTCAGATCAAAAGCATTCCCTTCCTGGTCAACACTGTTAATTTCTTCACTGGAGCCATTGCTCATTTTTTGTCGGAAAGGGGTAAGATGAACACTCTCTTCCACATTAAAATCATAAGCGTCGCCAGAACCAAGAGACCTATCCAATTTTGTGGGTTGTAAAGTGTGCTTATCTTTGCTTTTCTTTCCTTTACACCTCAGTGAGGATTTTGATTTGCATTTCTGGTTGGCTCTTCTCCGCTGTGCTCTTTTCTGTGCACGTTGATGCTTACTTTCTGTTTGTTCGGGTTCAGATGGTAAAATGACTTTTGTTTTAGCATCCTTTCCTGGGTACGTCAGTCTAGGGGATAAGTTAATTTGGTCCTTGTTCCACAGACAAACATTTTGTTCAACATTTTCAAGTTTGTGCAGAGTTATAGTTGGGTCTTTACATTCACTTCTTCTAACTTCCAAAGACTGTTCCACCCAGTGACTGGCTTCACAGTCATCCAAAGCAGCGGAGCAACTTACATTACTAAAATCTTTCTTTAAGTGGTGACGGAAAGACACAGTCTTAGGTAAGATGTCATCAGTAGACTCGACTTTACCTGAATCAAAATCACTCCCCAGTGTGTCTAGAGTAACAGTAGAACTTGTTTCTGAATATTTAAGAAACAAATGAGGGAAACAATGTTATACTTTAGAAGTGTACATTCCAAGAACATTAGAATTGAAAGTTGCAGCAGTTATTCAATAACTTCCCGATATTTACTATAAGTAAATAAAAACATAGGAAGTTCAATATTTTTTTTTACCAGCTTTTTACTTATCATTGAATAATCAATAGCTTATTTCAACATTTAAAAATACTGATGTCATATGTGGGAGCTGATGCAGGAGGATCAAGTGAGGTCCGGCATGTGCCACCTAGCTCTAGGATTGCCTGGGCCACATAATGAGACACTGTCTCAAAAGAAGACCCCTTTAATCTCAGCACTCGGAGGGCAGAGGATCTTTTTGAGTTCAAAGTCAGGTCTACATATGTGAGACCCTGCCTCAAAAGAACAAAACAACCTCCCCAACATAAGCAAATATATTCTCATTATGCATATATTATAAGAGGGGTTTTATGTGCTTCTGGTTCAAAGGCTTAAAGAAAAAGTACTAGCTTCACTGTTTAATCTGTAAGCACAGAGAAGAAGAAAACTTCAAATTCTGAAATGAGAAAATATACCAAGAAAGTAGAAGTTAGTTTTTGAAATTATTTGGATAATTGTTAATTAGGCCTTTCAGATAAATATCTGTATTTATAGGAAAAACAGGGTTTTCACCTGGTTTTCCTTACTCAAATTCCGTCCATTTTGTGATGCTTAGTACAAAGTAGTATGGTCCTAGGTGTGAATGCTCCCCTCAGTTACTTCTAGTAAGATCCTTTACTTATCTGAGGCTAAAGAAAATGGATTATACTCCTAGGCTACAACAGCACATAGCAGTTGATTGCAGCTACAGATACAACTAAATTTCCTCCTTACAGATTTGGCACAATGAATAGGTGTGTTGCTGTTGTTTTTCCTGACAGGGTCTCAACTATGTATTCAGATGGCCTTGAACTTGACCCCACTGCCTCAATGTGCTGGCTTTGTCAGCTTAACACAAGCTAGAGTCATCTGAAAGCGGGGACCCTTAACTTGGAAAATGCCTCCATAAGATCAGGCTGTAAGTAAGCCTATAGGACATTTTCGCAATTAGTGCTTAATGTGGGAGGGCCCAGACCATTGTGGGTGTGGCCACCCCTGGGCTGGTGGTCCTGGCTTCAAGAAGAAAACAGGTTGAACAAGCCATGAGGAGAAAGCCAGTAAGCAGCACTCCTCCATGGCCTCTGTATTAGCTCCTATCCTATGGGAGTTCCTGACCTTACTGTGCTTGTTGATGAACTGTTAAATGGAACTGTGAGCAAAATAAACCCTTTCCTCCCCAAGCTACTTTTGGTAATGATATTTCATCACAGTAATAGTGACCCTCCCGAGTGCTGAGATTATAGGTGGAAGCCACCACTCAGGCTTTGAAGGGATTCTTTTAATCCCCTATCAGTCTATGTAAGATCAAGGTTCTTTGAGCAGAATAACAGATAAACAGACTTAAAAGTTAAAAAGAAGAAAGAAATGAAAAAAAAAAGTAATTAGGTTACTTATTCACAAAGATCAGTATTTTTAGATTTTCTAACCAACTTACCTTTGGTTTGGAAAGACCAGTCATTTTCTTCAAGAGCAATTTGCCTTAAAGAATAAGAAACAGAAATCTCAGCAATTATAAAAAAGAAAACCCCAAATTCAACATTTTCCCAGGCTATAAGCTTGTGATATCATTTCACAATTCCAGTCCAAATCTACAAATCCTTGTTCCCTATCACAGAAAACCAAATGCTGCTCACATGACACCTGGTATTTAATCCAATTTCAGGTCACAGAAGGAGCAGTCAATCCCAACCACCTCAAAGTTTTTCAGAATGAAGTTTGCTCACTCAGCTCTTCAGGCCCTGACATCACTAGGGGAGCTATCGTTTGGTGATGGTACATGCTTTAATGGTATAACTATAGATTCTTCTGAAACTATAGCCCCCTTTGTTTTCTTTGAAACCTGAATTCTAGTTTGCTTCATTAGAAATTTTCTTCTACTCAAAGCTTGTATTGACAATTTGTAATTTAAATTTGTAAAAATTTCCCACTTTATAATAATTAAAATATAGGTTTTGTAATAGAGCAGAGGGAACTACTGATTTTTTTGAAGCCTAATAACAATCTGATTACCTTACCTCATCTAACTTTATTTGTTGGGTCTTAAAATCCAAGTTTTAAAACTCTGGAAGTTTAATAGTGATGTGAGCAGCTAGAACTTTATAGTGAGGATGACCAAGCACCATCTACGGCAGGCAGCCCACCCTTGGGGCTAAGTGCCACGATCTGGAAGCACTGTTTGTCCTCCTGGCATAGTGGTGTAAGCCAAGAACACTGCCACATCCACAGCACACGGGCAGCCCCAATGTGCTAGCACAGCACAGACTGAAGCCATATTCGGTAGCTTTTCTAGTTTTTTGTTTGTTATGAGCCAAGGTTTAGCCACGTAGCCCAGGCCATCTTGAATAACTATTCTGCATCAGTCTCCCGAGTTGTGGATCTACAGCTATATATGTTAGCCAGACTCACAAAATGGTATAATTAAGAGCTGGAGAGTTCATGCTGGCAAAGAGAAAATCAGTTTTCTCCAATGAAGTCTCACTGGGTCTGTCAACTACACTCCAGAACATGCCAATACAAAATAGACTCAGTGGTATTTCTGTGGATGTTTTATTGAGCAATTCTTTCTTTTTCTTATTTCTTTCTTTCTTTTTTTGTCTTTCTTTTGAGTATTCTGCTTTTCATTTTTGTTTTGTTTTTTTGTCCCCTCTTGAGAGAATGGACATAAAGTCATTTGGGAAGGGAGGATCTAGGAGCTGGATGAGAGGTACAACAATTTTAATAAGAAAGAGCTGTGTATTTTGGTATATATAATTAAATCTCAATAGTTCACAAAAGAACATAAAACTTATATAATCGAAGAGCAGGGAAAGGGCATCTGAATCAGAACTGAACAACCAGACAGAGGTATTAAGAAGTGATAATTCACTCGTCCCACCCCACATCCCAATAAATTGGACAGTTTTAGGCCTGAAAAAAATATTAGTTTTAATAATGACTGCTTACAAGAATGAAAACATGACATACAAACTAATAAAATAAAAAACAAACAAAACAACTGAAAGAAAACAGTTTAAAGCTTTGGTGAGTTTCTAACTTATCCATTAAAGCAACTAAACAGTAGAAAAAGAAAGCTCCAACTTTCCACATAGAACAGTATTTTAATATCAAATTCTCTTAAGTATTCTTCCAATAGAAAAAGCCTCTGACTGTATTTGTAAAGACAAATGATGTCAATTTCCTAGAAACAATAATGAACTTGGTACTAACTGTAAGGTCTTCACAGACAAGTCTCTGATGGTGTTGTCACTACTGGAGACCACTTCTGAGATACATCCGTTCCGGTTCTGTTAATATATTAAATCAAAAGAAAACACCATTATAATTGTTTACTGCTATGAAGTATGTATGTGCATTCTGCATTATGACTGTATTGCTGAATAAACATATATGCCTGCAACAATAATATATACGTGCTGACAGCCTGTAGTTTCAGGGGCTAGGATTCCAACAGCTGACACATCACACACTGCCCTCGTGTAGCTCACATTCTAGTGTATAGAAAGAAATTTTAAAAAGGGTCCACAAGTTAGCCCACAGATAGGAGCTCTTGCCATGCAGGCCTCATCATCTCAGCTGGTCCATGGAACCATGGTGGAGGAAAGAATCACACCTGAAATCTGCCCTCTGACCGTCACATGCACACACGTGCCCCTCCTCCCAGTGAAAAGAGAGACGTGTGTGTTGTGTGATGTTTTACTCTTTTGGCTTTTTGGGGGGCCCATCACCCAGCTTCCAAATACATCACAATTAATTATGAATTCTGAGCTTTATCTTGGCTTGTTTCTTGCCAGCTTAAATTAACCCATCTACCTTTTCCCTCTGGGCTTTTATCGTTCTCTATTTCTGTATACCTTACTTTCACTCTTAATCCGTGGCTGGCTAAGTAGCTGGGTGGCTGGCCCCTGACGTTCTCCTCTTCTTGTTCTCTCCTTCTGCTTCTTCCTTGTTTCTGCTTCTATTTATTCTCTCTGCCTGCCAGCCCCACCTATCCTTGCTCCTGCCTCACTACTGGCTGTTCAGCTCATTATTAGACCATCCACTGTGTTAGACAGGCGCAGTAACACAGCTTCACAGAGTTAAACAAATGCAGTGTAAACAAAATCACATACCTGAAAATACTATTCCCCAACACACACATCTGATTTCTACAGTGAAAAGCGCTATGAAGACGAGATATGAGTGAACCGAGAGCTACTGAAGCTGGAGAGCCCTACTATACAGTGCCTTTGACTGCAATGTAAGAACTCATCAGTTACTGAGCAGGAGGAAGAAAAGCAGTGTAAAGAGCAAATGGAAAAGTTGTAAAACAGTAACAGTCATGGTTGTGTTTAAGAGAATAGGTCAATGCAGTGAAACAGCAACTGAGAGCAGTGGGAGGTGTGCACACAACGACAGCTGGCACAGCAGCTGGAGAGCTAGGACTCTGATGGGAAGGTTAAGGGTCACTGAAACTCACTTAACTACTAAGCAAAGCAGTACAGAGATCAGTCTGACCAACAAGAAGCATGGCTTAAAAGGGTCCTAGGATGGAAAAAGTTAGGATGTCATCATAGCAAACAAAGATGTGAGACTAGGTAGGACTGTGGCACTAAAGCTCGTGGGATGGCCCCATTAATAAAACATGCATAACGCAAGGGGTCTAGGGTATATTCAGTATTAAGCAACTTGCCACGGAGTTTCTGTCAAGGGTTCTATCATTCTTAACATTTAGCAGATGAGAACACTTGGAGAGAAAATTCCAACATGTGCAAGAACTGAATGTGGATGGGGAGATGGCATTGATGGAGTAGGTTTGGCCAGAGTAAGTGAGCAGGCTGCTTTACTGAGATGAGCAGCAGTTAATTGGAGAAAGATCTGGGCACAGCAGTGCGTGAATCTCAACACTCTGGTGCTGAGGCAGGAGGAAAATCAATGTGAGGCTAGCCAGGTTTCAGACTGAGTTCTGGGCTAGCCTGGGCTGTAGTGAGAGACTGTGACCCAAACAACAACAATAAATGAATGAATAAATAAATAAGTAAAAAATAGAAATCGGATCACAGAAGAAGACAGAAGTATACAATATACTTGAGAATTGGAAGAGTTATGCTTTGTTTTGTTTTTCAAGACAGGGTTTTTGTGTCCTGGAACTAGCTCTTGTAGACCAGGCTGGCCTCAAACTCCCAGAGATCTGCCTGCCTCCGCCTCCCGAGTGCTGGGATTAAAGGCGTGCACCACCCAGCAAGAGTTGTGCTTTGTATAAGAGTTTGTCTGAGATGCTTCCTAAAATCAAGTAGAAGCTCTGCATCTGTGTTTAAGCTTTGATTTCTGAATTCGAAAGTTACCAGAAGACACTTATATAACCATGGGAGGATTTCACATGTGTCTAGGGCAACTGGCATTTACCAATAAAGAAGCTGCCAACACAGGAGACTAACACGGAACAGCAAGGAAGTAGGAAGAAAACTCAGGGTGAGTATGATGGCATGAAAATTAAGAGATCAATGATTTCAAGTAAAGAGACTTCTCTCCCAATCACTGCAAAGCTAGGAAACAAGGGAAAGCCAAACTTGGCAGCATGCAAGCTTTGGTGATCTTGATACACAGCCACAGAGAACGGCAATGACAGAAGCTATGTACACGGTTTAAATGAGACTAGGTTTTACTATACAGGCCAGGCTGGCCTTAAACTCACAGAGATGTGTCTCTGTCTCTCGAATGCAAGGATTTAAGGTGTGAACACTACATCTGCCCCCCACCCCCTTTCTCTCTCTTTTAAAAGTTGTGTTGTGAGGGGGAAACAAAGAAATAAGGGATGGAAACCTGACCAGGAATGATTTCATCTTTCATCTTGAAGGCAAGAGATAATGCAGATACTACACCTCTAATCCAATCTGGACTGTGCTAATCCAATAGGGAGAAAACAAATACTAAGGATCCAAATTCTCATGGGGGTGAGATGAGAAGAACATGATGCGTGGGGAAGAACAAGGGAAAATAGGAAAAGCCTGCACATTTCTGCTGGAAAGATGACCCCAGATGGAACACTAAGAAGAGCTCCTAATCAAATGTAATTAACTTATTTAATGAACGCATACTAGTTTTATCTTTATCTCACATTTTTTATTTATTCTATATATATACATATCTGTTGAATGTATGTTCATGTGGCCAGAAGAGGGCAACAGATCCTGTCCAGCTTATGCGGGGAGGGATCCTAACTCAACATATATTAATTCAATAATAAATTGGCCAAAACTACCTATAAGAATGAGTTCTTGGCCGGGTGGTGGCGGCGCACGCCTTTAATCCCAGCACTCAGGAGGCAGAGGCAGGCGGATCTCTGTGAGTTTGAGGTCAGCCTGGTCTACAAGAGCTAGTTCCAGGACAGGCTTCAAAGCTACAGAGAAACCATGTCTTGAAAATGAAAAAAAAAAAAAAAAAAAGACTTCTTATGAAAGTTTTCAATTTGATATCAAAATAGCTAACTTTGAAAGTAGTAACATTTGCCCATCAAAATCCCAGCAAAATTCTTCAAAGACCTTGAAAGAACAGCACTCAACTTCATTTGGAAAAGCAAAAAACCCAGCCAAAACAATCCTGGGCAATAAAAGACATCACAATCCCTGACTTCAAACTCTACTACAGAGCTACAGTACTGAAAACAGCCTGGTATTGGCATAAGAACAGACAGGAGGACCAATGGAACCAAATAGAAGACCCAGATATCAATCCACATATCTTCGAACACCTGATCTTTGATAAAGAAGCAAAAAATATCAAATGGGAAAAAGAAAGCATATTTAACAAGTGGTGCTTTCATAACTGGATATCAACATATAGAAGAATTAAAATACACCCATATCTATCACCATGCACAAAACTCAAGTCCAAATGGATCCAAGACCTCAACATAAAGCCAGCCACATTAAACCTTAAAGAAGAGAAAGTGGGAAGTACACTTGAATGCATTGGCACAGGGAACCACTTCCTAAATATAACCCCAGCAGCACAGATACTGAGAGAAACAATTAATAACTGGGACCTCCTGAAACTGAAAAGCTTATGTAAAGCAAAGGACAAGGTCAACAAGACAAAACGACAGCCTACAGAATGGGAAAAGAGCTTCACTAACCCCACATCAAACAGAGGTCTGATCTCCAAAATATACAATGAACTCAAGAAATTGGACACCAAAAGATCACATAATTCAATAAAAAAAATGGAATACAGACCTAAACATGAGAACTCTCAACAGAGGAATCTAAAATGGCTGAAAGACACTTAAGGAAGGAAATATTCAACATCCTTAGTCATCAGAGAAATGTAAATCAAAACAACTCTGCTTACACCTGTAAGCATGGCCAAGATCAAAAACACTGATGACAACTTATGCTGGAGAGGTTGTAGGGTAAAGGGAACACTTCTGCACTGCCTGCTGGTGGGAATGCAAGCTGGTACAACCCCTTTGGTTGTCAGTGTGGCGATTTCTCAGAAAATTAGGAAACAACCTTCCTCAAAACCCAGTAATACCACTTTGGGGTATATATCCAAAGGATGCTTAAGTGTGCCACAAGGACATGTGCTCAACTATGCTCACAGCAGCTTTGTTTGTCATAGCCAGAACCTGGAACAACCAAATGCCCCTCAACCAAGATGGATTGAGGAAAATGTGGTACATTTATACAATGAGTACTACACAGCAGAAAAAAATAACGATAGCTTGAATTTTGCAGGAAATAGATGGAGCTAGAAACATTATCTTGAGTGAGGTAACCCAGACACAAATACAATTATCACAGGTACTCTCACTCAGAGGTTGTTTTAAAGCATAAGGCAAAAGAAAGCCAGCATACAATCACAACCCCAGAGAACTTAGATAACACAGTGAGGACACTAGAAAGATTACATAGCTCTAATCTACATGGGAAGTAGAAAAAGACAAGACCTCCTGAGTAAATTGGGAGCATGGGGACCTTGGGGGAGGATTGAAGTGGGGAGGGGAGAGGCAGGGAGGGGAAAAAAGAAAAATGTAGAGCTCAATAAATATCATTAAAATTATATACATATATAAATTATATACATGTATATTATCATACATACACACCCCCACCCCCTATTATATATATAGTATATACACACACACACACATACACAAAATTTAATTTTTATTGGCAGTTAAATAACTAGAGGGGATAGAGATGTGGCTCAGTGATAGAACATTTGCCTAGCATATGCAAAACCATGGATCCCATTTCAGGGAATAAGAAAATAAAAGTTAAGAAATTTGCTCACAAAAAAAAAAAAAGAAGAAAGAAAAGAAAGTAGTAACATTAAGGCGGGTGGTGGCACACGCCTTTAATCCACAGCCACTCAGGAGGAGGCAAAGGCTGACCTCACACATCTCTGTGAGTCTGTGACATCATCTCTAGAGCCGGTTCCAGTCTTGCAAAACCAAAAGAAGAAAAAAGAACACCACCACCACCAACAAAAAGAACGTATTAACATTATTCAAGATAAAGGAGAAAAGAATATTTAACTGTATCATAGCAGTATAACTGAAGAGATTAATTATAGGACTAGAGAAAGCCTCAAGTGCTAGGACCCTAGCACTCACTGCTATGCCTCCAGCCACCTATGTTGGAGTCTCATAACTGCCTTATAATTCCATCCCTGGGTGGGTGGAGGTCGTGAAGTTTCTGAGCTGTGTGTGGGCACCTGCATGCATGTGCACACTCTCCCCATAAATAATTAAAAATAAATCTTAAAAATATAAGACTTATTATAAAAACTGTTAGTGAGCAAGTTAAGTAAAGATAGGAGGAAACAGGTCTTAAAATTCCCTTCTTTTGTCTACACATTCTGCATTTTTAAAATATTATTACTTATTTGGTGGAGAATGCATGCTAGCCAAATGTGGATGTCAGAGGACAGCTTTTCTGGGAGTCAGGTCTCTCTTTCTACCATGTGTGTCCCATCAACAAGTGGCAAACACCTTTACCCCAGAAGGTCTCTGCTCCAAATCTTCCCTTTTCCCCCCACAATTTCTTTTGCAGCATTGAGGATGAAGGAACTCAGAACTTTATGCATTCCGGACAAGTATTCTACTCTTGAGCTACAGACCCAGCCAAAGAAAGCTCTTCTTAGACTAAAACATCTTAGTGGTGGCACGACACATTTAACCCCAACCACTTGGATAGCTGAGGGCAGTTATATCTCTGTGAGTTCGAGGCCAGCCTTGTCTGCATATTGATATCCTGTCACAAACAAACAAAAGAGCTCTCTACTACTGAGCAATCAACCTTGAACACTGAAGAACAAGTACAGAGTGGTTCAGAGCAAGTTGACACACATAGATCCACGACAGAAAAAAAATTCTTTTAATGCTAGAATAATATTAGCAACTAATAACAACACACTTAGTAGGAACATTGACAGCTGGCCTAAGCGTACAATAGCAGAATTTTTTCCCTACTGTTCTGGGCATTTATGCCATTGAGTAGACATTGTAGAGTAATCCTTCGAATTTCAGCCAAACTCTGGAAAAGGAGGGGGCCTCAGCAGTAAGGATGTGTAGTGGCTGAAAACTGCCTTAAACCTACAGCTCTGATGCCTCTGGCTTCCATGTGCATCTCATAACTAGCACACACACGCCCAGATGCACACATACACACACACACACACACCACACCACACAACACACCACAATTAAAAACAAACAAAAATAATCATTTATAAATTCTGGAAAGCATCAGGAGGATTCAGATGCCGATAGGCTGTTTCCTTGTAATTTACTGAATAAGGGGAAATGAAGGCGTAAGTCACAATCCCACACCAGTTTGGAATTAATAGAATGGTTATTTATTTGAAGGGGAAAAACTTACAGATCACTGTCCAGACAAGAGCCCTCTGCGCAATCAGGAAGGGAGCCCTAGTTGCCGGAAGGGGAGCAGGAAGCCAGAGAGCCAGCGGGAGGGCAGTTGCTACTTTTTTAAAGAAGGAGAGACCACGCCTCAATAGGCTGGATCTCAGCAGCTATTGCAGTACTTTGAAAGATAAGCCCTTACTTTTGAAAGTGTACTTACTTCTTTATGGGCCTTGAAACTCCACAGAGTTGTGGTGATAAACGTGGCTACAGCTAGTACCTCCGCCAGGAGGCTGGAAAGCTAAGGAATGGGCTGGATCCAGCCAGCAAAGCCACGGCTTTAATCCTACCCATATTGCTCAGTAATTTAAAGGCTCATGTGGTCAGAAAAAGAAGAGAGAGATACAGTAAAGAGAGATTACAAAAACAAAGAAAACCTCTAAATGATTTACAGTGTGTAAGAATATAAGCAGGCTAATGTTAAAAGTTTAAAGTTCTTAAAGTAAAAAACAAACAAAACAAAAACCAAAGAGAGTACTTGGGTGTGGTGGTACACACCTTTAATCCCAACAACTTGGGAGGCAGAAACTAGATTGACCTCCGTGATTTCAAGGTGTGGCAGGGCACACCTTTAATCCCAGTGCCTTGGAGGCAGAGACAGATGGATCTCTGAGAGTTCAAGGACAGCCTGGTCTTCAGAGTTATTCCAGGACAAAGATATACAGAGAACCTGTCTCAAAATATAAAAGTAAAATAAAAGAAATAGAGGTTAAAATAAAGCCGCACAAAGATGGAAAATACACAGAGAACCTTGATACTGTATGCTATTATGCTCTCTTTGAATTGTTTGATTGCTAAGGAAGGGGCAACAGCTGCTAAAAATATTTGTTTACAAATGCCTGCTGAACTAATCCAAGATAGATAGACTTCAGAATTTGGAATCTTGGAAAGAGATTCTTCTTTGTTTTCACAGAAAATGAGACCTGTGAATTGCTTCTATCGCAGTATGGTACGATAGACCAGGCACTCCTGGAAGGTTGCTATGAACACCTTCAGAAAATTACTTCACCCAACTGATGACTGAGATGAAGCTGGCACACAGGTTTACACCATGAAGATCTGATTAACAGCGTCCCCATTCAAGCAGGAAGCAGTTTGGAGAGAAATAAATACGTCCATATTCCTAAATATGTTTATAAATGTGTCTTTTACATTTAAAGGGGGCATATGATATAGATATGAATAATTTGCCTTGGTATGGATTTAAGGTCAATTCTGTTATATGTATGGAGTTGGTTAGCCATTTGGGCAAGAAACTGCTCTTGCCTGGACTGTTGCATAAACTGGACATGAAGAACCCACAGAGAGAGGACTGCTGAACTTGCCTAAAGGTGAGATGATCTTTCGGGGTTCCTGATTCATGAAAGAGTCTGCGAGACATTCTGCAGGACACAGCAGATAGTGACTGAACTGTCTTTGAAATTTCCTGTTTCATGGAAATGTCTCTGGATACTATGGGCCTGTAGGCCGAAAGATGGATGCCCCAATGGTACAGAGAAACTTTGCGTGACTGTCCAGACATCCATATGTCTCTGTCATTTCTAGAGTTTGGAAGTTGCTTATTTCTTGTTTACCTGGTAATATTATATCCTTCTGGAGTCTTTGATGGAGTTGAAGAATAGATAGATAGTTATAGTTTTCCTTAGATATGATAAAAGATAAAATAGATATAAATATTTGTAACTGTAATTCCTTACTTGGATAACTGTTTTATATGAAATTTTACTATGTTAAGGTTAAAGCCTTTCTTTTTTGTTTAAACAGAAAAAGGGGAAATGATGGAGGACTCTCATTGGTTAATAAAGAAACTGCCTTGGCTTTTGACAGGGCCAGGATAGTTAGATAGGTGGAGTAGACAGAACAGAAGGGAAGGTAGGCAATCGTCATGCCTCTCTTCTCTGGGTCAGATGCGATGAAGATCTGGCCCATTACTGACATATGCTAGAATCTTCCTGATAAGCCACCACCCTTGTGGTGCTACATAGTTATTAGATATGGGTTAAAGCCCAAGATATATGAGAATTAGCTAATAAGAGGCTGAAACTAATGGGCCAGGTATTGTTTAAATGAATACAGTTTGTGTGTTGTTATTTCGGGGCATAAGCTAGCCAGGCGGCTGGATCGTGGTGGCAGGAACGCAGCCCGCTTCTTCTCACTACAGGGAAAAAAGATTAAAGTGTTGAAAGAAAACAATCTTTAAAATGTAATCTAAGCTGGGCGGTGGTGGTGACAGAGCCTTTGAGGCAGGTGGATCTCCAAGTCTGAGGCCAGGCCAGGTTCCAAAGCTACAGAAAAACCCTGTCTCGAGAAATCAAATAACAATAACAACACAGCAACTATAGAAACCAAAAACAAAACAAAAACAAAATTTTAGAAGTCTCTTTCAGAGATAAGAACTCACTGTACACCTATAACTTTAATCATACCATGACTTAGCATGTCAAGTCTGGAGTCACAAGTCACGGGTGTGAATGGCACCCAGGAAGAAATAGCATCTGCTAGAAACCGATTATTTTCTACACACTGTCTACTGTGCACATATTATATGAGAAGGTACACAAATGTCACATGTTTATGTAACACCTGGAAGTTGTATTCTGAACTTCACATACACACCTAAATAAATAAACATAATAAATGATTTTTTAAGTGATTCTCCAAATAGTATTTAGAATACTTTGCATATCTAAAATAAAGAGCTTTATAAAGCTGCACTTCACACAGCAAAACTATATAAGAAAGTTTTGTAATGAACATACCTGATCAATGTCTTCACTTTGTTGGGAAGTTAGCTTCTCTTTCACTGTATATAGCTGGTATGCAAGATGGTAACATTCTCTTCTCAGCTGTAGGATGATATCTTGGGCTTCTCTCACTTTGGATTTTTCATTTTCCAAAGCCAAAACTAACAACCTGTTGTTATCTTGGTAATTTTTCAGCAGTGTCGCAGTGTTAGCTATAAGATAAAAATTTCAATTAAACTTACACCTAGAAGGTGAATCGTGCTGGAGAGATGGCTCAGTGGTTAAGAGCAATCAATCAATCAATCAATCAATCAATCAATCAAGCCCAGAGGCCATATAAAGAGCTCATACACACAAGTAACCCCAACACTGTGTGTCAGAGCAGGAAAGGAGCTAAGGTGTTGGAGGGTTATGGACACAGGACGATCTCTGGAGCTTGGTTGGTTTCCAGTCTAATTCTTGGTTCAGTAAGAGACCGTTTGCAGGGGAATAGAACAGAGAGAAATAGCAGGGCTCCAGAACTTCTCTAGCAACAGCCCTGCTCCCTGCTACACACACACACACACACAAATGCCACACTAGCACACAAGAATGGTATATAAAGACATCACAAAAATCTCTTACTGGGTACTTGGCATGGTGCAACAATAAAGGACTTGCGTTTGCCAACCTCTGATAAGTTTTTATTCCGTTTCTCTTTCATTCGCTTCTTAATGTCTTCAAGACTATCTTGAAAGGACTTTTTCTGACACCTTTCCTTAACCATCTTTGTCTATGAATCAAAAAACAATTAACATTTCTCAGATACTTTCAAATATAAAATTTAGGAAAAGGAATTAAGACTAAGTTGTAAACTTCAAAAAGGCAATAATTTTGGTTTTTTAGCTTTAAAACATTATTAATAGTCAGGTGTTGTGGCATAATCCAAACTACTAAAATGGTTAAGGCACCAGATCATGAATTCATGCATCAGCTACATAGTAAAACTCATTTCAAAAACAATTCAACAAAAACAGATGTTAGAATCAAGCCCATTATAAGAAAAAAAATTCCTGTAAAATGTCATTCACGTTTCTGACTTCTGCCATTTCATAAGAAAGTTGTAGTAAGTATCAACTATTCATTTTCTAGTAGATACTCATTGGAGGCATACAATATTCTAAGCACTATGGGATCTCCTTATGTTTATGTTACCCAGTCTGGTTTTGAACTTAAGAGCCCTGATATTCTCAGCCTCCTGAGTATCTGGAACCACATGTGTGAGCCACACACTTTGCCTTCCTTTTCTTACAATGTTTATGACCAACCTTTAGTGTTTAGGATTACAGTATTAGTTCAGAAGCAATTATATGGTTATCTGGAATTATTCAGGAATTATTACTAATTATTTGTGGGGCAGAGAACACATGCATTCATATTAAAACATCAATGTGATTAAAGCAAAATGACATGCTTCAACATGCCAGGCTACTTTTCATTAAGTTTATATCCTAGACTACAATCTCCAAACTGGCAAACTGTTGCCACCAGCAATGAACACATACAATTTCACCACAACGGACTCTTTTCTCTTGGTTAAGTGTTTTTTGAATCTTTTCCTTTCTTGGGTAATTTCTCCAGGACTTTTTTTCCTCCGTGCATATCTGGGGACTTAAATAGGTACTCTATATCTCATCTAAAGGTATTTCTACCAATGTATGTACGATAGATTGGAGGGGGTGTCTAACAGAATAAATGCAACTACTCTTTTAAAGTACGAATGGGTTTGCGTAAGACAGCCACCCTAACACCACCAAGTTTTTAAAATTTGCACTGGAGATGTCTGAGATTGAATAACTGGTGGAGTTAAAATGGATTACAGAGTGTTCCCGTGCGCGCGCGGGCGCGCAGGGAAATTGAACAGCGCAGGAAACTGAACCTAGGGTCTTGTGCATGCTAGGCAAAAATCTATCTGCAAGCCACAGTCCTCAGCCCCTATTAGAATACTTTAAAAGCAAACTCCTATCTAAGGAGTTTTTGCTAGCATGAACTAAGCAAGCTAACGTCCTACAAGATGTGTGCTAGAGCAAAAGCCCTGCAAAGTGCGGGGTGCACGCTCCCGAGAGCTGAAGGGCCTAGCCCCGTCCTACCCCCTGGTGCTCACCACCCATCCCGCCCCGTACCTCAGCGGCTCACCGCCGCTCACAGAGCCCCTCACAGCACGCGAGTTTCTCTGGCCTGCCCGCTCCGCCAGGCAGGAAACAACTACCGCCGCCACATGTTGGAAATCCCTCGTGATCTGACGATCGTCCCCATTGGCTGCCAGATGCCGTGCCGCGACTAGCGCCTACTTCCAGCCCCTATGACCGTGCACGCACGCGCAGCCGTGGGTTGGCGTACGGGTGGGAGCGGAGGGGAAGGGTGGAGCCTCGCTGGGGCCCCGGCTTTGGCTCCCGGCGGCCGTTCGAGGGGCGGAGTCACCGGAAGCTTGGAGGCTGGATTCTGGATGCGTCCATAACTTCCTATTTTAGGCCGGGGTGTTGGCTCTCTGGAGGCTACGGAGGAGAACGATGAATGACGAGTTCGAAGCAAACCTGAATTGAAGAACTGAAGACTGAGACAGACCTGTGCTCGGGAGCGCCCTCTTGTGGCAAACGTCCAGCCAGTTTACTGCACGCCCGGGAGGGCCCAGGGTAAGAGCTGACTAGAGAGATTATAGCTTCAACCTCTGGAAAACACGAGAGCATTCTGCAGGTGGGCCTGGCTGATTCATGGAAGAAACTCCAAGTGACAGCCTGATCCCGTCCCAAGCATTTACTGAGGAGATTTACAACCGACTGCAGCCTATCCCCAGGACAGACTTTCGAGGTGCAGCAGCATTGACTGGAGCAGAGGATTGAGTTTACATAAGAGGTTAAGGAATGTTGGTTCAGGGCCAGGATGAATTTTAAAAGGACTTTCTGGGGAACAACCTAAACGTCTTTATTAGTTCCTGAGAATCGTTAAGGAATTGGGGTTAGGCATGCTGGGAAAAGTGCAGCATAGTCACACATCAAGTAGATGTGGTGTGAGATTTGGTCACACAAAGAAAATGGGAGGGAAGAGGAAGATGGCAGCAATTTGAAGCCTCAACAGTTGGATAGTCTGCTTCTTAAGTCATATCCTTGGTAAACATTAGTAGCACAACAGAACTCTTGTTAAACCAAGAGGAGCCACCGTAATTCTGAACGAAGTATGGGAGGCTCCAATTAAAACTAGTAATGTGAATAATTAGCATTGACATCTGGTCACATTCATCTGTCAACTCCCTTCTGAGTTCCCTTGCTTCCATAGGAAATTTAGTGTATGTTGAAATAGCCTGACTGCACCGACTGGGAAGCCATGCCCTTTAAATGTGTTTAAATCTACTCAGTCATTTCCACTCATCAGCAAACTTCTGATGTCATAGGAAGTTACCAGGATGTCTGAAACACATTAGAGCTGAACTTGACCTGATAATGCCTGGCACATGGAAGACAATAAGCAAGCAAGTATCGAGGGGTTGAGATGAAGGAATAAACAGTTGACAAGCTCATCTGTGATAAACAGAAGATGACTATGTAGGTATGCTTAGTGAGGGGCATCTTAAACTGTAAGAGTCACCTAGGGAGCACATTCCTAGGATGTTGCCTTAGGAGAGTCTAATTCACCTTTTCTGCTGTTTCATATAGCTTGTTGGTGTTGGTGTCTAACATTGGGCCTTGAGTATGTGAAGCAAGCACTCCATTTTTGTTTGATGTTGGGTCATAGGTGCCGCAGCAGAGACAGACCACCAAGATGCTAAGCCTTCACTTTCCAAAGGAACAGATGAGTACAGCCTTCTTGGAAAAGACTGGTACCTGGCTAGCTCCCTCTAGTTACTTTATTCAAACAATTTTACAAGCTTAAATTGGGGCTGAAAAGTTTCCAGTTACCAAAGTCATCTTGCTCTTTCTGCCCATCAGAGCAGATAAGCCACACACATAATCAAAAAAAAAGTTCCTTTTGATTATGGCTTTCCAGGTCTACCAGGAGTGTCTTAGGACCAAGATCAGTGCAGCTGCAAGCTCTCACGTAGCACCAAGTGCAGACTCCAGAGAAACAGTGCTTCAAGGTTTGAACAGTTTTTTTTTCAGCCTCTACTGATTAATCCACACATAGCAATGGCTTTGCTGAATCATTTCTCTCAAAGCCAGACACAAAGGCATTACTATGCATGTCATTTAAAGCCAGATATAAAGGCTTTACTTTACATATCATTGCACTCCACCATTGAGCAATATTTTAAATCAAGGTATCTGGTATTTTCAAACAGGTAATTCCTCCATCAGTCATTGCCACCCTCCATCAGAATTGCTGTTTTAGCAAAGCTAGAATCAAGAGCTAGCTACTATAGGGACAAGTGCTTATCTGACTTCTTTTTAACAGTGACTAACTTTATATTAGTCTCAGGGCTTTGTTTATGTATCACCGTGGCAGTCCTGGAACTAGCTCTGTAGACCAGAATAACCTGGAACTAACAGAGATATACCTGCTTCTGTTCTGCCTCCAGAATGCTAGGACTCTAAGGGTCTATGCCACTATAGCCCAGCATTAAAGTGTTTTTGTTTGTTTGCTTTATTGTTTTTAGAAAGATTCATTTAGAAATGTGGATGTGATCAGGAGATTTGATGCCCTCTTCATGGGCTCCTGTCTATATTTCTGTATGGCATGTAGAATGCACTCAGACAGAATGTGTACATATATGCATAAATAAAAAGAGTAAAAATAAATCTTAAAATATTCTTTAATAGTTATCAGGTAGTGTGGTGTACATTCCTTTGAATAGCATACATATGTTACAAACTTGGTGAGCAAAAGTTTTAAGAGATATGCAAAACCAAACTGCAACAAAGTTTCAAAGCATTTTGCAATTATGTTTTGGTACTCACATTGGCTTAGTCCTTTCTTTCACTCAGCAGTAGCAAGCTATGGAGAACCTACTCAAGTGTACAGTGGGTAGACAGGCTGCAGAAAGGTACTACTTTCAGATTGCTTCTGGGTTTCATTTGTGTGTTTTAGAAATGTATATAAATCCCTTCAAACTCTCACTTATTAGTCCTCAGAATCCTTGTTTATACTTTTGTTTTAGATGGTTGCATTTTTCAGCCTTGTGCCAAGAATGTAAACATTTAGTTGAATTATGTGGACTAATGCTGACTTTTTTTTTTTTTGAGACAGGGTCTCATTATGTAGTTTTGACTGGCCTAGAACGAGCTATGTAGATTTAGTTGGCCTGAAACTCATAGAGATCTTACTGCCTCTGCCTTCTGAGCACTGGAATTAAAGATTTCAGCAACCACACTGGGCTCCTATTTTGGCTTAACTGTGAAATATCCCCCATAACCTTGAACACTTTGTCTCTACACGGTAACACTGTTTTAAAAGGTTGTGAAGCCTTAGGAGGTGGGGCCTAGCTGGAGGAAGTAGGACATAGGGATGGCTGTGTGAGTGAGAGTCCAGTACTGCTTCAGGCCTGAGCTCTCTGAGCTTTCTGGTCAGTGTCATGTACAAGCAATTACAGCATGCTCCCACCGCCACAGACCCAGTCTGTCACCATACCTTTCCTGCCATGATGAACTGATAGCTTCTGAACTATACACTGAAATAAATCTTTTCTCCTTAAGTTGCTTCTGCCATGTACTCTACACAGCAACATAAAAATACATAATGTACTGATAAGAGCATGCTCTGCGCCAGGCTTTGCTTGTGCCTTCTATGTATTAGCTTTTTTATCCTCATGTTATATCTATGATGTTCAATGTTAAGAAACTAGTTTTTTTTTCAGTTGAAGGGACTGATATGTAGTATGATAAGTATGAAGACTTTGACAGGCTAACTATAGGTCTGTGTACTTACTCAACATGATATAGATATATTTATACATACATGTGTGTGTCTGTGTGTTTATTTAATTGGGATGGCGCTTTGCTTGCAAGTATGTATGTGTAACATGTCTGGTTCCTGCAAAGTCAGAAGAAGGTATCAGTCCCCATGGAACTGGATTTATTAATGGTTGTAAGCCAACATTTGGCTACTGGGAGCTGAACTTGGGTTCTTTACAAGAACAGCAAGTGCTCTTTACTATGGTTCATCTCTCTAGACCCAGTAGGTGTTCCTTTTTTCAATGTGGTATTTCTTTGGGGGAGGTGGTTGGGTAGATGAGGAGGTAGAAAGTGTGTAGAAGGATGTGAGGGAGGGGAAACCGTTATTATATTGTATGAAAAATATATTGTATTGTTGGAATCAAAAGAGCTCTTTTGTTTTAGGAGGTTGCATTTTTCAGCCTTGTGCCAAGAATGTAAACATTTAGTTGAATTATGTGGACTAATGCTGACTTTTTTTTTTTTTGAGACAGGGTCTCATTATGTAATTTTGACTGGCCTAGAACGAGCTATGTAGATTTAGTTGGCCTGAAACTCATAGAGATCTTACTGCCTCTGCCTTCTGAGCACTGGAATTAAAGATTTCAGCAACCACACTGGGCTCCTATTTTGGCTTAACTGTGAAATATCCCCCATAACCTTGTCTCTACACAGTAACACTGTTACCGTGTTACAAGCTTGCATGTAAAACCAAGGGAAATACATGTACTTTTACATGACAAAGAACTTTGAGTTTGTTCTTTAGAAAACACTTGTACAGGCAAAGGAAACATGTTCAGTGGCTTATTAGAGAAAATAATACATATTATTTTTATTGGGTTAGGGTTACAGTTATGGTTCATGTTGTTAGAGATAGTGTAAGTTTTAGTGTTTTATTGTAGGGATAAGGCTAGGGCTAGTGTTAGGGCTAATGTTACTCTCAGGGTTAGGGGTAGGGTTAGGATTAGGGTTCTATAGGCATTGCTGAATTAAGTTTAGGAAGAAGTGGCTTGTTTCCCTAAGAAAGATATTCAGTGATTTGGATCAAAACAACTCTGCATGCTTGTCTAAGGTAGCAAGTTTGTTAAAAAATACTGGAAATTGCAGTATTCCTTGGAGATCAAGAAGTCTGAGTTTCCTGTTTAGAATACACGTGCACAAGTGAAGGAACTGTGCTCAGGTGTCTATTAGAGAAAACCTTAGTTTTGTTGTTTAGAGCTCACTAAATGTTGTTGGGAGTGAAATACTCTGTATGGAATAGCATTTAAAGATGCATTACATTTTTTATGCTGTGGAGCATTTGTTTTAATGGTGCAAAGATGTGTTGCATACTTTTATGTTGCATTTGTTTAACTTTGTGAAGTTTGTCTTATGTTGCTTGTCTAAAACACCTGATTGGTCTAATAAAGAGCTGAATGGCCAATAGCTTGTCAGGAAAGAATATCCAGGATTGACAGGAAGAGAGAATAAATAGAAGGAGAAATCTGGGAAGAAAAAGAAAAAAGGCACAAGAAGAAAGGGTGAGGACACCAGGGGCCAGCCACCCAACTACACAGTAAGCCATGGAGTTACATGTAAAGAAAGGTATATAGAATAGAAGCCCAGAGGCAAAGGGTAGATGGGATAACTTAAGAAAAATGGGCTAGACACAAGCTAAGCTAAGGCTGCACATTCATAAGTAAGAATAATCCTTTGTGTGTTTATTTGGGAGTTGGGTGGCAGACCCCCAAAAGAGTAAAATAATAAAGACCAAAGAGTTAAAACAACAACAGTGCCCTGTATTGCTCTGCTTGGGTGCTTAAGGAAATCAGGTCTGTTACAACCAAGTGAAAAAACAAATAACTCTTAGAAGAACAAGAATTTGGGGTTTCCTACTTTAGAAATCAGACACACATGTAGCACGAATTCTAATTGATCTTAATAATAAAAACTTGGAGTCAGCTATTGGGGTGCAAGCTGAAGGGTCAGAGAAGCAGAGCAGCCAGTCACTAGAGATCTTACATCTACCAATGCTCAGACCTAAAGGAAGATTTGATCTCTATGAAAACTCACACTGCATGCTTGGACTGCCTCGTCAGACTGCACTGAGCTCTTGTCTCCTCCTGCCTTATATTCTTTTCTCTGCCCATCTATATCATCCCTGTCTTCATCTCCCTAATGCTGGGATTAAAGGCATGTGGTCCCAAGCACTGGGATCACCTTTGTGTGAGCTCCGTTTCTCTTCTAGACTGGATCAATTTTGTGTAGCCCAGGTTAGCCTTGAACTAACAGAGATCTGCCTGCCTGTCTCCCAAGTGCTGGGATTAAAGGTATGTGCCACCACTGCCTGGCCTCTACAGCTAACTAGTGTGGCTAGTTCTGCACTCTGATCTTCAGGCAAGCTTTATTTGTTTGATCATAAAATATTACCACATGCACAAGCGTAGGAAATATGCTCAGTTGTCTAAGAGAAAACCGTTCTTCTAGTTCTACAGTGGTTACTAAATCCAGTTTAGAAAGAAGTAGACTGTTTCCAATGAGAGATACCACATCGCTAGCATCAAAACAGTTCAGCCTACCTGCCTACAGAAAGCTTGTGTGTAGGGGGGACAACCATGTACTCTTGACAAGGAAGAACTTTGAGTTTGCTCTTTAGAAAAACTCACACAGGTAAAGGAATTATGCTCAGCGACTCATTAGAGAAAAGCATAGTATTTTTGTTGGCTTGGTGTTACTCTTCCGGTTCCTGTTGTTAGGGATAATGTAACTGTTGGTGTTTTACTGCAGGGTTAGGGTCAGGGTCGGGGTTAGGGTCAGGGTTGGGGTTGGGGTTATGATCAAGATCAGGATTAGGGTCATGGTGGGGGTTAGGGTCAGGGTCAGGGTTTGGGCTAGAGTCAGGTTCAGAATTATTGTCAGGTTTGGGTTTAGTTTTAGAGGTAAGGTTCTATAAGCATTGCTGAATTTTTTTTAGGAAGAAGTGCCCCATTTTCCTACAAAAGATATTAGATGACTCTCATCAAAACAATTTCATACTTGTCCAAAGTAGCAGGTTTATTAAAAAATATACTGAAAATGCAATATACTTTTAAGAATAAGAAGCTTGATTTTCTGTTTTAGAATGCATAGGCACACTTTAAGGAACTGTGCTCTGGATCTGACTAGGGAAAACCAAAGTTTTGTTGTATAGTGATTACTAAATACAACATGCAGAGAAGTGCCTTGTTTACCTTCAATAGCTATTGAGTTGCATGCATCACAACAGCTATGCTTATATGCTTAAGGATATAAGGTCTGTTACAACCAAGTGAAAAATGTTTAAATCTTAGTTGAGCAAGAACTTTAAGTTTCCATTTCAGAAAACAGACATGTTAGTGCAGGAAATATGCTCAATTGTCTAATAGAGAAAAGTCATACTTCTAGTTCTACAGTGATTACAAAATCCAGTTTAGAACTAAGGGGATTGTTTTGGTGTGAAAGTTTATGTGTTGTTAGTATTAAAACTGTTCTGCATACATGGCTACAGAATGCTTGCTTGTTAAAACCAAAGGAAAAAGCATGTGCTCTTAGATGAGGAAGAACTTGGAGTTTGCTCTTTAGAAAATATGCTCACAGGTAAAGGAAAAATGCTCAGGGACTTAGAGAAAACTATACATAATGATTTTGTTGGGGTAGTGATATAGTTATGGTTGGTGTTGCTAGGAATAGTGTAACTGTTAGTGTTTTACTGTAGGGATAAGGCTAGGGTTAGGATTTGGGGCTATGGATAGTGTTAGGTATAAGGTGGGCTTTCATAGGCATTGCTGAATTCAGTTTAGAAATAACTGGATAATTTTACTATAAAAGATATTAAGTAGTTTCCATCAAAACAACTCTGCATGGGTACTTAAGGTAACAAGTTTGTTAAAAATCTACTGAAAAACACAGCATTCTTTGAAGAGCAAGTAGTTTGAGTTCTCTCTTTAGAATATATATGCATAAGTGAAGGAACTCATGAATTTGCTGACATTTAATTATTGTCTGTGGCCCTATGGCACCTCAGTCAGTGTCTTCCAGCCACTCAGACTGTAGACTGTTGAGGCTTCTGGTACTATGGCCCCAGCTCTGCTTTGGAAAATATATGTAGGTTTAAATTTAAGTTTGAGGCCAACCTCATTACAGAGTAAGTTTCAGGACAGCCAAGGCTGTTACGCAGAGAAACCCTGTTACAAGGAGAGGGGGCCTTTGTTTGTCCCGGCTGCCCAGCTAGCTTACACCCAAAATAATCACACAGAAACTATATTGATTAAAATACTGCTTGGTCATCTGCTCTAGCCTCCTATTGGCTAACTCTCACATCTTGATTTAACCCATTTCTACTAATTTGTGTTCACCACAAGGTTGTGGTATGCCGGGAAAGATTTAGCATGTCTGACCTGACATCTCCGTGGCAGCTCTCTGACTCTGCTTCCTTCCTTCCAAAATTCAGTTCTGTCTTCTCCACCTACCTAAGTTCTGCCCAATACAAACCAAGCAGTTTCTTTTATTGATTAACCAATGAAAGCAACATATCAACAGTACGAGACCTCCTTACAAAAACCCTTTCTGAAAAGCCTGATTGTTTTAATTTATCAATAGGACTCAGGAGTGAAAGCTGGAGTAGAAAACCTGCTTAAGCATCAGAGAGGCTAAATAACAATTAGCTCTGCCTTGCTTGTTTTTCGGAGGACCCCACAAGAACTTGCATCTCTCCCCTCCATCCCAGAAACCAAGAGGAAAACTGAAACTCTAGTCCCCACCCTTTTTTGTGTGTTATTTCTATTCAAATTGCTGGCTTCTTTAAGGCAATTCTGATCAGCTAGTCATTGGCTCCACCACTTAATCCAAGGTTTAACTTTATTGGCAAGTCTCAGGAGTGTCAGAGTACAATCAAAATGTTCCACAACATTTCCTACTTTTAGTCTAAAGAAAAATGAAAGGTTTTAACTCTAACACAGTAAATCTTATACAATTAGAAGAGTTATCAGGTACTGCCTAAAAAAAAGGGAAGGTTTTAACTTTTAACACAGTAAATCTTACACAATTAGAAGAGTTATCAGGTACTGCCTAAATAAAAAGGGAAGGTTTTAACTCTAATATAGTAAAACTTTTTAAAAGTAATTAATTTATTTATTAAAAATTTTCACTTCCTCCCATCCTCCCATTTCCCTCCCCCTCCAGTCCTAAGAGAAGTTAGGGTGCCCTGCCCTGTGGGAAGTCCAAGGCCCTCCCCCCCTCCAACCAGGTCTAGGAAGGTGTGCATCCAAACAGACTAGGCTCCCAAAAAGCCAGTACATGCAGTAGAATCAAAACCCGGTGTCATTATCATTGGCTTCTATAGCAAAACTTTTTATAGTAAGACTAATAATCAGGTAAGAATTACATCTACAATGTCCAGTCCTATGTATTTGGAAAATTTGAAATTGTATTATATATTCTATCTCAATGGGATCAAACCACTTTCTATCATAACTAGTATTACCATCCTAAATATATGTTTTTAGACCTAAAATATTTCTTAGATAATAACTTTAAGGTTTTTATCTCTCAGCCTTATACAATTTACCCCTCTTTTGTATTTTTTTTCTGAATTTAGTAACAAGGAAAACTGTAACTATATCTAGTCTTTAACCCCATCAAAGATCTGAGAAGGATATACTATTACCTGAGTCAACAAGAAGCACAGAGCAAGCAAGTTACAAAATTGCATAAATAACAGAAGCAGCTAGCTGCCTGGACTATCACCCAAAGTTCCTATGCGATATTGGGGAGGTGTGGGAGGTCCTTCTGTCTATGTGTTGCTTTTACTGGTTAATGAATAAAGAACTGCTTTGAGCCTATGACAAGGGCAGAACAGAACTAGGTAGGAAAAACAGAGTGAATGCTAGGAAAAAGAAGGGTGAGTCAGAGAGACTCCATGGAGCCACCACTGGAGATAAACGTGCTTTAACTTTGGCTGGTAAGCCACAGCCATGTGGCCAAACACAGATTAATAGAAATGGGTTAAACTAATATGTAATAGTTAGCCAATAAGGAACTAGAGCTAATGGATCAAGCAGTGATTTAAATAATACAGGTTCTGTGTGATTATTTTGGGTCTAAGATTAACTGGGTGGCTGCTCTGTGCCCTACTCACCATGATTGACTAGAACTTTCAAAACCATGAGCCCAGGTAAAATCTTCCTCTTTTAATTTGTCACAGCTGTGATATGAGTGGGTGATGGGAGGCTGGTACTGCCTCCGTTGCTCATGGTCAAGGGGACTCAGGATCTAGCCTCTCTGAAGTCCTTGGACTTGTTCTGCTTGCAGGGAGTTGTGCTCCATGAAGGCCCAGTTGAAAGTCTACTATGGGATATGGCAGGCAGAATTCTTTGAGAAACAGAAACCATAACTGTAGGAATTACAGGCCTTCCTTCACAACTCTGCAGTCTACTCATGGGTCTGTTAAAGCACCTGCCAGATTTAGCTGAAATCTAGGCTGCATACACTCAACTCCATCCTTTGGCAATCCTCCTTTTCTGTTGCTCCTGCTGCAGTTGCTCGTTGTGAGCAAAAATGGGCCCGAGAACTGAGCAAGAGTGTGATTAATACATGAAATCATTCTGTTGTTATCTTTGGTGTGTATGCCAGGATTTCATGTTTTATACTTGTGAACTCAGTAAGAACCAGATTTCTTGAGCTAGCTTGTAGTATAGCTCAATGAGAAAGATTCTAATGTTACTGGAAATGTTGAGCATATGTTTAGAAAAAAGATTATAAGAGCAGTAACAATGATAAAGCAAATCAGACAAATTCGTAAACCAGTAGCAAGCACAACATCACCAATTGGCAAAATGGTGGAAAAGGCAATTTAGAACTGCTTTAATAATAAAATTAATTTTAAGAGGAAGAATAGAAGAAAACAGGGAGGAATTTAAAATCAAAATGATAAAGGTGGTATAGAGTAGACTCAATAATAAGGACACTTGTTCCTCTTCCAGAGACCCAGAATTAGATTTCTTACACTCCCATGGCAGATCATGACCATCTACTATCTGTAACTCTAGTCCTATGGAATCCAGTCATCTCTTCTGACTGCCAATGGTGCATAAACATAAATGAAAGCAAAACACTCATACATATAAAATAACAAAAGAAATAAAACTAAAAAATTATGCAGACAAAAAAAAGGGATCTGAATTAAGGCATAAAGAGAAAGAAAATGGGCTGAGAGTGCCATACTTGAAGGAGGAAAGCACCCAATCCTTTGTCACATAAAGTTGTCTGTGTTTGTGCTTGCTGATCTGTCCAAGTGAAGTCAGTTCTCTCTGGAAAAATTTTCCTCTCTGAGTAGGCATTTAAGCATACAGAATACCATGGCTTAGTTAGGCAGTGAATATTTGCTAAATTTGAAGAGAAAAGAGATTTTTTTCCATACAGCTGTGTTGAATGTCCTGGAACACAACTTAAAAGTCTTTGTTGGCTGTTTCACAAAAGGAGGGAGAGAGAAAAAATTGTAGGGAGGATCAGATTATTAGTTGCACAGTATACTTTCTGCAGTTCTTCCACATGTGAGGGACAGAGCTATGGCTGCCTGGATAAAACTGATATGAGATGTGACTTTAGGCCTGGTTATGTAAAAATTATACAAGGTCACTCTGAGCCTTATCCTGGTTTTATAGGGAGCAAAGATGTTATTGAAAAACAAGGAAATGGGGGAACCAAGACAAGAGTTTTTGTTAAAACAGCTGGCTTTTTATAATGCCAGTGAAGACTGCCAAAGATTAATCAGACCTCAAAAAGGGACAGGAAATATTATGGACTTTCATAAGTCACATAGAAATGTGGGGCCCTATAAACATAGAGCAAAATTAGTTGCTTTAGAAACCTATATTGTTCAAAAACAAATGCTGGCAAAGTGTTTCAATTGTGGCATGCCTGGCATCTTAAAGAAACAATATAAGTTGCCTTACAAGAGGGTCAGTGCCTTTAATGAGCAGCAATGGGCTGGCTGCTGTCATAAGAGTTGTTCCAGGTGTGCTCTCCTGTGTAAGTGGGTCAGTCATTTCTTTGGGATCTCATGCTGTGACACAGACTGAGGAGAACCTATGGAGGATTAAGGTACCTCTGCTCTTAGCCTTTTGGTGCACCCTGACTCTCCATGATCTCTTTCAAACTCTTTTGCTCTCCCCCTTTCTTCTTCATCTTCATCTTCATTTTTCTTTCTGTCCGTAGAGTGAAAAACTTCTGTTAGAAGGCTGTCTTGTTTCAGTTGTCCTTGTTCTGCCATAAGAAATTACAAAGTCTGTCCCTGTCTCTTTTAGCAAAGATGAACATTTCTAAGAGAGTTGGCTTTTTGACTGAGCAGCCCTGCAGGAATATGTCCTTAAATGTGATGTTGGAACTTTCAGGCTAATTCTCTTCTCTTTTTAGCATGGTCCTCCCTATCTGGATTCTAGGCATCTCTGCTAGGGATTCTTTTTTAAAGTTTATTTTGTAATACATTTCTATTATTTAAATAAAAATTTAAATTTAAAGATATTTTGATAAAATTCTCCTTCCCCAAGTCTTTTCAGACTCTCTTTCCCTTACCCACCCAGATTTAAGTTCTTTCTCAAAAAACAGACAAAAACACAATACTATAAAGCTCCTCGGAACAAAGAAAACAAAATAAAACCACACACACATATAAAATAAAAATAAAAAATAAACAAAAACCTCCAAACTGTAATCTAGGGACAGTACATACCAAGAAAACCTGGAGTCTATTATGTGTTACTAAATGACTCTTGGACCTGAGGCCTGACTTGGAGTTGTTGACATACCCAGCGTCACTCTATTAGAAAAAACTGATTTTCTCTCTCCCAGAAGGTGTGACAGTTTAGTTGTTAACCTTTACTTAGTGGTTAGGTTTCATTCATTCATTCATTCATTCATTCATTCATTCATACATCCATTCAATTTTTTAAAAGATCTATTTATTTATTTATTTATTTATTTATTTATTTATTTATTATATGTACAACATTCTGCCTCCATGTATGCCCACACCAGAAGAGGGTGCCAGATCTCATTACAGATAGTTGTGAGCCACCATGTGGTTGCTGGGAATTGAACTCAGGACCTCTGGAAGAGCAGCCAGTGCTCTTAACCACTGAGCCATCTCTCCAGCCCCCATTCATTCATTTTTTAATTATAGCAAGATAAAACAAAAACTATCACATCAAAATTGGACAAGACAAATTAACAGAAGAAAAAGAGCCCAAGAGAAGACACAAGAATAAGAGACCCACTTGTTCACACACTCAGAAATCACATAAAAAATACTAAACTGGAAGCCATGATATATATGCAGAGAAGCTAGTGGAGACCCATTCAGGCCTTGTGTATGCTTCTTCAGTCCCTCTGACTCCATATGAGGTTTTTTTTTATGCTGATTTAGAGGGCCTTGTTCTCCTAGTGTCCTCTATCTACTCTGACTTTATATATTTTAGATATTAGCCCTCTATTGGATATGAAGTTGGTAAAAACTCTGGGTCTTAATCTCTTCCTGCCTCCTCTTCTGACAGGTTCCCTGAGCTCTGAGGGGAGGAATTCAATGGCAACATCACATTTAGGGCTGTGTAATATCTGAAAGTGGGTCTCTACATTTGATCCCATCTGCTGCAGGAAGAATCTTTCCTGATGATAGCTGAACAAGACACAGAGGATAGCAGAATATCATGAGGAGTAATTTTATCACTACATTTTTTGTTATTGTCATTATTATTTTATTTTTAAAGATCATTAGGATTTAGATTTACTCTATATCACCAGACTATCTAGCCTCAGGTTTTTGGTCACATAAAAAGTGTCAGGTATGGGTTTCATTTTGTGGAGTGTGCCTTAAGTCTGATCAATTATTGATTGGTTTCTTGCATAGGCTTTGCAGCACCGTTATCCTAGCATATCTTTCAGGCAGGACATCATTGTAAATCAGTGGGTTTGTGGTTGTGGCTAGTGGTTATGTTTCTCTTTTAGTAGCACACAGAGTGTCTTCTTGTAGCAAAGAAGCTAGATTATGGGAGTGGAGGCTCTATGTAGACCCGTCTCAACTTCCCCATGTTCAATGAGTTGTACTGATGTGTTTATCAATGGGGTCTTGCTTTTTGTATGTGGAGAAGCAACTATTGTCTTGGCAGCAGTGTGGGTTGTTATGGGATTCTTATGAGACCCCTTTGTCCAACAACTCAATTATATGTAAAACAATCCTGGTACCATAAGCTTTGTTTGGTGATGAGATTAGCCAGTTGGGACTCTTTCTACCCCATTTTTTGGCATACTTATTTTAGAAAATGTTTGTTTCCATTTTACCTCACATGTCCCTTAATTTTAATTTTCAATAAACTTGTTACAGTCTTAGTATTGTTGTGACCCTTCCTTCCCATGGCCGGTTAAGATGGCATTTTTTACTGGCCATAACCAGATAACCCTGGCTTGGTAAGTAAGCACTGGCCTTACAGATGGCGCCTGGAACAGAGATCTGGAATATAAAAATTTAAGAAAAATCAAAAAGGAAATGGTAAAGTTTAAAACTGTTAAAGGTAAGAAACTCCTGGTTTGTGTGCATGTGCAAATATAATAATGCAGGGGATTAATTAATTAATTAGAAGTAAAAAATGAAGGGTTGAAGGAGCAACGTTTGTTTGCAGAAGTTCTATGAACTTGGCTGCTGGATGAAAGTGTTAAAGCAGGCCACCGACAGTTGGTGAAATTCTTGAAGCTCATTAGCAGACTTCAGCCTTTCCCTTCTGTGGATTCCATAAGGAAGAACAATTAAGGGAGAATTAGATAGATGCAAATGGATGAGAAAAAAATCCTAATTCCTAATGATGCTTTTCAGCTTTGGGAATAAAAACAGTAATGGACCAAAGTGACAGAGTTGAAATTAAAAATGAAAATGATCAGGAAAAAGTGGACCTAATACTGGGGATAGAAGAATATTTAGAACCTGAATTTTTATTATCTAGTGTCTCTGTGACAAAGTTGGCTGTCTTCCTTCCTTCCTTTGTGTTAGTTTTATACACACACCCCACCACACACATGTACACGCACGTGCGTGCGTACACACACACACACACACTCCAATTTCTTCTGCTTCTAACACCTATTACTGCAGTGCAGTTCCTGATGATATGCAATATGGGATTATTAACTTAAGCTATTGGCCAAATGATGTTGTAATTAATATAGTTTCTGTGTGACTATTTGGGTCTGAGCAGTTGGGAAATGAACGAGCAGTCTTTGTTTACAGATATGGAAACATCTATTGTTTTTTCCTGCTTTGCTTCATCTCTTCCTTAGATTGTTAGGGAGGTTTCCTGCACTCCTCCCCTTCCAAGAGAATTAATTTCTTTAAAGTCAAAGTACAGGTCTCCCAGGGAAGAGACTTTGTATCGAGTTTGAGAGATGAGAGAGGACGTGAAAAGATTTTCTATTTTCCCTGTAAGTAAAACACCCAATTCTGATAAACCAGGGCAGCAAGTTAAAAATTATACACCCATTTCATTTAAGACTTCTTAGGATCTGAAACAGGCTTTTGCTCATGTTTTTTTCCAAATTGGTTTCTTGTTTTGATTGTGTACAGCCTGAACTCACAAGAACTTTACTTATATGACCTTTCTTAACCCTCAGAGCATAAATTGTCTTACTCTCTGAATACAGTTGACTATTGCATCAGACTTCAGTCTGCCTCATTTAGTGACTTCACTCTCCCAAGTTCCACTGCTTCTGAAGTGGTGACAAGTGAAAGAAGCCTGAGGTCAGCTATGAGGTAAGAGTATGGAGACCCTCACAGAAGGAAGTGAGTGAGAATGACAGGCAGAAACCAGGGAAGGTTTTGCCTTGCATTCAGCTAAATATTTTTAAGGAAAAGGAACACAGTTATCAAGACCACAGCTCTTAGATTGCTTGCAAGTTGTTCATGATTAGAACCCCTGGTTTCCAGAAGAGACTTTAGATGAAGAAGTGTTGGAGAGAGTCCAAAAGAATATTGAAAAGGCATACAAATGAGGAAAATTGATCCCTGTCCAATTTTGGGTATCTTGGGCATTAATCCTGACTGTTATCAAAATACATAAGAAATAGATGATTATTAATTAGGAGAAAGAGGTGGCTAATTTCTTGCATGAATATAATGAGGATGATCAAACTTTAAGATTAGAGAAAGACAAACCGGCTGTGGTGGCACACCTCTTTAATTCCAAACCTCAGAAGGCAGAGGCAGGCGGATCTCTGAGTTTGAGGCCAGCCTGTTCTACAAAGTGAGTTCCAGAACAGTCAAGGCTACACAGAGACATCCTGTATCAAAACAACAACAACAAGAGCCCCCTCCCCCCCAAAAAATCCCCAAACTTAAAATAGTCAAAAGGGGTTTTCCCCCATTCAGGCAAAATCAAAATTAAAAACACCACAAACCGACAAATATGCTGGCAACAGCTCTTCTGTTCCCTTGCTGGCTCCTCTAGATGTTTATCCTCCATTGCTGGAAGATGACCTAAAGAATGGGGTGAAGAATTTGATGTAACCCCGCCGGCAGGGTCAGCTATTCAGGGTCCTCTGTAGGGGCGCTAACCTGCAAGACATGGGCTGAAGAAGAGGAAGGAGACCAAGCAAGATTCTATTGTCAAGGTCTCCGTTTATTGGGGTGAAAAGTTACAGCTTATATACCCTTGAATGGGATGGAGGTAGGGGTAGGCAGGAACTCTGCTGGGGTAACTGAAGGTCATCAGCCAGCACCTGGTGCAAGCCGAAGCATGTGATTCATTAACATTGGAGTAAGGGGTGGGTTCCATTAACAGATGTGATCCATTAGCATTGGAGTTCCTTTAACAGAGAGCTCTCAAGATGGTGGGATGAGGGGTGGGTTCTCTGTAAACATCCTTGGGGCAATGACCTCTGCTATCCCTGTAAGGACTGTGGTCCCTGACAAGTCTATCCTTTAGGAAAATGGTCCCTGACAAATCCCCCTTGCTTTTATTAAGGAAGGCAGCTAATAAGTGGAGAGCACTGGTCAGAATCTAACCACATTGTCAGACCTATAGGAGAAGGGACTGGGGCAAGGAGGACCCTTCTCTCGAGTGGAGTCTCCTATCCTCTCCTGGGAACAGAGGGGTGTCTTATGGGTAGTATTAATTATTTTTTGGCCCTTAATGATGGCCTGTGATGAGGGCTCTTGTCTTAGGTCAAGTGGGGACCAGGTTTTTCTCCCCATTACCCATCATAGGGTTCCTAGGGCCCTGTCTTAGGTTGGGGGCGGTCCCGCCATCAGTTGCCCATCCTTGAAGCTCCTCAAAAAGGTATCTAGCAAGACCAAAGTAAGCAGGTCTTTGACTGCAGGGTCCCTGTCTTAGGCTATGTGGAGGGCAATCCTCATCCCCTGACATCATGCCATGTTTAGCCAGCCTGTACGGCCTCTGTATGATGTGCTGTTCAGGGGAGGGTTCCACAGTATTCCCGTCATTGGGCCTCTGTGTGGACTATTAATGAAAAGACTGCGAGGAGCTTCTAAAACAAAAGGTATAAAAGATATAATTTGGACACCAATGACTCCATCTCTGGACAAGAAGAAAGGGTACCTTCCAAACCCAGTATTCACCTTTTAGTCTGGCCTATGGTATAAACTCCTTCCTAAGTGCCTACTCCAACATAAGATTACGAGTGCTGCTTGCCAAAAATTTTTTTCCCAGGGATCCCAAGGTCTAAAGGGTTTGGAGTCTGTAACAAGGGTAGAGAGACAGAACGCATGGTCCTCTCCCTGCAGTGCTTTGCCTCGCACCCTTTTTGCTGGTGTCTATGCCTATCGTGGACAGGCACACATATCTCTGGGTTTTATGTGGCAAAATCTAAAAATTTTTAACATATGCATTAAACCCAAACATTTTACAGGGTGTGTCAAACTTTTCCCAACATCTATAAGCAGTTACAAATATCATTAGGTCAATTCCAGTAAGAGTACAATGACAAACACTGTTATATCAAAACACCATCAGTTCCAGTCTCTGAGCAACGGTTAAAATCCTGCTCTTTCCCCTTCTTAAGTGAAGAGGAGTTAAGATTTTAATCAAAATGAGTTTTGTGTCCCAAAGATTAAAACAGTCAGATGTTTAGTCTGCATCTTAGCTCCAAAGCAAACAGAATTCAAACTGCAGAAAATTGTAGTCACCAATGGTCAGGTCATCTCAGCAGGGCATCTGTGTCTGCGTCTCAGGTCTGGAAGCATCTCAGCGTTTGTGCTTCAGGGCAGGTGGGATTCCTGGGTGGGGTGAGCTGGATTCAGCTACCTGAAGCACACCTTGGCAATTATCTCAGCTGAATCTCTGGAGGCAGGATGTGTAGAGTGGCATAGCAGGTCCTGCTATCAGGCACTTCTCTCCATGGGGGCAGGGAAGACTGGATGAGGATTTCCTCCAACTAGTCTCTCCTTGAACTCCTCCATGGGGTGTCCTCAGCTATGACATCATCAGGTCCAGCTTTATTTTCTTTCTGTGAAACAAGGCATAAACATATCCTCGACCCCAAATATATATAGGTTGGGTTTTTCTTATAATGCATTGCAAGGGCTTTTTTACCTTGCGTTATAAAGATCAGCTTGATGTTATGTCAGATCTGTTCGCATCAGGATCTGTTTGCAACTTTTTTAAGTTGCTTTTAAAGAGCCTTGGCATCATAAATACATGCATGGCCTTTTTCCCAAATAAGCATAGGGTCAGGGCCAGCCCAGACTCCCAACAGGGGGTCCTTCCATAGGGCTTGTGCATAAGTAGATTGGGTAGAAGGGTGCCACAATCTGTCTGCAGTGGACTGCCCTTGATTGTCCAAAGTTAGGAAATTAAGCACAAAGAGAGCATGGGCCAATACTGTCTTGGCATTGTCTTTTATGGGGTAAAGGGTCTCTTGTGCCATTAATTTAGAGATGGTATGCTTCACTAAAAAGGAATAGAAGGGCAAAACCTTGGATGAGGTAGGAGGCGCATGTATCCAAAGAAGCGGCTGCTCCTCTTGCCACAGGAGCCCTGATGGCATATAATCAGTGGCAAATGTCAATAAATAAAGGATATTTTTCAGGATCAAAATATCCTGAGCCTTGTTGAGAGATAGCTTCTTCTACCTTTATAAGGGTGGCTTCTGCCTCTAATTTAAGCCTTTAATATCTTAACTGGCAAAACTGGGAAGGTTTACCCAAAAGCAGCATTGTGCTTTTTCATAAAACTGTTGTTGAATAAGTTTTACACTTAATACACAATTGCCATAGCTGAATCATAATTAATATACTGTATTTGTACATTATTGTATACTTTATTTGTGTGAGTACCTGTTAGGCAGCTTTTATAAGCTCTCTATTGGAAATTGGCTCATTGTTTTTTTGTGAATTTTACCTATTGGCTCAATATCTCTCATAAGAATATTATAACTAGGGCTTTAACCATTGTATATCTAATTAAAAGTTTGTAAGCTATCCTCCTCTTAAGTTGTAAGTCTGCCTAGCAGATAGGAAAATGGAAAAAAGGAAGCATTTTAACTAATGATCGACATGTGGAAGAATAAAATTAGATCCACATTTATCTCCATGTACAAAACTCAAGTTTAAATGAGTCAAAGGCCTCAACATAAAAAATTATATTGAACCTCACAGAGAAAAAATTAGAAGTACACTTTGTCACATCTTAAACATAGCCTTGGTGGCACAAACATTGGGAGAAACAATAAATTATATCTCCTGAATTGAGAAACTTTTGTATAACAAACATAATATCAGCCTAGAGAATGGGAAAAGATTTTTACTTATCATAAACCCATTTCAAAAATATATGAATAACTCAGGAAATTAGTTATCAAAAAATTAATCCAATAAAAATATTTGTTACAGACAAACTGAAAACTCTTAACAGACGAACTTAAAAATGCCTAAGATACATTTAAAAAAAAATGCTCAAACATAACATCCTTTAGCCATTAGAGAAATGCAAATCAAAACTCTATGAGATTTCATCTTATCCTTGTAAAAATGACCAAGATCAAAAATTATTATTAACAATTTATGCTTAAGAATATATGGGTAAAGACAAAACTCCATTGCTGGAAGTACAAACTAGCACAGCCGCTTTTGGATCATAGTATAGTTATTTTTTAAAATTAGGTGAAGGTGCGTGGTTGATCGGCAGTTATGATTCACCAGACAAGCTTTAATATATATAATTCAGTTTTAATAAAGGAAAGGAAAGGGAACTTACAAATCCAAGGTTCCAGCGAGGAGGGCAGGAAAACAAAGAGCAGGCAGGCCGCAGGCCCGCAAGATTTTATAAGTCAATATTAGCCTAAGGGGGACACGCCTAAGAGGGACACGCCTTTAGACCAAGGGGGACACGCCTTTAGACCAAGGGGGATACGCCTTACAAAACAAGGTTTTGGGCTAGGCTTCCCCTTCAATTAGGCAACTATCTACCTTGAAACTCAGCAATACCCCTTTTGGGCTTAAATACAAAAGTTTTTCAACCATACCAAAAGGACATGTGCTCAGCTATCCTTACAGCAGAATTACTTTATAATAGTCAGAATCGGAAAACAACCCAAATGTATCTGTTTTACACCTAGGATGAGACATCATCCTTTTAAATAGCCATAAATACCATAAAATATCTTGGAGTAACTCTAAGCAAGCAGGACAGAAGTTTTTGGTCCTGTCATCTCTGCTTGTGAAGGGGGTAAATGTTTTTTTTTTATTTTTAACCATTATCATTTGTTAGAGTATAACTCTGGCCCTTTATAAATTTAGTAAGAGGCCTGAGTCTCAGCAGTCCACCCTGAAGCAACACGTGGCAGCAGGAAAGGACCACAAGCTGAGATAACTCGACTTCCACCCAAGAGCGGGCCATACAAATGGAAAAACTTGTATGATAAGAACTTTAACTCTTTTTTTTTAAAAAAAAATTAAGACATTAGAAAATAAAAAGATCTCCTATTTTCTTGGGAAAGTAGAAGAAACAGCAAAAATGACAATCTTACTAAAAGCAATCTACAGATTCAGTGTAAATGTCCATTAAAAATTATAGCAACATTTCTCACAGAACTCACAAAAACTTAGGATAGCCTAAAGAATCTTAAAATCCTGTACAATTAAGGAACTTCAGAATGCATTACAATCTCTGACTTTAAACTTTACCACAGTACTGAAATCAATCCACCTTGGATACAAATTCACCTGCTTACAAACAGATTTTTGACAAAGAAGCAAAATCGTGAAATGGAAAAGAAGCATTTTAACTTGCTTATCTCAGAGGCTACCTTAATTTAAACCTGTCTTTTTTCCTTTAGCTGAAGCTGCGCAGCACGACATGGGGTAGTAGGACACAGACTCACTTTGCCTGTTAAACTTTGCCTTTCCGAGCTCTGGCGGGCGGATTTTTAACTATCATTTTTTATTTTAACTTGTAAATCATAAGATTAGGAGAAGTTTTTGAATCCTCTCCTCTGTTCTATAGACTGTGTGAGGTTAAATTTGCTCTCTAAACTTACTCTTGCTTCTGCTTGCCTTTTACCCGCAGGTGAGTTAGGTTAGCTGACTGTGTGCACGTGGCTCCTCACAAAAATCATTTTTTCTTTACCTTTTTTACTCATTTAGCATGCAATAAAAGTTGCAATTCTACATCTATCACGCTTACTGATTCTCAATAACTCTGCCATTGTTCCTGCTCCATTCTTACACCCTTTAGTTACCAACATATATAACTGAATACTTTTTCCTTATCCCCATTATAACTTATTTACAAAGTTTTACTCCCTATTTAACTTTTGTCCCGCTTTTTTACATTTCTTTCTCTGTGTTACATCTCTATTAAGAGCCCAGTAACTGAGGACAGCCTCCAGCATGGGGTCTCCATTTTTTAACATTTTACTAAGATCTTTCCCTACCTTGTCCCAAGTCTGGGGGTGAATTCCTGGGCTGGTTAAAACTAACCAAGGGCATTTTTCATCTATAAAACAAAAGAATTCAGCTAAATCTCTCTTTTTAACTCTTACTCCTCTTTCCCTAAGTGACTGTTGAAATTCCCATATGAATTTCTCTTCCTTTGAAAGCGATTGTCCCATGTCCTATAGACGACAACGAACTGAACCTGCGCCTACCTCCGTCCTGCAGACCTGTCCGAGTATCACAGCTGGTCAGGACCTTATTTTCCTTCATCCCGTGACTGCGCCTCATCGTCCAGTTAGTTGGCCGTATTTCAGGTTCCGTGTTCAGGTGCCACTGTAACCCCGCCGGCAGGGTCAGCTATTCAGGGTCCTCTGAAGGGGCGCTAACCTGCAAGACATGGGCTGAAGAAAGGAAGGAGACCAAGCAAGATTCTATTGTCAAGGTCTCCGTTTATTGGGGTGAAAGTTACAGTTTATATACCCTTGAATGGGATGGAGGTAGGGGTAGGCAGGAACTCTGCTGGGGTAACTGAAGGTCATTAGCCAGCACCTGGTGTAAGCTGAAGCATGTGATCCATTAGCATTGGAGTAAGGGGTGGGTTCCGTTAACGGATCGCTCTCAAGATAGTGGGATGAGGGGTGGGTTCTCTGTAAACATCCTTGGGGCAATGACCTCTGCTATCCCTGTAAGGACTGTGGTCCCCGACAAGTCTATCCTTTAGGAAAATGGTCCCTGACAGTATTGCAAAAGACATACACATTGAGTAGGTAATATGTATATGTTCAAGAAATTATACTCAGAAAGTATTCTTTTATAAAGTTGGTATTACTCATATACTTGTGACTTTCCTAAATTTAGTGAGAGGTACAGTTTATGAGAGTTAAGAGGTTGGTATGGAGAAACTATATCCCTACACCACATATCTATGAGGAACAAGAAGTCAAATTGTATGAATATAATATAGAAACCTTTTATTTGTTATTCTTCCTTTAATAGGTATATTCTATGTCACAATGGATACAGATCATGTGAGACTAGGGATATGGAAAGAGCATGTCCTCTCTCTCCCAGGACAATTATGTAGTAGTCCCCACTTTGAATAGACTTATTGAAAGTGACACAGTTTACAATTAATTGGTTTTACAACTTCATTGTGAATACATCAAAAGCTCACACTGTAGAAAAGTCCTGAGTACTAGGAATGTGAAAATCTGTTTGTTCTGGCTCATTTGAAAATGTAGTATCACTTATACCATAGGAAAATTTATGAATATGATTTGTATGGTAAAGGTTCAAATATGTGAAAAAACTCATTTGGAGGAAGGATGTTATAAATATGAGTCATGTAATAAAGGCTTTTACCACCACAGGTATCATCAAAGACACAAAGGAACCCATACTGAAGAGGGACACAATTAATGTAAACAAAGTGATAAAACCTTAAGATCTGATTCTTCTTTTCAATTAGACCAAATTTTTAAGTTAATTCATATGGATAAAATATTCATAAGTGTAATGAATGAATATTGTAAAATTTTTACATTTCCAACTATCTTTCCAGGCACAAAAGTAGTCATATTAAAGAGAAACCCTCTGAATATAATCAATGTGGTAAAGCATTTACTTTTCACAGTTACCCTCAAAGCATGAAAGAACCCCTGCTGGAGAGACACCCATTGCCTGTGGTGAATCCTTTTCATGTAACAGTGGTATTCAAAATCATGAAAAGCATCATCCTGGGGAGAAATCCTATGAATGTAAACAATTTGATGATGCCTTTGAACATAACAGTTCAAATGCATCAAAGAACATATATTGAAGAAACATATATTATGAAAGTACTGAATATGGCAAAACCTTCACATAAAACAGTCAACTAGTACTATAATTGATGTGATAGGCCATTTTACAACACAGTTATCTTTAAATATATAAAATAACATGTTCTGGAGAGAAACCCTATGAATGTAATCAATGTGGTCAAGTCTTTGTACATCACAGTAATATTTGAATGCATCAAAGTACACATACGAGAGAAACATTATAAATGTATTAAATTCAGTGAAAACTTTCTCTATCACATCATCTCTGAATACATAAAGTAATACATACTGGAGAGAAAACCCACTTCTCCAAATACATAAAGGAATACATAAATACATACTGGAGAGGAACCCAGTGAAAGTCTCCAAATACATAAAAGACCACAGGCTGGAGAGAAACACTGTGAATGCAAGTGATGTGGTTAAGCTTTTGTTTGTAGCACTAGTCTTTGAAATCATGAGAAAAAGTCATACTGCAGAGAAACCCTATAAAGGTCATCAGTGTGAAAAAGTTTTGCATTTCATTGATAGTACTTATACAAGAGTAAAATCTTCAGTGTATAAGTAGTCTGTTTCAGCCTTTGCGTATCACAGTAATAATGGAAAACCTGAAAGAACTCATACTGAAGGGAATCTGACTATAAAGGATATGGTAAGATTTTTAGACAACACACTTACATTCATCTATCCAAGATTATTTATTTAGGAGAAAAATCTGACTATGTGCCAACAATCTGTTCAAGCATTATTATGTCCTTTATTTTATTTGCACCTGCAGATTCATATTGTCAAAAGCCCTATTTTAAATGGTAAGGTAACCCTTTTAGATTTCACACTAATCTTCAATTACATAAAATAATGCTTTTGGGTGTAAAACTTTATTGATATGTGTTAGTGCCTTTTATGTTACAGTGACAAAACATAATGTTTTAGGCAACTTATAAGAGAGCTTAATTTAACTTATTGTTCCAGACAGAGAATTACCAGGAAAGTGTCATGGTAACAAGTGTCAGGCATGGCAGCTAAATCAGGGACCTCAGAGCTCACATCAGCCTGAACCATGAAGCAGAGAGTAGCAACTATAAATGGTGTGCTGATGTCAACTCTCAAATCCAACCCAGAGACATATTCCCATAACAGGATAGCATTTCCCAAATCTTCCCAAATGATACTAACATCTGAGAAGTATTCGTTTCTCTAACTTCAAGCTTACATGAATGCTTTCTGTTACATGAACCAATTCATGATAAAGAAAAAGTAAACTTTTAGATGTTTTAACATCTGGGTTACAAAAATGAACATTTACACATGAGAAATAGTCATTAGTGAAAATTTTGTTTAACGATTTGTTTTAATCTTAACTATGTGAAGTCAGTGAGACTGTGTGGGTATGTGCATGTTTATGCTGATTCTCAAGAAGGTGAGACCCTTGTATCTGTGTAGCAAGAATTACAGGAAGTTTTAAGAAATCCTGAGTCTATGAATGAAATTTTCCTTTTTCCCCAAAGAACACACCTCTTTATCCATATATATTTTTACATGCAGGTGTTTCTCATAAAAAAATCATTGGTCTGGTTTGAGGCCCCTGATTTACACTGCACAATCAGCACTGAGTCCTCACTGGGATTCTTCCTGCAGATCCTGATGCTGTTCTGTGTCATGAAAATCCTGCAGCCCCTAGTCCACAGGACTGAGCCCTTATGCTCCAGCAGATAACACATGGGGTGGATGAACCAACATGTAACTCTGGTTCTGGGCCCAAGTAGTTGTAGGATTGGTCAGTCCACCAGCTCTGCACTGTCTTTGGCACAGCATTGCCCTGGCTAGTTCACCCCTTGTAGTGATGAGGAAGGGGAAGAGCCTGTTCTCTGGCTTTCATATCCTCAGGGTCAGTTCTTTCACATCTACACCTTCAGGACCAGCTCTACTCTGTTATTTATGCAAGGAGCAGGGGCCATTAGTCCTGCAACTGATGAGAGGCAAAAAACAGCTGTCCCACTCTTATGACATCGGGGGCCAGCTCTCCTACCTGCCTCACGTGTTGATGAACATGGGGACATCCCTATGCAGCCCATGATGTCACAAGATAGATGAGTAATGAGTTCAGTTCTCCCATGGTCACAGCTTTGGTGTTGGTTCACCCACACCATGGCTAACAGGTTAGCTCTATTGTTCTGCCCAGATGAGGTACAAGGCCTGCACTCCCAAGCACTTGTAGCTGTCAAGTCCCCCACCAGATGCAGTTGGTGAGGGGAGGAGGGAAGCTTTCCCTTATCCATGCCACCACAAGGCCTATAAAAGGAGTGTGTTCTGCTCTCCCATATTTATGCCTTCAGAGCAAGCTTTTCCATGCCCTGTGAACAGGGACAGTTCTATTTGAAGCCCAGGAGAGGTGTAGGATCCTCTCTCTTGAGTGTTTCAGCCAGTGAGGGGCAGGACCAGTTCTCCCTAGTGTACAGTAAGTGCCAATTCTGTGCAGCCTATTCCTCTCTGCCTTTGGTGGCACCAGGAGCACTGGACAGCAACAGAGTCCAAGATGCATCAGAACCTGAACCCAAACATGGGCCCTAGCAGAAGCCAAGGCCCAGGCATCACCATGTCCCTGGATGATAATGAAGCCAACCACCTCAATCCACTCTACATCTCTTATACCTCTTCAGATAGACCTCTATCCACATGATATGAACTATTTTGTCTCTCTCCCATATCACTCTGTACATATGCTCACCATAGTTGTGCCTGTCTTCTTGAGGATGCTGGGTGGGCCAGTGTTTTCTCCTTGGAGTCTGATGTTGACTGCCTCAGGCCCACATGTGGGTCTCCTTGTCCCATTTAGAATGTCATGGCCTTGGATAGGACCATGCTTCTTCACTACAAAGTAATCACAATAATGACCAACTGCTTGACTCCTGGTTGATGTGGATGTGTTGCTGTAGTCCTCTTGTGAGCCTGGGATATATAGCCACATGGTATGGGGTGGAGGTGTTGCTCATGAAATTGTCTCATATATCATCTTGACCATAGGAAATAGGAAGGAACTTTCATACAAGAAAAAAATCTTAGTCATATAAATAATTTGGTAAAAAATTAGACATCACAGTTTCTTCAGCTTCAAGAAAAACATCTTGTTTCATCTCTTTTTCATCAGGCTTGTAAATCACTTATCATGTTCACTCAAGACTGTTGGTGGGAATCATTGCATGTGGATCCTATTTTGAAATATTTGGATTAGGTATTAGTGTGTTGTATATGTGGCAAATACATTTAGTGAAGTTTATTTCATGGTGTTTATATTCCTTCTGTGACTTTTGTTCATTTTCTATTGTACTTTCACTTAGTGACAGACATTTTTTACTGATGTAATATATATAATGGAATGCCTCTTTAAGTGGTCTAAATATTGGGCAGTGTGGGATATACTTTTCAAATAAGAGTGTCTGTGAAAGGGTGGTTCATTGTTTTTCCTGGTTTGGTTTCTTATATTTCTGTAAATTCCTTTGAGATGTTGTTGAGGCTATATATGTGAACTAACGATCTTAATGTGTGAGCCTCCTGAGTAAAAGTTCAAGTATACAATATGTACCCCAAATGTGTCTAGTTTTGTAGGCACATTTTTCCTTCTCTGTTTTTTTTTTCTAAGACAAGATTTCTCTGTGAAACAGTCCTGCTGTCCTGGAACTCTCTATGTAGAATAGGCTGCCTTTGAACTCACAGAGAACTTTGTTACCAGGTTCAGAAAAGAAATTCTCTAAAGAAATGTAAAGTGTTTAAGGTTGAGTGATATAAATAGTTTTTGACAATTCAACTTAGAATAGCAAGTGATTTGGGTTTGACCTTTTGGATTCACCAAAATAGGAAAGAGAATAGAGTATTTTCTCTGAATTTGTCAAATGTTTATTGTAATTGTTGCTTATAGTTTTTCTTATATTAACTATAACCATTTTTTATTTTAAACAAAAGAGAGGAGGTGATGATACTTTGTTTGTGCTCTAAGAAATAAAGCTTACCTGAAGATCAGAGGGTGGAGCTAGCCACTAACTAAGCATAGAGGCCAGGCAGTGGTGGCATATACCTTTAGTCCCAGCACTTGGGAGGTGGTGCTATGGAACCTGTAAAGATTCATCCTGTAAAGATTTGTCATTTGTATTGTTTTAGTAAAATGCTGATTGCCAACAAATGATGCCAATGTGGACAACTATATCCACATAAAACCTGAGAGAGCTTGGGAATCAATTCTAGACACAAAAAAACATGGTTAAGCATGGCTTCTTGATAGCAGCATTTTCTCAGGTGGGCTCTGTTTGCTATAGGGAAGCATGTCTCATTTAAAAGAGGCTTCCTGATTCAGCTTTAGCTGCAAAACCTTGTAGCTCTTTTAATAGGCCTTGCCACAAAACACTTAACTGATGTGATGAATAGCTGACAGCATGTTTCTTGGTGGTGGTAGGGACCTTGAAATTCCATAGACTTATGGCAATAAACATGGCTCCTGACAGTATCTCTGCCATGAAGCCAGACTCTCAGAAAGTTAAGAAATGGGGTTGTTCAGCTGCCAAAGCCACGACTTTAATCCCAGCAATATCGCTTAGCAAATTAAAGACTCATGTGGTCAGACAAAGAGAGATACACAGTAAAGACAAATTCAGACAAAGAAAACCTCTAAGCAGTTTACAGTATATTTAAAAATGTATGTAGGCTTGGGTGAGAAAAGAAAAAAAGAATAAAATCCTAACAAAAAGAAAGAGAGAGAGAGAGAGAGAGAGAGAGAGAGAGGAGAGAGAGAGAGGAGAGAGAGAGTTGTTGGGTGTCATGGCACACATCTTTAATACCAGCACTTGCGAGGCAGAGGCAGGTGGATTTCTGTGAGTTCAAGCCTGGTCTACAGAGTGAATTCCAAGACAGTCAAAGATACAAAGAAAAACTTTGTTTCAAAAAACCAAAAATTAAATTAAAAAGAAAAGAAATAGAGTTTTAAATAAAGCCACATAAAGATGGAAAATACACAAAGATTTGGCTACTGTATGTTATTGTGTTGCCTTTGAATTGTGTGATGGCTGAGGAAGGAGCAACAACTGCTAAAAGACATTTGGTTATAAATGCTTCTGGATTAATCCAACATATATATTTTGAAAATGACTTGACTTCAAAATTTAAGACAAAAGATATCATACTTCGAAGAAGAGGTTTTGCTTTTGTTTCCACAGGAAATGAGAGGCCAAGGATTCATTCTGGGTTAAGAAAAATCAGGTTTATTCAAGGATGACCACCTGAAAAATTTCCGAAAAGAGTGGATGACCCAGATAATCCAATGTTTCAGAGGACTTCAGTTTGAGTTTCCTCTGAGTTCTACATCCAGAACAGACTCAAGACTGCTGGCTGAAATGATCAAGTTTCACAGAATATTCCTGTCAGGGTTTGACCAAAATCCTAAATTTTCTTTAGGTCCCCATAAGATTACCAGTGCCCTCAATCAGCAGGAAGTAGCCTGGAAAACTATGCCCATATTCCCAAATGGATTATGGATGTTTGTCTTTTTTTAGAGTGTTGGTTACAAGTTATTATGGATAATGGTCAGGAAAAAAGCTAAACAAAGGAGATTAGATTCAGAGTTTTTGTTATGAAAAAAAGGAGGGGAGAAGTGCTGTGGGACAATGGTTTTGTACCCTGTAAAGATTTGTCAATTGTATTGGTTTAATAAAATGTTGATTAGCCAGTAGCCAGGCAGGGTGATCAGAAAGGAGAATTCGGGGAAAAGGAAAGGGTCAATCTGCAATCATCACCTAGACACAGAGGGCACAAGATGAGAAATGCCTCACTGATAAAAGCTACTAAGCCACGTGGCTAACACAGACAAGAATTATGGGTTAATGTAGGATGTAAGAGTTAATAAGAAGCCTAGTTTATAACTAATGTAGAACTCTGTGTATTTTTGGGGACTAAATGACTGTGGGACCTGGTGGGACAGAAACCTCTGCCAGTGAGGTGGAACAAACAAGATCAGGTATTGAACATTGAAGGTCACATTGGGCTACATGAGATTTAACCAGTATAAAAAAGAAACAGCTCACACTTTTGATTCCAACACTTGGGATCTCCTGTTTTTAATCCTAGAAATAGGCAGGTGGAGACTGGAAGTGATATAGCACAGTGGAGAGAGGAATATAAAGTGTGAGGAGACAGGAGCTCAACCCCTTTCAGTCTGAGGATTTTGTAGAGGAAAGAACTTTCATGACTGGCTGCTTTACTTCTCTGCTTTTTCAGATTTTATCCTCTAATGTATGACTCCAAGTTTTTATTATTCAGATCAATTAGAATTCAAGCTACAAAGATGGTCTTCAAATCTATAAAATATGGCATTTAAGATGTTTTAATAACCAAAGGCTTTTCATGACAGTGAGACATGTTTGTTCCTGACAGCACCAATCTACTTTAAAGAAAGATAATGGAAATTGAAGAATATCCATACAGAGTTTCCTTTCTTGGTGGTAAAGTTAGCCACTGGGCAAGAAACTACCATTCCTCGATTCCTGATAGTATGCTGTTCAAATTTGCCAAGGAGGACACCAAAGAAGGTGACTGCCAATTTTTCCCAAGACAAAGTAGGACAATCCTTCAAAATTCCTGCTTCACAGAAAAATATGTCAGATATTTTAGGTCTTTAGGATGAATGTGGATGCCCCAACCTTGTAGAGGAACCTTGGGTTCAGGTAGTCGTATTTTTCATTTCTATAGTTTTGGAAGTTGTTTTCTCTGCACTTCCTGTTTACTCAGGTAGTATTTTATCCTTCTTGGGTCTCTGATAGGGTTGAAGACTAGATAACTATAGTTACAATTTTCTTTCTTACTAAATTCAGGGAAAAAATTGCAAAAGACAGCGAGCTGCGCGGTGGCTCATCGTGTAAGGTGCGCTCGTGTGTTCGCGAGTTCGAATCCCGTGTGCTTCTGTCGTGTCTGTGCGTGTGCTGCTTGTGTGAACTCTCCCACACTGTCTTGTGGGAAAAAAATTGCAAAAGACATGTAAAGTTTATATGTTGAGAGATATAAAAGCTGTTTATATAAAAGTTGTTTATCTAAGAAAATGCTTAAAAGTCTGAAAGGATATTTTTAGGATGATAATATAATTTATGATATAAAGTGGTTTAGCTATAAAACTTTGAACCCATCAAGATAGTATAGATAATAGTTTGTTGACTACAAATGGGCTGGACACTGTGAATATAATCCTTACTTGATAATTGTTCTTATTATATATAGTTTTACTGTATTAGAATTACAGTCCTTTTTTATTTAGAAAAAATTGAGGAAATGTTGTGGAATACTTTTTTACACTGTATGAAGATGGGTAACTGTAATTGGTCTAATAAAAAGCAGAATGGCCAATAGCTAGTTGAAGAGAATAAGCAGGACTTACAAGACAAGAAAGTCAGAGAGAAGTAATAAGGAAACTAAGTACACGGATTTTGCCAGCAGACTTGGTGCAGTATGGACATGCCATACTGAGGAAAAGTAAAAATTACATAGCAAAGCATAGATTACTAGGAGTTAATAAATTTGAGTTTTAAGAGCTCATTGAGAAAAAGCCCAAGCCAAGGCGTGTTTTCATAATAATAATTCTCCACATTTTTATTTGTGGACTGGTGGTCCTGATGAGAAATTATTGCTACATTATGAAGTCTTTTTTTACTTAATTTCTATACTTATAGATACTTAAGCAGTAAGATAACATCTGTCAAGATCATACATATCCTGGCTTAGTTTCTTTTTGTCCTTTGTCTAAAACTTTTTTTGTCCTTTTTTCCATCAGTTTATTTTTTCACAAATATATAACCTTTCTTGATTGTTGTAGTTTTTTGCTTAATATAGAGGACAGACTGTGTGAATGGGTGTAGTATTTCTTCAGAATCCTGTTGATTATTCTGAGTTTTTCTGCTTTCCATACAGCTTTAGAATCAGCTTTTCTTTTATAAATTGCTGGGCGTTTTCCTTGGGTGTGTTGATTTATGCTGTAGATTGATTATATCCAACATCATAATACTGATTCATCTTGTTCACAAGGATCATTGACCTCCTCATCATTTATTTAGTTCTTTTATGTTTTCATAGTATGTAAAAGATTTTATTTAGTTCTTTTTTTATTTTCACAATATATGAAAGATATACTAATATTGTATAAATATTACTTTGGGGCCACACAGGTGGCTTAGCACATATTTTTCTGGGGGATGAACTGTGATGAGATCCCAATGCCCAAATCAGGAGGCTCATAACTACCTGCAACTGTAGATCCAGAGGATCTAACACACTCTTCTATGTGGTGTCACAGATACATAGAAGACATTCTCTTTCTCACGTACAAATACATATAAAAAACTGTAATATTTTATCTTGCCCAAAGCATTTATAGCTTGTAAAGGAAACAGAGCAAAATACATTGCTTTATGTGTATAATAGAAATCATACAACTTTTCTTTAAAAATATGTCATCCTTCTTTTGCTTTTAAAAGATATGCATTATCGTATCTCACTGTTTTACAAACTTACATCCAATCATCGATCATAGGAAACATAAAATAGTTTCTAACCGATCATAAAATTTATCATTTAATTTTTCATAAAAGGATGAAATACTTTTTATTGGTTAGAGCTATTATCTCAAAAGTTGAAACGTTAGAGTACTTCAAGCAAATATCTCCAGGTTTGGAAGAATAATCCTGCAGACACACTGTTTTCTATTATTGGCAGAACAGAGTATTAGAGTTCACAGATTATGAGTGCTGGCCTGTGATTTCTTTGATTATTATTTTTATTAGACTCTTGTAGTTCTTGTTTAAAGGACCATATTATATTTGTATGTTTGTGTTTTTGTCTTTCATCAGTAATTCTGTCTATGCTGCATTATTTTATTCATTATAGATTTAAGTATTTATTATTTTTTATAAAATGATAAACTTTTATATAATTTTATATTCTGAAAACTAGCTACCATATCTTAATACTTTCTAGAAATTTGTTGTTTGGGGGGAACTTTCTGTAAAGAAATAACATTATTTTTCTCTTTTCAGTATCAGTGCTTCTCAGTATCAGAACTTCCCTGTTCCTATTTCTTGGCATATCTGTGTTCTACAATTGTTGCTTTGTTTGCTTGTGGTTTTATTACTTAAATGATTGATATGGTTAATATATTGATTTTTGAATTGTTAAATATTCTTTCATCTTATTTTTTGTGTGTCCTACTTAGCTTCACCTGTCATTGTTACGTAGTCTAGCATGATCTGAGGAGTACCAATTGAGTGCTGACTCAGATAAGAATTAGCTTCAGCTATGGCCTGAGATGACCTTGATTGTTGGTTGAGTAGGAATATCCAATCACTGAGTGTGGTAATATCTCTAAGAAAGTGGTCCAGGCTAGTTAAGTAAGCTAGCTGAACATGAGACAGTGACCAGGTAAGAGCAAGTGCAAACAGTATTCCACCGTGATTTTCACCTTCAGTTGCTATCCTGAGTTCTTTTCCTATGTTTTCTCAATGACTTAATTTGGCCTGGCAGTGTCAGCCAAAAAAAAAAAGTCTGCTTATCGTGTTTAATCACAGCAAAATGAACAAAAATCAGTAGCCTTAAAATGAGGCTTTTGTTATAAGAACGAACTTGAGAATATTGTATTTTGGAGGAAGGCAGATGATAACAGGACTGAGGATATCAAAAGCCATTGTAAGCTCTACACAGATCTTAACAGACCATTCCAGGAAAAACTGGAATATGAGAGTGCTGAGAATATTCCAGTCAAGGTCATGAGGATTTAGTGGGAAATAAACTCCATGAAATTTAGGCTAGAGGTCATATGGTAGTTTGAATGAAATTGGTCCTCATAGAGTTATATATTTGAGTGTTTGCTTCTGATTTTGTGGAACTAATTGGGAAAAGATAGGGGTTATGGTATGGTAGGAGGAGGTGTGTCACTGGAAGTGGGCTCTCCCTTTCTGCCTGCAGAGCAGCATGTAAACTTTCAGTTCCATGCTTGCTTGCTGCCATCTTTCCTGTCATGGCAATGGACTAATCCTCTGAAAAGTATAAACAAGACCCTAATTAAACGTGTTCTATTATAAGAGTTGATTTGACAGTTGTCCATTAATATCAGTAAAACCATAAACTTAGGTAATTTGTATACTATTTTGGCAACTCTGTATTCTGCCTATGTCCTGAAAACAGAGGCAGAATTAAAAGACCATGACTTCTTTGACAAAACATTGAGTCAGTAATACTTAATACTTATGATTCTTGCAGGTCTATAGTGAAAAAGAGCAACAAGTAGGGCAAAAAGAAATAAAACGTAGATTGGAGAGAAAAACAAATGGTTTTAAAAGGAAGAGAAAAGGAGGTCATTGTTTCTTGGGTCATTGAGTAGGATCTGGCATTGCAAGAGAAAGGCCTGCTAACAGATATTTAGAGAGACACATAAACAAATCAACAGTATTGAATATACATGAGAAAAACAATATCAGCAATTACTAACTTAAAAAAAACCACAGACAAACTAGGTGTGGTGACTCATGCCTTTAATCCGGAATTTAGGTAGCTTGAGTTGGTAATAATTTCCAAGGACTTTAGTGACATTAAGGAAAAGACACCTGCCCTTCATTGTAAGCCTAGAAAAAGCACCCTAAGGATAAGAGCCAGTTTCTAACCACAGAAAGCAACTTTCCACAGAACACTCTGCGGCAAGTGAGGCAAAGACAATTTATAGCCAGATCCTCAAAATGGTGGTATCATCTGAATGATACTTTTATCTGAAAATAAAAGTCAAAATTTAAAGGTCATAGACTCTTCCTCTGTGGTTTCAGTACAGCATTGTTGCATGCATTTATATTTGGCAGAGTCAGAGGCCCATTGAGGAGATCCTCAGTGTTCATTGCATGAAGTTGTGAAGAAGTTGGGTTGAATTTTGAGACCAAATGATGTTGAGATACAAAATTATGAGATACTTGTCATGGAGAGCTGTATATAACAAGTGGAGGTAGCCAAAGAGAGAGACAGAGAGAGATGATGCAAGAAGTGGCAGGGACAAAGATATTTAAGCTTTTGAAACTGATGCCCCAAGGGTCTGAAACCGAGCTGCAGGATTTAGTGTTTACCCTCTTGGGTTCCAGTTTTGCCTTCATTCAGTATGTCTGCATTGTGTTCCCTGCCCTCTCATTTGGAAGGGGAATGTGCCAGAAAGATTCTGTGCCATTGTATATTGGAGTGATATAACTGGTTCATTCATTTTGTAAGACACCACAGTCAAGAGAGTGCCATTCTAACCCAATAATGATAGTGTTCATACTAACCTAACTAAAGTATCATTTCAAAGAAAAGGGTGTAACAGTGGACATTTAACCTCTGAAACATCTGGATCCCACAGAGACAGTGCTTAATAGTCATCCCTCAGCAGGGAGCTGGGTTAACCTTGAGCAAAAAGCCACTTTGTAGTTTGCTGCCACCTTATTTGTGACTTCATCATAAGAGAAACAGCGGTGTGACTTGGCATTCCATCTTTGCTAACGATTTCATTGAAAAGGTAAATGCAATGTGAATTATTGATTACTATCACCACTTGACATAAACCAAAATGGCAATACCCATAAATATCCTGATGCTACTGGGCATTCAGAATATTATCCCATTTAAAAACTAAGGAGGTAACATGAGACTTCCATGGTGTGTGTTTGCTTTACTTTTTGCATATTGCTTTACACTGTACATTTTCTGACTTCCATATGGAATGAAGAATTTTCTTAGCCATGTGCCTCAAACACTAGCTAACTATCAAAGGAAGCGGACACTTTGAGGTATTTAGATATGGAAGGCTCATGGGAATTTGCATCAGCCTAGAGCTGGTCTTGGGAAACTATATATCCCAAGGGAGTCAAAGGAATATAATTCTCGTTGTCAGACAAATTGCTGCCACTGGTAGCTCTGATAGTTGGAGGCTATGTATACAGGCTATGCTGAGTTTAATGTGCTGTCCCAGTCACACCAACCAAATGGAATTTCTGAGCCTCTTTTGCTCTAAGATATTTGGAACACCTGTTGTTCATATTTGCTGTCCTGAGTCAAATGTCTTGGAGTGGATAGTTTATACAGACCCCGTCTTCTGGTTTACTAATGAAGAGGAGGACACAGGTATACAGAAACACATCAGGAAAGGAGTTAATATGAGAGGTGTTTTAGCTGGCAAGGAGCTGAGAGTTCTTCATCTTGATCCACAGGCAGCAGGAGAATGCCACACTAGGCCTAGCTTGAACATATGATACCTCAAAGCCCACCTGCTACATAGCACACTTCTTTCAAGACCACACCTGATCATCACTCTCCCTATGAGCCAAACATTCAAACACATGAGTCTACAGGGGCCATTCCTATCCAAAACACCACAATAACTACAAGAAAAGAAACAGAAGCTAAGAACCCTACAGTGAATGATCTGCAAAGACCGACAAAGAATATGAAGAAGATAGTCTGGTTAATTTTATTTTTCTTAAAAGATAGGTGAATGTCAGCAAAGGTTTCCACTCACTGTATTTTTACCCTTTGGGATCTATTCTTTAGGCCTTAAGAACAAAGTGTTATACTTCCCTGTTCCCATATCCACCCTTCCTATATCCCAACCATCCCGTTCACCCAAGCTCTCCCCATCCTCCCCTTCACACTTTTCTCTCCCCATTTCCCCTTAGCCCCATCCCACCCAACCCCTAAGTTCCCAATTTTTGCCCGGCAATCTAGACTACTTCCAATATCCAGGAGGATAACTGTTTTGCTTTGGATTCACCTTCTTATTTAGCTTCTCGAGGATCACGAACTATAGGCTCCATGTCCTTTATTTATGGCTAGAAACCAATTATGAGTGAGTACATCCCCATGTTCATCTTTTGGGTCTGGGTTACCTCACTTAGAATAGTGTTTTCTATTTCCATCCATTTGCATGCAAAATTCAAGATGTCATTTTTTTTTTTTACCGCTGAGTAGTACTCTAATATGTATATATTCCACACTTTCTTCATCCATTCTTCCACTGAAGGGCATCTAGGTTGTTTCCAGGTTCTGGCTATTACAAATAATGCTGCTATGAACATAGTTGAACAAATGCTTTTATAATATGATAGGGCATCTCTTGGGTAAATTCCCAAGAGTGGAATTGCTGGGTCCTGGGGTAGGTTGATCCCGAATTTCCTGAGAAACCACCACACTGCTTTCCAAAGTGGTTGCACAAGTTTGCATTCCCACCATCAATGGATGAGTGTACCCCTTACCCCACAACCTCTCCAGCAAAGGCTATCATTGGTGTTTTTTATTTTAGCCAATCTGACAGGTGTAAGATGGTATCTTAAAGTTGTTTTGATTTGCATTTCCCTGATAGCTAAGGAGGTTGAGCATGACCTTAAGTGTCTTTTGGCCATTTGGACTTCTTCTGTTGAGAATTCTCTGTTCAGTTCAGCGCCCCATTTTTTAATTGGGTTAATTAGCATTTTAAAGTCTAGTCTCTTGAGTTCCTTATATATTTTAGAGATCAGACCTTTGTCAGTTGCAGGATTGGTAAAGATTTTTCCCAGTCAGTAGGCTGTCTTTTTGTCTTAGTGATAGTGTATTTTGCTTTACAGGAGCTGCTCAGCTTCAGGAGGTCCCATTTATTCAATGTTGCTCTTAATGTCTGCGCTGCTGGGGCTATACGTAGGAAGCAGTCTCCTGTGCCCAAATGTTGTAGAGTACTTCCCACTTTCTACTCTAACAGGTTCAGGGTGTTCAAATTGATATTGAGGTCTTTAATCCAGTTGGACTTGAGTTTTGTGCATGGTGATAGACACGGATCTACTTTCATTCTTCTACAGGTTGACATCCAGTTATGCCAGCACCATTTGTTGAAGATGCTTTCTTTCTTCCATTGTGTACTTTTAATTCTTTTATCGAAAATCAGGTGTTCAGAAGTTTGTGGGTTAAGATCTGGGTCTTCTATTCAATTCCATTGGTTGACTTCTCTGTTTTTATGCCAATACCAAGGTGTTTTCAATACTGTAGCTCTGTAATAGAGTTTGAAGTCAGGGATAGTAATGCCTCCAGAAGTTCCTTTATTGTATGTTTTGGCTATCCTGGGTTTCTTGTTTTTCCATATAAAGTTGATTATTGTCCTCTCAAGATCTGTGAAAAATTTTGATGGGACCTTTATGGGGATTGCAATAAATCTATAGATTGCCTTTGGTAGAATTGCCATTTTTACTATGTTGATCCTCCCAATCCAAGAGCAAGGGAGATCTTTCCATTTTCTGGTATCCTCTTCAATTTCTTTCTTCAAAGACTTAAAGTTCTTGTCAAATAGATCTTTCACTTCCTTGGTTAGAGTTACTCCCAGATATCTTATTCTATTTGTGGCTATTGTGAAAGGTGATGCTTCTCTGATTTCCTTCTCTGCTTCCTTATCCTTTGTATATAGGAGGGCAACTGATTTTTTGGAGTTGATCTTGTATTCGGCCACATTACTAAAGGAGTTTATCAGCTGTAAGAGTTCTTTGGTGGAGTTTTTCGGGTCACTTATGTACACTATCATATCATCTGCAAATAATGAAAGTTTAACTTCTTTCCAATTCGAATCCCCTTGATCCTCTTGTGTTGTCTTATTACTATTGCTAGGACTTCAAGCACTATATTGAAGAGATAAGGAGAGAGTCGACAGCCTTGTCGTGTTCCTGAATTTAGTGGGATAGCCTTGAGTTTCTCTCCGTTTAATTTGATGTTAGCTGTCGGCTTGCTGTAAATAGCCTTTATTATATTTAGGAATGACCCTTGTATACCTAATCTTTCCAAGACCTTTATCATAAAGGGGTGCTGAATTTTGCCAAATGCTTTTTCAGCATCTAATGAGATGACCATATGGTTTTTTTTCCTTCAGTTTATTTATATGATGGATTACATTGATAGATTTTCGTATGTTGAACCAGCCCTGCATCTCTGGGATAAAGCCTACTTGATCGTAGTGGATAATTTTTCTAATGTGTCCTTGGATTCGGTTTGCCAGTATTTTATTGAGAATTTTTGCGTCGATGTTCATGAGTGAGATTGGCCTGTAATTCTCTTTCTTGGTTGAGTCTTTGTGTGGTTTAGGTATCAGGGTAACTGTAGCTTTATAAAAGGAATTTGGCAATGACTGTTCTGTTTCTATATTATGAAATACCTTAAGGAGTATAGGTATTAGGTCTTCTTGGAAGTTCTGGTAGAATTCCGCATTGAAACCATCTGGTCCTGGGCTTTTTTTGACAGGAAGGTTTCTGAAAACAGCTTCTAATTCTTCGCAACTAACAGGACTATTTAGATTGTTCACCTGGTCCTGGTTTAACTTTGGTATATGGTACTTATCTAAAAAACTGACCATTTCTTTTACATTCTCCAATTTTGTGGCATACAGGCTTTTGTAGTAAAATCTAATGATTCTCTGAATTTCCTCTGTGTCTGTGGTTATGTCCCCTTTTTCATTTCTGATCTTATTAATTTGCATGTTCTCTCTCTGCCATTTGATTAGTTTGGCTAGGGGTTTGTCAATCTTGTTGATTTTCTCCAAGAACCAGATTTTTGTTTCATTGATTCTTTGGATTGTTTTCTGTGTTTCTATTTTGTTGATTTCAGCCCTCAGTTTGATTATTTCCAGTCTTCTACTTCTCCTAGGTGAGTCTGCTTCTTTCTTTTCTAGAGCTTTCAAGTGTGCTGTTAGGTCTCCAATTTGTGCTTTCTCCATTTTTTTAAGTGGGCACTTAGTGCTATGAACTTTCCTCTGAGCACTGCTTTCATTGTGTCCCATAGGTTTGAGTATGTTGTGTCTTTGTTTTCATTAAATTTAAGAAAGACTTTAATTTCTTTCTTTATTTCTTCCTTGACCCAGGTGTGGTTCAGTAGTTGACTGTTCAGTTTCCATGAGTTTGTGGGCTTTCTGGGGGTAGCACTGTTGTTGATTTCTAATTTGAATCCATGGTGATCCGATAAGATGCAGGTGGTTACTAATATGTTTTTGTAACTGTGGAAGTTTGCTTTGTTACCAAGTATATGGTCAATTTTCAAGAAGGTTCCGTGAGCCGCAGAAAGAAGATATATTCTTTCCTATTTGGGTGGAATATTCTATAGATGTCTGTTAAGTCCATTTGGTTCATTACCTCTATTAAGTCTCTTAATTCTCTGTTAGGTTTCTGTCTGATTGATCTGTCCATTGGTGAGAGAGGAGTGTTGAAGTCTCCCACTACAGTGTGTGTGGTTTGATGGCTGCCTTGAGTTCTAGAAGTGTTTCTTTTACATAAGTGGGAGCTTTTCTATTAAGGGCATAGATATTCAGGATTGAGACTTTATCCTGATGGATTTTTCCTGTTATGAGTATAATGTGTCCCTTTCCATCTCTTCTGATTGATTTTAGTTTGAAGTCAACTTTGTTAGAAATTAGTATGGCCACACTGGCTTGTTTCTTAGGTCCATTTGCTTGATAAACCTTTTCCCAACCCTTTACTCTGAGTAGATGTCTGTCTTTGTGGTTGAGGTGTGTTTCTTGTAAACAACAGAATATTGGATCCTGTTTTTGTATCCAATCTCTTCGCCTGTGCCTTTTTATAGGTGAATTGAGTCCATTGATATTAAATGATATTAATGACCAGTGGTTGTTAACTCTGGTAATCGTTTTTGTTGTTGGTTTTTTTTTTTTTTTGTAGTAAAGATTGTGTTTCCTTTCTTTGAGATGTGCTAGTGAAGGGTTGCTAGATGTCTGAGTTATTTTGGGCAATGCTAGACTCCTTGGTTTGTGATTTTCCTTCTATTACTTTCTGTAAGGCTGGATTTGTGGCTACGTGTTGTTTAAATTTGTTTTTATCTTGGAATATTTTGTTTTCTCCATTTATAGTGAACGAAAGCTTGGCTGGGTATAGTAATCTGGGATGGCATCCATGGTCTCTTAGTTTCTGCAAAACATCTATCTAGGACCTTCTGGCTTTCATGGTTTCCATAGAGAAGTCAGGTGTAAGTCTGGTAGGTTTACCTGTATAAGTTACTTGACCTTTTTCATTTTTAATATTCTTTCTTTGTTCTGTATGTTTTGTGTTTTGATTATAATATGGCGAGGGGATGATTTTTTTTGATCCAGTCTATTTGGTGTTCTGCAAGCTTCTTGAAACTTAATAAGAATATCTTTCTTTAGGTTGGAGAAGTTTTCTTCTATAATTTTATTAAATATATTTTCTGGGCCTTTGAGCTGTAATTCTTCTCCTTTTTCTATGCCTATTATTCTTAGGTTTGGTCTTTTTATTGTGTCCCAGATTTCCTGAATGTTTTGTTATGATAATTTGTTGGATTTGCTGTTTTCTTTGATCAGTGCGTTTATTTTCTCTAAGGTATCTTCAGAATCTGAGATTCTTTCTTCTATCTCTTGTATTCTGTTGGTTATGCTTGTTTCTGTTGTCTCTGTTCGTTTACGTAGATTTTCCATATCCAGCTGGCCCTCGGGTTGTGTTTTCTTCTTTGCCTCCATTTCAGTTTTCAAGACTTGCACTGTTTCCATTATCTGTTTGATTGTTTTTGCTTGGTTTCCTAGGATATCGTTTACGGATTTAATCAATTCTTCAAACTTTTTGTTATTCTTCTCGTCCATTTCTTTAAGAGAGTTTTACACTTCCTGTTTAAGGGACTCTATTACTTTCATAAAGTCAATTTTTTCTACTTCTTCTTGATTAGTGTGTTCAAGTCTTCCTGTTGTAAGTTCGCTGGGTTCTGGTGCTTTCATGTTGTTTTTCAAATTGTTGGAGGAATTCTTGCATTGACATCTGCCCATTTCTTCCTCTGAATAATCCCCTATGGGTCTTCTTTTAGAAGTTCAATTCTCCTTGCTGGCTAGGCAGCTCACAGGCAAAAGGTGTACCTTGCTGCAGGCAGGCTATTGAAACAGAGGACCTCCCACCCGCCTGGGTGCACTCATTCCTGGTCCTGGCGCCCAAACAGGCTGAGCTGTGGGATTTTGTGGCCCCAAAGATGGGAGGATGAAGCGGGACGGGGGTGGGGGGGGGGGTTCTGGGTGCAAGCTGGGAAGGTACAGGAAGAAAGATGCAGTATGCAGTATCCGGGGAGAATAACCCCTGCAGGAAGAGCAGGAAGTGTGTGGGGGGTTGGGGAATGTTCGTGGTCCCTCTCCGGGTGGCTGCCGTGGTTCAGGCACTCACTCCCCCCAATGAATAATGGATCTTCTGGTAGACAGTCAGGTCTCCTTGCTGGCCCAGTGGCTCGCTGACAAAGGGCCTACCTTGCTGTAAGGCTATTGAAACAGAGGACCTCCCACCCGCCTGGGTGCACTCAATTCCTGGTCCTGGCACCCAAACAGGCTGAACTGTGGGATTTTGTGGCCCCAAAACAGGAGGATGAAGGGGGGGTTCTGGGTGCAAGCTGGGAAGGGGCAGGAAGCGAGGCGGAAGTTTTTAATAAAAAAAAGAAAATGAAAAAAAGAAGAAAGTTTTAATAGTTTTCTGTACCAAGAGCTGATCTGAATATAAACTGTGGGATAAAGAGTGTTCCTTGTAGAAAAATATGTCAGAGAATTGTATTTTCCTACAACTTGATCTCTTTATAGGGTGTGGGTTGTAGGTACAAAGATTTTCACATTGTCTGCCTCTATTTGCAGATACACCAAAATTGATTGTGGGTTTTGGTCACACCAATTCTAGTCAGGGTGAGTCCAGACTGGGTCTCAACAAAGTTATCTCTAAATGAATCCTTTATTGCTGAATAAGTTCAGAACTTCTAGAAGACATTAGAGAAACCACACCTCTGAGTTTGTTAACCTCCCTTACAGAGCTATGTCCAAAGCACATTGCACAGTTATTGTGTTCAATAAGGAAGTTTTTGTATACAAGCTCTGCTCCCCATGCTCTCTACAGCTCATTCTTCAGAACAAAGTCATTCAGAGGCCAGTGCCCTGACCCAGGAAATTATAAGAGCCACTTTGGTTCCAGTCAGATACCATGCCTGGCCTCTAGTTACAAACCTAGTCCTGGGGAGGATCCAGCACAACTGCTCTAGCAACTCAGTTGTCAGTTCCTCAATATCTTTGAAAAACAGTCTCTAGCTTACCATGCCAGTTTTTTTGGACTCACCCAATCTCACCCACATTTTGTCATAGTGCCTGGACATGGTCTCATAGTACAGCAACACTCCAAACTGAGTAATGGAGCAAATCTACAACTTGTAGAGTCAAAGAACCCTCTACCCCTGCAGGAAGACTGGTGTGTCTACTAGGAGGCCCTGATTGGCTAGTGAGTCCTGAGTGACAAAAGCATCTTCCCTATAGAGACAATGTGCTGAAGGGACACAGCACAGTGGTTATCTGCTCTGGCTTCTACCACAGACATAGACCAGTCCCAGCTGTGTAGAGATTTGCATTTCAGAAGTATTCATGCCTCTAAAATCTGACCATGTTGTAACAAAGACTCCAATAGTTGTTCAGTCTGCAAGATTGGATATCTCAGCTAGTCTTCAGTATAAACAAGAATTCTGAGACTTGGCTTCTAACATTACTATACGAATGAACTTGCCAGAGAGAGCTAGGGTAAACAAAGAACAAAAACCTCCTCCTTCCAAATTCTGTACATATGATACCAAAAGTCATAGCCCAGATTAAAGATGAATCTTCCCACCTCAGAAGAACCAAATTAATCTGGGTTTTACCATTTTACATGATTAATAAATACCCCATAGGTATACCAGTTTTAGTTAATTTCAGATGTAGTTAAGTTGATAACCAAGAATACCCACAAGAGCCAATACAAAGAGCTGAGGAAGATTTTTTTTTAACCTGTAGCAAGCAAAGAGAGCATGAAAATCATTTCCAAAGATTTCTCATGCTCATTTAACAAGTCCACTAACTGAACATGGTAAAAAGCAGAGACATTCTGGGCATTCTTAGCACAAAGTCATACAGAAAGCTGCATAAAGTATAAAAATGACATACAGAAATACTTCAGGAATGTTCATTTTGTACCATAAGTTCTTAGCTGAAAATAAAGAGAATGTTACTATGAAAGTTGATTGCATGATCTGAGAGATAGATGCATCAATGCCACAATTCTTACAATATTGTGAGACAGAGGACACAAATACAGAAAATACTAAGGAAAAGCCACCTATTCCTATTATGAATGCTGATCTTAGATTGATAGCTATGCTGAGCTATTCTAACCTTGTTAGGCTACTTTAATTTTTGTGTAGGATGGCTCAGAGAAAGTCGCAACTGCTTCCATATTGCCCATTTTAACTAAACCTGGTTGTTGTCTTTTCTCAGGCCTGTGACATTATTGTAGAAATTTTTTATTTTTTAAAGACTTTTATGTATTTGTTGGCTGCCTGTATATGTCTGTGCATATGTAGAGGCCAGAACTATGTAGAGTAGCTTGTTAGTGAACATATGAATGCTATGGATGGAACTTGTGGTCCCCTACACAGCACCCATGGGCCTTAAACACTGAATCATTTCTCTAGGCCAGTGGTGTCTCAGCCTTCCTAATGCTGCATCCTTTAATATGGTTCCTTATGTTTTGGCCATCCACAATCATAAAATTATTTTATTGCTACTCTCATTAAGTATAATTTTGTTACTGCTAGGAATCATAATGAAAAATAAATGATATACAGGATTATTTTATATGCAAACCCTGTGAAAGGGTTATTCAATGTCCAAAGAGTCTGTGACTCACAGGGTGAGAATCTAGGCTTTTTAATTTTCACTTACATTTTATTTTTAATTCATTTTCAATTAAAATATAATTACATCAATTTCCTCCTTTCTTGCCAAGTCTCTATATACAATTGTATGAAGAAGTATGCACAAATATATGACCATATCATGCTTAGTAAATTTTTTTGGATATGTATACATAGTTTCAGGTTTAACCACCTAATCAAGCATTAGGTAATCAATTAGAGAGCTCATCCTTGACTGAGGCTAATTTTCCCACTTGAAGGAGATTCCACTCTTTGATGATGAATAGGAGTCTTATTTCCTAATCACCTAAGCTGTCTTGGACAGAAAACATAATCAAAAACAGAAAACAAGGGCTGAAGAAATAGCTCAGCAATTTGAAGTACTGAAGAGTCTTCCAGAGCATTCAGGATGCATTCCAGTACACACACGGTGGTTCCTCTATCTGTCAATTCATTTCCCAGAGATTTTGATACTTTCTTTCTGCTTCCCTCACCACTGCTGTGGGAGCATATTATTCCCCTTCAGCCAAAAGCCTTTAAGATATCAGTCCACTTGGGCATGGCCTCTTATACTGTAAAAGCAGCGGTAAACGTGTGCCCGCTCTCTTGCTTCCAGCTCCTGCTTCCTACTGCTAGACTCTGTTCCTATTTACACAGAGGACTGTTGTCTAGGACAGTGATCTGTAAGTTTTTTCCTTAAATAAATAACCCTTTTATTATTCATAATTCTGAACTGGTGTGGGATTGTTTTGTGTCTTATGTCATCATTTGGCACCCAACGTTTGGTTTTAGAACAGCTCCACTGGCTCTGCTACCCACTGTCAGCTTGGAGTACACCCAGCTAGGCACATCAGCTGGCCATGGCCTGTGAGTGGAGCCAGCAGTTCATTTGGATATAGAATTCTCATGAAGCAGTGACTTTTCTTGCTGCAGAATTTCAGCCAGAATTCTTTATATTATCTCATTACTCGCCTCAGAGTAGCTTCCAGTCCCCACACGCTAGCTCCAGTATCTGCATCCCACCACACACACACACACACACACACACACTCACCACACACACACCAGCACAAACAACCACGCAGAATGCTGATGGGATATGGGCTTTCCTGGGTACCTGCTTTTTCGTTATCCCAGTGCTCCTGTGGTTATCCCGGGCTCTGCTGACTGATCAGAGCCCACCACAGTACACCAGTCCTGGTAATTTCTATTAATAAATTATTTTTATCTAAGCATATCTTTCAGAATTTCACACTAAAAACTAGATTCAACTGCATCGCCAGGCCCCAGCTGGGTTATTTTGTATGTGGCAGGGTGACACCTACTGGCAGGTAATAGTTTTGCAACCTAATCCAGCTAATTAAACCACAGGGTAAGATTTATATCCTAAATATAGAATCATAAGTTGCTATTTAAAAAAGAGCAATATGTCAGGACAACCTAACCACCCAAGTTTCAATAGCCTCTTTCTTAAAACCATGTTCGAGGTTTTACAAGGACTTATATGATGTTCCTTCTACATCACTAGTTTGATTTTGGGGATTACTCTTGTCCCTCACTATTTTGCTCAAAAATATGGTTTGGACAATAGTGATAGAATGTGGTGTTTTTATCAAATGGTACAGTCTTTATAGACTGAAATCCACGCTTTTAAAGAAAGAGTTTGGGGGGAAATCTGAAGAAGGGATATCACCACTTTAGCTAACAAAACTCAGTCAACCTGAGATACTGTTAGAAACAGGACATGCTAATCCCTGTGGCCCTGGAGTTCCATCTGGACGGGTGAGTGGGTGTGGACCCTGGGGGCAAACCTGCCTTGGAAGAGAGCACAGACCCTCCCCTCCCCCAGCTCCCTCTGCAGGCTTGTGTCTTTGTTTCTCAACGACCCTGCCTCTCCAAGCCTTCCCTAGTGTTTTCAGGTGTCCTGCTCCTGTACAAGGCCATCCACCCAAAGGGGTCAGCCTCTGGCCTCCAGGCAGGTCTGAAGATTCCTGCCGGGGGGGAATGCGGCTCCTTCAGATTGTGCTGTCAGGTTTGCTGTGTGATATTCCATCCTGCCCTGTCCCCACCTTGGCCCTTTTGTCAGGGCAGCGTCCCTGGGCTGCCTGGAATCCCTGATCCTGTGCAGTGGAGTTCCATCTGAACTGCCTTCCCTAGTGTTTTCAGGTGTCCTGCTCCTGTACTAAGGCCATCCACCCAAAGGGGTCAGACTCTGGCCTCCAGGCAGGTCTGAGGATTCCTGCAAGGGAGTGCGGGCTTCTTCAGATTGTGACGCAAGGAATAGGTCCTCCTCTGGCACTGGGGAGATCCAACCAGTTTCAGTCACAGCAAAGATTGGTCTAGGACACCAAACGCCTCCGGGCTCCTTTTGAAGGAAGAGATGGGCAGGCGCCAATGCAGGAGCTCCTCCAACAGCATGAAAGGCAACATGACATCACCACAAGCCAGACATCCCGAAACAACAAGAATTGAACACCCTACCCCAGAAGATATAGAAGAAACCGACATTAAACAGTACTTTATGAAAATAATAGAGGACCTTAACAGGAGGTAAAAAACTGCCATAAGAAATGGAGATGACAAACAAAAAGGTAGACGAAATGGAATAAATCTCTCAAAGATACCCAAGAAAAACAAGAAAAAACAAGAAAAGCAATCAAACAGGTAAGGGAAAACAGTACAAGACCTGATAAATGAAATGGAGGTATTGAAGAAAACACAATCTGAGGGAAGACTAGGAAATGGAAACGCTGAGTAAACGAACAGAAACTTCAGAGACAAGTATTTCCAACCGAATACAAGAGATGGAAGAAAGGAATCTCGGCCTGAAGACACTATAGAGGAATAAACTCACAGATTAAAGAACTAACAAATCTACAACATTCTTAACACAAAACATTCAGGAAATCTGGGCACACCATGAAAAAGCCCAAACTAAGAATAATTGGGGGGTAGAAGAAGGAGCAGAATTACAACTCAAAGGCCCAGAAAACATATTCCAACAAACTTTATAGAAGACAACTTCCCCCACCTAAGAAGGATGTTCCTATGAAGGTACAAGAAGCCTACAGAACACCAAATAGACTGGATCAAAAGAAAGCGTCCCCACGCCATATAATAATCAAAACACAAAACATATAGAATAAAGAACAGATATTAAGAGCTGCAAAGGAAAAAGGTCAAGTAACATATAAAGGGAAACCTATCAGAATTACACCTGATTTCTCAATGGAAACCATGAAAGCCAGAAGAGCTTGGATAGATGTGCTACAGTCACTAAGGGAACATGGATGCAAGCCTAGACCCAGCAAAGCTTGCATTCACCATCGATGGAGAAAACAAGATATTCCAGGACAAAAACAGATTTAAACAATACGCAGCCACAAATCCAGCCTTGCAGAAAGTAATAGAAGGAAAATCACAAACCAAGGAGTCCAATAACGCCCACAATAACTCAGGCATCTAGCGACCCTTCATCAGCACAACTAGAAGAAGGGAAACACACAAACTCTACTACAAAAAAATGACCGGAGTTAACAACCACTGGTCATTAATATCACTTAATATCAATGGATTCAATTCACCTATAAAAAGGCACAGGCGAAGAGACTGGATACAAAAACAGAATCCAACATTTTGCTGTTTACAAGAAACACACCTCAACCACAAAGACAGACACCTACTCAGAGTAAAGGGTTGGGAAAAGGTTTATCAAGCAAATGGCCCTAAGAAACAAGCGGATGTGGCCATACTAATTTCCAACAAAGTTGACTTCAAACTAAAATCAATCAGAAGAGATGGAAAGGGACACTTTATACGCATAACAGGAAAAATCCATCAGAATGAAGTCTCAATCCTGAATATCTATGCCCTTAATAGAAAAGCTCCCACTTATGTAAAAGAAACACTTCTAGAACTCAAGGCAGCCATCAAACCACACACACTAATAGTTGGAGACTTCAACACTCCTCTCTCACCAATGGACAGGTCAATCAGACAGAAACCTAACAGAGAATTGAAAGACTTAATGGAGGTAATGAACCAAATGGACTTAACAGACATCTATAGAACATTCCACCCAAATAGGAAAGAATATACCTTCTTCTCTGCGGCTCATGAAACCTTTTCGAAAATTGACCATATACTTGGTAACAAAGCAAACTTCCACAGTTACAAAAAAATATTAGTAACCACCTGTGTCTTATCGGATCACCATGGATTAAAATTAGAATTCAACAACAATGCTACCCCCAGAAAGCCCACAAACTCATGGAAACTGAACAGTCAACTACTGACCCACACCTGGGTCAAGGAAGAAATAAGAAAGAAATTAAAGTCTTTCTTGAATTTAATGAAAACAAAGACACAACATACTCAAACCTATGGGACACAATGAAAGCAGTGCTAAGAGGAAAGTTCATAGCACTACGTGCCCACTTTAAAGAAACGGAGGGAAAGCTCTCATTGGTGACTTAACAGCACACCTGAAAGCTCTGGAAAAAAAAGAAGCAGACTCACCTAGGAGAGTAGAAGACTGGAAATAATCAAACTGAGGGCAGAAAACCAACAAAATAGAAACACAGAAAACAATCCAAATAATCAATGAAACAAGAAGCTGGTTCTTGGAGACAAATCAACAAGATTGACAAACCTTAGCCAACTAATCAAACGGCAGAGGGAGAACACGCAAATTAATAAGATCAGAAATGAAAGGGGGACATAACCACAGACACAGAGGAAATTCAGAGAATCATTAGATCTTACTACAAAAGCCTGTATGCCACAAAATTGGAAAATGTAAAAGAAATGGACAGTTTTTTAGATAAATACCATATACCAAAGTTAAACCAGGACCAGGTAAATTGCTCTAAATCATTCCTGTTTAGTGCGAAGAATTAGAAACTGCTATCAGAACCTCCCTACCAAAAAGAGCCCAGGACCAGATGTGGTTTCAATGCGGAATTCTACCAGAACTTCCAAGAAGACCTAATACCTATACTCCTTAAGGTATTTCATAATATAGAAACACAAGAGTCACTGCCAAATTCCTTCTATGAAGCTACAGTTACCCTGATACCTAAACCACACAAAGACTCAACCAAGAAAGAGAATTACAGGCCAATCTCACTCATGAACATTGACGCAAAAATTCTCAATAAAATACTGGGAAACCGAATCCAAGAACACATTAGAAAAATTATCCACTACGATCAAGTAGGCTTCATCCCAGATATCCAGGGCTGGTTCAACATACGAAAATCTATCAATGTAATCCATCATATAAATAAACTGAAGGAAAAAAACCATATGGTCATCTCATTAGATGCTGAAAAAGCATTTGACAAAATTCAGCACCCTTTATGATAAAAGTTTTGGAGAGATTAGGGATACAAGGGTCATTCCTAAATATAATAAAAGCTATTTACAGCAAGCCGACAGCTAACATCAAATTAAACGGAGAGAAACTCAAGGCTATCCCACTAAATTCAGGAACACGACAAGGATGTCCACTCTCTCCTTATCTCTTCAATATAGTGCTTGAAGTTCTAGCAATAGCAATAAGACAACATAAGGGAATCAAGGGGATTCAATTTGGAAGGAAGAAGTTAAACTTTCATTATTTGCAGATGATATGATAGTATACATAAGCGAACCCAAAAACTCCACAAAGAACTCCTACAGCTGAATAAACTCCTTCCAGTAACGTGGCAGGTTACAAGATCAACTTCCAAAAAATCAGTCGCCCTCCTACTACACAAGAATAAGGAAGCAGAGAGGGAAATCAGAGAAGTATCACCTTCACATAGCCACAAATAGCATAAGATATCTGGGAGTATCTCTAACCAAGGAAGTGAAGGATTTATATTGACAAGAAAACTTTAAGTCTTTGAAGAAAGAAATTGAAGAGGATACCAGAAATGGAAGGATCTCCCCTGCTCGTGGATTGGGAGGATCAACATAGTAAAATGGCAATTTCTACCAAAAGCAATCTATAGATTCAATGCAATCCCAATCAAAGGTCCCATTAAAATTCTTCACAGAGATTGAGAGGACAATAATCAACTTTATATGGAAAAACGAAGAACCCAGGATAGCCAAAAAAATCTTATACAATAAAGGTACTTCTGGAGGCATTACCATCCCTGACTTCAAACTCTATTACAAAGCTACAGTATTGAAAACAGCTTGGTATTGGCATAAAAACAGAGAAGTTGACCAATGGAATCGTATAGAAGACCCGGATCTTAAACCACAAACCTACGAACACCTGATTTTTGATAAAGGAGCCAAAAGTACACAATGGAAGAAAGAGGGCATCTTCAACAAATGGTGCTGGCATAACTGGATGTCAACCTGTAGAAGAATGAAAGTAGATCCATATCTATCACCATGCACAAAACTCAAGTCCAAATGGATTAAAGACCTCAATATTAATCTGAACACATTGAGCTTGATAGAGGAGAAAGTGGGAAGTACTCTACAACAAATGGGCACAGGGAACCGTTTCCTGCGCATAACCCCAGCTGCACAGACATTAAGGGCAACATTGAATAAATGGGACCTCCTGAAGTTGAGCAGCTTCTGTAGAGCAAAGGACATTGTCACTAAGACACAAAGGCAGCCTACTGACTGAGAAAAGATCTTCACCAACCCTGCAACTGACAAAGGTCTGATCTCTAAAATATATAAGGAACTCAAGAGACTAGATGGTAAAATGCCAATTAACCCAATTAAAAAATGGGGCGCTGAACTGAACAGAGAATTCTCAACAGAAGAAGTTCGAATGGCCAAAAGACACTTAAGGTCATGCTCAACCTCCCTAGCTATCAGGGAAATGCAAATCAAAACAACTTTGAGATATCATCTTACACCTGTCAGATTGGCTAAAATCCAAAACACCAATAATAACCTTTGCTGGAGAGGTTGTGGGGTAAGGGGTACACTCATCCATTGCTGGTGGGAATGCACACTTGTGCAACCACTTTGGAAAGCAGTGTGGCGGTTTCTCAGGAAATTCGGGATCAACCTACCCCAGGACCCAGCAATTCCACTATTGGGAATCTACCCAAGAGATGCCCAATCATACAACAAAAGCATATGCTCATCTATGTTCATAGCAGCATTATTTGTAATAGCCAGATCCTGGAAACAACCTAGATGCCCTTCAGTGGAAGAATGGATGAAGAAACTGTGGAATATATACATGCTAGAATACTACTCAGCGGTAAAAAACAATGACATCTTGAATTTTGCAGGCAAATGGATGGAAATAGAAAACACTATTCTGAGTGAGGTAACCCAGACCCATAAAGATGAACATGGGATGTACTCACTCATAGTCGGTTTCTAGCCATAATTAAAGGACATCGAGCCTATAAATTTGGGATCCCTGAGAAGATAATAAGAAGGTGAACTCCCAAAAAAAGATATAGTAATCCTCCTGGATATTGGAAGTAGACACGATCGCCAGGCAAAATTGGGAACTTGAGGGTTGGGCGAGACTGGGCCAAGGGAAGATGGGGAGAGAAAAGTGTGAAGGGGAGAACGGGGGGAGCTCGGAGGAATGGGGTGCTTGGGATATAGGAAGGGTGGATATGGGAGCAGGGAAGCATATATCTTAATTTAAGGAGCTACCTGAGGGTTGTCAAGAGACTTGACCCTAGAGGGGTTCCCAGGTTTCCAGGGAGACGCCCCCAGTTAGTTCCTTGGGCAGCTGAGGAGAGGGAGCCTGAAAAGGCCAGTTCCTATAGCCATACTGATGAATTTCTTGCATATCACCATAGAACCTCCACCTGACGATAGATGAAGAAAATGACAGAGCCCCACATTGGAGCACCGGACTGAGCTCCCAAGGTCCTGATGAGGAGCAGAAGGAGAGAGAATATGAGAAAGAAAGTCAGGACCGTGAGGGAACCTCCATCTGGCGACAGATGGGGAAGGTGACTGACCCCCACATTGGAGCACTGGACTGAGCTCCCAAGGTCCTGATGAGGAGCAGAAGGAGCGAGAACATGAGGGAGAAAGTCAGGAACGAGAGGGGTGCGTTCACTCATGGAGACGGTGGGACAGAACTAATGGGAGATCACCAACTCCAGTTGGAATGGGACTGATGGATCATGCGACCAAACCCGTCTCTCTGAATGTGGCCAACAGCGGGGGCTGACTGAGAAGCAAAGGACAATGGCTCTGGGCTCTGATTGTTCTTCATGGACGGGCTCTGTGGGAGCCTTCTCAGCTTGGTCGATCACCTTCCTGGACCTGGGGGGAGTTGGGAGGACCTTGGTCTTAGCATAGAGTGGGGAACCCTGATGGCTCCTTGGCCTTGAGAGGGAGGGAGGGGAGGTATGGGTGGAGGGGAGGGGAGGTAAGGGGGAGGAGGGGAGGGAAGGGGGAGGAGGAGGGAAGGGAGGGGGGAGGAGGAGGGAAGGAGATGGAAATTTTTAAATATAAAAAAAAAACCATGAGGAAAAAAAAACTTGATCATAAATAAGGAGGAATATCAAATTATATATATATAATTATATATATATTATATATATCCACAGTACACCAAACTGTTGTACAATGTACAATTGATTGTTGATTATTCTACATTATTATATCACAATGCTATACGAAAATGCTGCTTAGGGTACACAGGTAATATATTCAATGGTTCTTATATCTTCTTCTATTAAGCATTTTAACATTAACATTTTAAAAATGTACTGACAAAACTGTAGACATTGGGAGTGTATCTTCTATCCTTGAGCTTGTACTCAGGAGGATGACACATGAGAATCATGAATTCAAATGCAGCCTTGACTATTTAGTGACATCCAGGCCTGGCTGGGACACAAACAACATTTAAAGGAAATTTGTGAAAACATAAAAAAAGAGTAGTAAAAACCCACCACCTTTTCAGACACAGTTATTTCAAAAGTATGATCACATACAGTCTGATATTTAAATAAACAATGAGCCACTTAGATGATGGGCACCCCATTCTATACATTTCAGCAGAATAAAATTATCACCATCTGAAAGCACAACAGAAGAAAAACAGAAATCAGAGAATATATGAACTACCAAATAAACTTCTATAAATGGATTTGCCTCATATACAGAACACTTCAATACCAATTACAAATGCAAAATACAAGCAATACTGTGATCTCCACCATCAGACTTGAGTGAATATGGTAATGTATTTGCTTAAAGAATACAATAAAAAAAGATGCAATTTTTCTTGAAATTAGAGACAACTGTGATGCTTAATGTCATTATTATACTGATTACATGAATAGGGCTAGTCTTATGTATGAGTTCTTCCCTATTTCCTAATGTCAAGACTATATATAAAGGCTGTAAAATATTTATAGGGCTAGAGACAACCGAGTAGTTAAGACAAGTTTGTGCCCAGGAACCAGGTGATTTTTTTTTTTTGACAACTTCCTATATACTTCCTGCTAGAAATGTAGAAAGATCACAGGGTCTAACTGTTAGGAAAAAGATAATAAGAGGGGTGTCTCCACTGGCACAAAGAAGTCCAACTGGGTCAGATCAAACCAAATTAAAATGCCCATCATTTTCTTAAGTACAATGCTCTTGGGTGGCCAAGTGCATGGTGGAGAGACAGGAAAGCAGGGAGCACATGCAAACCCAGAACCATGTGTTCCTCCTCTGGAAGCCCACTTAAATGCCCGGTGGGAGTGGCATGCTGGGATGTGGAGTCCAGACCATCGCAACTCCCAGGCCAGGGGGGCTGGGATGGGTGTCAGGGGCTGGGGCTATGCTCCAGACTTAACACTAACCTTCTTGGGAACCATCAAGCACATGGATGTACCCAAAGGCACATTGACATCATGTAATAAAAATTAGAACAAATTGTTAAAAACATTTTCATTCATAACTATTTTTCTATGTAAACATTCATTCCTATAACCCAAATGTTGAGGCATCGAAACATTTACATAGTTTTTTTAATTATTACTTGGTTCATCTGATAGAAAGCAAACATGTAGGCTTCAAAATCAGAGAATACTTCTCAGTTGTTGGCATCACTTGAAATGTTTAGAGAATGCCAGTCTGTAGAGGAAATATTTCACTGGTGGTAGAATTTGAGGTTTTTAAATCCTCATATCAGTTGAACTTCCTGTTCCATGCTTCAGGTTAAAAATATGAGCTCTTCACCAGACTGAGCTCTCAAGGTCCTGATGAGGAGCAAAAGGAGGGAGATCATGAGCAAGGAAGCCAGGACCGCGAGGAGTGCTTTTACCCATTGAGACGGTGGGACAGATCTAACGGGAGACCACCAAGTCCAGTCGGAATGGGACTGATGGAACAGGGGACCAAACCGGACTCTCTGAATGTGGCTGACGGTGGAGGAGGACTGAGAAACCAAGGACAATGGCAATGAACATGAACTCTACAGCATGGACAGGCTCACTGTGAGCCTTGTCAGTTTGGTTGCTCACCTTCCTGGACTTAGGGGGAGCTGGGAGGACCTTGGACTTAACATAGTGAAGGGAACCTTGATGGCTCTTTGTCTTTGGAGAGGGGTGGAGTGGGGGTATGGGTGGAAGGGAGGGGAGGGAAGGGGGAGGAGGAGGGGAGGAGATGGAAATCTTGAATAAAAAAATGAGAAAAAAAATATGAGCTCTTAGCTTCCTGCTTTCGCTGTCATGGTTGGCACAAGTTGCCATGGCTCTCTCATGATAATCTTGTATCCCACTAGAACCATATGCCAAACTAACATTTTATAAGTTTCCTTAGATATGTGTTTCATCACAGCAATAGAAAAGGCATTACCACACATTCATAAAGTTTTATACTTGGATGTTATTTCATGTAATTGAAAAGTGTGATATTCAAAGTTTACCTTTGTTCAAATTCAAAGTCCATGAAAGACAAATAAAATTTATTTTTCTCCAGAAAAATAATTTTTTGTAATAAAATGTAAGTTTGTTGGTTAAAGACCTTAACAAATCCCTTATATTCATTGATTCTCCTTCAGTATGAGGTCTTTAAAATCCTCAAATTCTACTGTGATATACAAAGGCTTTAACTATTAACACACTGTAAGATTTAATTTTGGATAAATTCTTTCAGGGTCAAAGACTAAGGTAATCACAGCACTCCTTACATAGGGTTACTCTCCATTATGAATTCTTTCATGACTTTGAGGATAATTGTGACATGCAAAGGTTTTTATTACATTGCTTACATTTATAGGGTTTCTCCAATATGAGATCTTTTTTAAAATTTAACATAATTTCTTTATTGAATCCTTGTGAATTTCTCATCATACACTCCAATTCTGCTCACCTTCCAGTCCAGTTGTAACTTCACCTTATCCCTGAACAACCCTCCCACCAAAAGAAAATTAAACAATCAAACCAAAACAAAACAGGTAAGCAAACAAACAACAAAACAAAACAAAAAAAACCCTCTTTGCTCCTTCATCTTTTCCACCTTTCCAACACCTCACTTGTCTTGGTGCTGTTTGGAGCTTTGGTGTTTCAAAGTATACCCTTTTGTCCAATCAGGTTGACTTGAAAATATTCATTGCAATGGGTCATTGGTTTTGTTCAAGGCCTCTGGGTTCTGGTATATCATCATCATTGAATCTTCACCAAAACTCCTCTTGGATACCCTACAGTTATCCCAAGTCATGGAGATCCTGAGGTATTGTTCCAAAGGACCAGTCCCTTCATGAGTTCCTGTAGGTCCTAAATAGGGTAGATGTTAGAGTGGGCCAACTCCAAGCCCAGCTGTGTCTGAGTAGTAGTTGAGCTGGTCAGTCCAGGCAACTGGAGCTTCCTCCCTTAGGCAAGGGGTGGGTGGAACCAGCTCCCTTATGGCCAAGTTTCAGGGTAAATCCTCTTTCACCAATGGTGAGGGGTGGGGCCATCTCCCCAGAGTGCAGGTGTAGAGATAGTTCTCTTGTAATGTCCAATGAGAGACAGGACCATCTATCCTGGGGCAAGCCAAGTGTAGGGATGGCTCAGCATAGCCCTCTGATTTCATGACACAGCTTCTATCATCCCCTGAGATGACATGGCACAAACAACAACACAGAGCCCTGCTGCAGCAGGACCACAGATATAGACACTGCCCCCAGCAGGGGCTTGAGCCTAAATGACATCCTGGCTCTGGGCAGAAGAGGCCACTCAGGCAAGTATGGCTCTAGTTGCGGCATGGTGACCAGACACCAAATTCACAGATTTTGGCTCTATCTCCAGGCTTCCAAGTAACATTTGGTGGAAACATAGGCCTGGGATTTTAACACAGACTCCAGCTGGGGTAGAACCGCAAACCCAGATATAGTCCGCAGTAGTAGCCAGGTCTGGATGTCACTATTGCTCCAGGTGGCAGTGCCACTCAGATTGGCACTTAGCACTGGGATCCTAACATGACAACAGATCTTTGGCATTCATACAGTCTTCCATGGTAACAGGAACCTCAGACATCAACATAGACCATTGCTGCAGTAGGGCTACGAACCCAGACATGGTCCTCAGCTGCAGCTCTTGCCCATATATCACCTGGCATTAGGTAGCAGCATGAGCTGCTCAGATCTGCATGGCCCCAGCTTCAACATGTTCATGGAGTTCAACATGTTCATGGAGTTCTCAGGAGGCTGATCTGACCCTGTGAATCTACCTGGACCTTCATGGCTTCATAGGTTATGGGCTTCAACACAGACTGAGGCTAGATATGGTCCTTGCCAGCAACCTGGGTCCATATGTCACCATCTTCCCTAGCGGCAGCACAGGCCACACAGGCTAGAATGGTTGTGACAGCAATGAAGTTCTCAAACAACATGGCCCCAGGTGGCAACCTAGACCCCAGGAATTCACATGGTCTTCCTGGCAACCAGATCCACAGATCCTGGTTGAGGTAGGGTCACAGACCCAGACTTGGCCTTCTGCTATAACCCTGGCCCAGATTTCACTAGAGATCAGTATATAACATTTATAGCTGTATAGTCCAGATGCAGCATGGCCCATGGGTACCAATATGGTTTCAGGTGGCAAATCAGACACCAGGAAACCACACAGCCTTCGGTTGCAACAGGAACAACAGATGTCAGCTCAGATCCTGGCTGTCGTAGGGCTACGGACCCATACATGGCCCTCAGAAGCAGCTCGGGCCTGGAACACACAATGGCCCCATATAGCAGCACACGCCATCTAGATCAGCATGACTCTGGTGGCAGAATGGCTTAGACACCTAGATGGCCACCAGTGGCACCCCAGGTACTTGGCATCCTTGTGCCATTTGTTGGCAACAGACCCTTGCTGTGGTACTCTCATGGGACCCAGAGATGGCCCTTGGCAGTAGCCCAAGACTGGATATCATAATGGCCCTGAGTGGTAAGAAAGCCTCCAACATCAGCCTACACCTTACCATCTTCACTTCTGTTCTGCCTTGTTTCCATAGCATATGAGCCATTCACTTCTTTCTTTACCATATACTTGCTCAACATATTGGAGCCAACTGTCTGGTGCCAGGTGGGCCCTTGAATGTCTTCCTGCCACCCCAGGTCATGACACAGAATGGTCTGTGGTTGGCTTGATGCTACCTGCATTGAGTGGCATGAGATGGGCCCTGGATGTCTTCTGTCCAGTCAAGGTCTTAAGGACCCAAGTTGGCATGCTGGTGGTTTGTGCCCACCCGAGTTAAGTGGTATCACATGGGCCTGGACATATCTTTCTGCCATGGCACAATTTGAGGAATCAGGCTGGCTTGTGTCTGCTTGAGCAGAGAGTGGTCAGATGAGCCCTGTATGTCTTTCTGCCACCCCAGGTCTTGAGGACCGAGGTTGGCCTGTGGGTGGCTTGTGCCCACCTGAACAAAGTGGCATCAGATGGGCCGTGGATGTCTTCCCCTAGTATGAGTTCTTTGATGAATCTGGAGATGAGCAGGCTGTGAAAAGGTTTTCCCACATTGCTTACATTCATAAGGTTTCTCTCCAGTATGAGTTCTTTTATGTGTTTGGAGAGCACTATGTTTTGCAAATGCTTTCCCACATTCATTACATTCATAGGGTTTCTCTCCAGTATGAGTTCTGTTATGTGTTTGGAGACTACAGAGGTATGAAAATGCTTTCCCACATTGATTACATTCATAGGGTTTTTCTCCAGTATGAGTTCTTTCATGCATTTTAAGAGAACTACAAATTGAAAATGCTTTACCACATTGTTTACATTCATAGGGTTTTTCTCCAGTATGAGTTCTTTTATGAATCTGGAGATGAGCAGGTTGTGAAAAGGCTTTCCCACATTGCTTACATTCATAGGGTTTCTCTCCAGTATGGATTCTTTCATGTATTTTAAGATAACTATAATCTGCAAAAGCTTTCCCACATTGATTACATTGATATGGTTTCTCTCCAGTGTGAGTTCTTCTATGTATTTGGAGACTACCATGTTTTGAAAAGGCTTTACCACACTGATTACATTTATAGGGTTTCACTCCTGTATGAATTCTTTCATGTCTTTTAAGATGACTGTAATCTGCAAATGTTTTACCACATTGTTTACATTCACAGGGTTTCTCTCCAGTATGGGTTCTTTTATGAGTGTGGAGATGACTCTGTTGTGAAAACGTTTTTCCACATTGATTACATTCATAGGGCTTTTCTCCAGTATGGACTCTTTTATGAATGTGGAGGTAACTCCGCTGTGAAAAGGTTTTACCACATTGACTACATGCATAGGGCTTCTCTTCAGTATGACTTCCTTTATGCCTGTGAAGATAATTGACACATGTAAATGCTTTACAATATTCATTACGTTGATGCATGTTTTTCTCTCTGTATGACTTAATTTGGCAGTTTGGTATAATGGTTAAGAAGAGTCAGACCTTAAGATTTTACCAGGTTGTTTACATTCATAGGGCTCCTCTTCATTATGGGTTCCTTTGTGTGCTTGAAGATACCTGCGATATTAAGAGCACTTAGTACATGGTTCACATTTATAGCATTTTTATGTGAGTTTTTTTATGTAATTGAAGAGAATTGGAAGAACTCAGAGTTACACACTGGTTACATTCATGATATTCTCCTATACTGTGAGTCACACTACATTTGCAAACTGAACCAGGACAAGCAGAAGAATTTCCACTCTTCGTATTCAGAATTTTCTGTAGTATGAGTTAATATATTTCAGGTGAAGTTTGAAAAAAAATAATTGTAAACTTATTTCACATTCAGAAAGTCTACTCAAAGTGGGGATTATTGCATATCTTCTAATAGTTCTAGGAGGGAAGTACATTGCTATTCTTTCCTTATCCTTTAGGCATACATGGCTTGTTTCAAGAGTGACATATAATATACCAATAAAGACAGCAAATTAAAGTTTCCATATTGCACCAAGACAGCTTAATTTTTTGTTCCTCATGGAGATATGCTATTAAAGTTTCTTCACAATAACCTTCTTAACTCTCATAAATTGCCACACTCACAATAATTTGGTAACTCACCACAAGAACTTCAGTAGCACTAACTTTACTAGGGATTATTTTTTTATTAGAAGACTTTAACATGTACTTATGACCAGGTATGTGTTTTGCTATATCACAATGGTATGGAACTAAATTGATTGATAGATCTATAGCCTAGCTCTCATGGGGCTATAATTAAAATAGTGATATTTGTTAATGCATTGTTTCTTTCCTTTCTTCTTTTTTTCTTTTCTTTTCTTTTTTTGTTTTGTTTTTTCTTTTTTTTCAGACAAGGCTTCTCTGAGTTGCTTTGGAACCTGTCCTAGAAGTAGCTCTTATAGACCAGGCAGGCCTCAAACTTACAGAGATCCACCTGCCTCTGCCTTCCCAGTGCTGGGATTAAAGGTGTGTGCCACTACTGCCCAGTAGTGTTTTCTTTCTTAGAAGAATGCCTTGTAAACAGATTAGATACTTTACATTTAGGTATATAGTGTTGTGAGAATTTAATAATCATCAATACACTTAAAGGTGTGCTTATTTAGAAAGTTGCTTTTCTTTAAAACTTCTAAGGCATATTAAAATTCTTCCGTGGGACATCTGTATTAGCTTGCACATGAAAATTACCTTCCATGTCTTCTAAATCTTTGACAATGTTTTTCAATATTACGGTCTTCCCATTTGTAGCCTAAAATATAGAATCAGAAAATGCATGATATATTACTGGAAATTATGCAAACTTTAAGTTACTATATTCAGTGACCATAAGAACCATGCCTGATTTATTCATCTCATTCTTCAGCTTTTTCAGACTCAGTTATAAAAGAGCATAAATAACCAAGACATAGTTGTCTCCTTATTTTAAATGTTGAAGGGAAATTCAGTCTTACCTAGAGCAGTAAGGTTACTATAGGTCTCCAGCATCACATCTTTGTAGAGAATTTTCTGGGAAGGTAGCAGCAAAGCCCATTCTTCGCAAGAGAAGTGGATGTGCACATCATCATAGGTTACTGCATTCTGAAATATCCCATACATGTGTACAACAGAAAGTGTGATACTGATCACAATGTCAATGTATACATCTTTACAATATAAGAGCATAATTATTGTGTTTCATACTCATTCCATTACAGTGAGGATTTTTTTCCTAGAAAGAAACTGAAAAGGAGGTTCAGATATGTCATTTCTTTGCCCTTTGAAAAGGATTTACCCTTCCAAGAGAAATGACTATTAACAGACATACAGAGACAAGGAAAAAAAATAAGATTAGGTATGCATCAGAGACACTGAATGAACAATTGCTAGCTACAAAAAGATGTTTACTCATTTTGGTATATACTGTCTCATGCCTTTAATCCTACCACTCAGAAGACAAGGGCAGGTGAATCTCAGTTAGAGCCCTGTCTGTTCTATGTAATGACATACAAGACAGCCAAAGGTACATATTTGGGCCCTCTCCCACTCCCCCAAAAAACCTAAATCAACAAACAAAAAAGAGGATCTCACTGAAGTTCCTACAAAGAGATATGCATTCATTTTAGTTCTGCACTCATTTCCAGAAACCTGAAATGTCATAGTTTAAATTGTAAGATGAATAAGATCTTACTAAAAGGGAATGCATGTTTAAAACATTAGAGATTGGATAGATGAAAATGCAAGCATTGTAAATGGAAATAATGAAAAAAGGGAAAAAGAAAAAAAACACGGCAGGATAGGAGGCTCAGGAGTGAACAACACTATCCAATCTTGTAGAGGAGATGGGTTCAATTTCCAGTACTTATATGAGAGCCCACAACTATCCATAACTCCAAGTTCAGGGTTTCTGGAGTTCACGTTCTGACTACTGGGTTTACCAGGCACATATGTGGTACATATCCATGTAGACACGGCAAAATACTCACATTGTCCAAAAATTAAGACAGATACAAAAGTAGTAAGAATGTCACACACCTGCATTCCAATGACTCAAGAACCTAAGATAGAATTAGTGTTATGAATGTATGCTATCCAAAGAGAAAAAAAAGATAGCCTCTGGCGAAAGTTTATAATTTAAGACATCAGTGAAGTTCATCACAACAGCATATGTTTGACATGTACAAAAAACTACATTCCAGGTCCACCCGGCCAATAATATGAAAACTTAAAAACCTGTGCATGATAGCCCACATCTTTAATTTAGCACCTGAAAAGCAGAGTGGGGCAGATCTCTTATTTTGAGGCTGGCCTGGTTTCAAGACGAATATTTTAGGACAGTCAGTACAATATAGAGAAACCATTGTCTTCTGAAACAAAACAACCACAACAACAGACAGGTGACTAAACTTGCTTAGGGGATGAAAAGCACGTTCTTTTAACTGCATCTTATCTGGGCATTGTGGTGATATCTGTACAAATAAAGCTTGCATGAAGATTCAGAGGGCAGATCTAGATCTAGCAGTCTGGAGATCTATACAGACAGTTTGTGGAAGTGATGTGGTTGGGCAGGGAGAGGAGTAGGATAAAACGAAAGGAGAATGGAAAGCTCAGTCTTTTTGGCTGGAAGTTGAGTAGGGGAAGGTGGCTGTGGTTTGCTCCTTCATCTCTCTTATCTCTCAGCATTTTCCCCTATCTTACTTTTTGTTTTTATTATTAAGACACCTATTAGAACTTGTGCTACAAGGGATATGCTTCTACAATGATGGTGAATAGGTGACAGCATGAGAGCTATTGCTTAACTACTTCAATCACAAGAAAGTAGACACAAAGAACAGGAAATCGGGTAAGGCTATAGACCTTCAAATCACATCCTCAATGAGAAACTTTCCACTACAGAAAATGGGGTGAGGCTATAGACCCTCAAATCAGATCCTTAATAAGAGGACTTCCTCTAGAAAGGCCCCCCCTACTAAAGATTCCATAAGCAACAAAAAGAAAGCCACCATGAGAGTTAATGGTTCTCATATACCCTCCGATATAGGAAGTTTTTTTTTATTAATCAGTCCACATGCTGATTCAGGTCACTATAGGCACGATGAAAATGTAGTTAGTCCATGTGTCCCCTAAGAGCCCTTCTTTTTACTTAAGTTTTCTCTGTGTCTGTGGATTGTAGTGTGATATTTCTAAAAGCTAATATACGTTTATTAGTGAGTACATCTCATCTTTGTCTTTTCTGGGTCTAGGTTGCCTCACTCAGGATGTTTTTCTTAGATCCATCCATTGCCTGCAATTTCATGTCATTTTTTAACAGCTGGGTAATATTTCATTGTGTGTAAATAAACCACATTTTCTTGATCTATTCTTCAGTTGAGGGATTTTTAGGTTGTTTCCAGTTTGGGGCTATATGAATAAAGTTCCATTGACCATAGCTGAGCAAGTATCTTTGAGGTAGGGTGGAGCATCTTTTAGTATATGCCCAAGAGTGGTATAGTTGGGTCTTGAGGTAGATTGATTCCCAATTTTCTGAGGAACCACTATATTGATTTCCATAGTGGTTGTACAAGTTTGCACTCCTACTGGCAATGGAGGAGTGTTCCCCTTACTCTACATCCTGACTAGCATGAGTTGTCACTTGTGTTATTGATCTTAGCCATTCTGATAGGTATAAGATAGAAATTTGGTGTAGGAGGTCCTTCTGTATTTGTGTTGATTTCATTGGTTGAATAAAGAAAACTGCCTTGGCCTAGTTGATAGGGAGAATTCAGGTAGGCGGGGAAGACAGAGCAGAATTCTGGGAGGAAGAAAGTAGAGTCAGGGAGAACCACCATGGAGTCGCCAGAGTCAGACATGCTGACTCTTTCCTGGTAATCCACGACCTCGTGGTAACACACAGATTCACAAATATGGGTTAAAGCAAGATGTGAGAGTTAGCCAATAAGAGGCTAGAGATAATGGGTCAGGCAGCAATTTAGTTAATATAATTCCCATGGGGTTATTTTGGGTATAAGCAGCTGGGACACAGCCCACTGCCACTCCTCATTACTACAGAAATTCAATGTAATGATATTTCATTTGTATTTTAATAAATAAAACTTGCCTGAAATTCAGAGTAAAACAGCCACACTGATCAGCCTTACAGACTAGGCAGTGGTGGCACGCACCTTTAATCCCAGTAGCCACACTAGATTGTGGTGGTAGTGGTGCACATCTTAAATCCCAGTCCTAGAGAGGAATATAAGATGGGAAGAGACTCTCACACATAGTCTCATTCTGAGACTCCTGGAGGCAGGATTGTCATTTTAGACTGAAGTAAAGGTAAGACCCTGTGGCTGGCTGTTTTGCTTTTCTGACCTTCAGGTTGAATCCCTATTTCTGTCTTTAGGTTTTTATTAATTGTGCTGTATTTCAATATAGTTTTTATTTACATTTCCCTAATAGGTAAGGATGCTGAAAATTTCTTTAAATGTTTCTCAGCCATTTGAGATTGCTCTATTGAGAATACTGCGTTTAGTGCTTTTTCCCATTTTTAATTGGATTGTTTGGTTTGTTGATGTCTAGTTTTTTGAGTTCTTTTTCAGCCTAAGTGAGGCAACCCAAAACCAGATAGGAAAAGATTATGTGTACTCACTTAAAAGTGGTATTAGTGGTTAAAGGATAATCATACTACAATTCTTGGATCCAGAGAGGCTAGTTAACAAGGAAGGCTCTAGGGGGAAGACCATGGATTTCCCTGGGAAGGGGAAATAGAATAGATTTTGTGGATGGACTATGGGGTAGGTGGGGCTCGGAACATGAGGGATCAGGCATGGTAGGGAGAGCCAGCCAAAATAATACAAAGAGAGACAACTGGAAGAGGAGCACATTTATATATGTATGTGTATGAAAGAGAAAAGGACTTCGATGTTTATACAGGTGACACACCAGAGAAAAGGGTGTAAAATCCCCTGGACCTGGAGTAGCAGGAAGTTATGAGCTTCCTGTCTTGGGTGTAAGGATAGGAACTCAGGTCATCCCCAAGAAGAATATGTGCTGAACACCTGCCAGGTCCCAGAGTAGATTTTATCCAAAACAGTAAAAGTCTTTCACAGATTAACAAAAGAAACAAAACCTAAATAAATAAAAAAGCGAATAAATTATCCTTGGGATCATGAGGCATCAATATTAAGATATTACATATGGTCAATTTGAAGCACATATTAAATACAATCCAAAGAAAATTCCTAACAATTTATAACAGAAAAACTGATTCCAAAGCTACATGAAAAGTGGAAACATTCAGAATGCTCAACAGGATTATGAAAAAATAGTACACACATTGACACAATGTGGTTTCTGTATTTACCACAAAAGCTACAATAATCAAGAATGTATACAGTAGTATAGAATAAAGGAGGTGAAGGGAAAGAGCAGCCAAGAAAAACAATCACAAAAATATACCCAAGTTTTAATCAAAAGACCTAAGGATACCCAGCCAGGAAAAGTATGATCTTGATCAATGTTAGCCAATTACCTACGAATCCACTTATACAAAATTTGAATAAACAGAATTCACAATTCCCACAAAATTAACTCAAAGTGACCCTTAAACTTTTATGTTTTGACCATCCAGCTAGTGGTATTTCTTCTAGAAAAGCCCCATTGCTCTAGAACTCTGTCTCCCACAGATCCTGTACTGCATTATGTAACTCATTTGTGGTTCCAGGCAAGTCCACCCCCACTGATGCCCAATCGTGAAACAATGTTGAAAAACAATTTACTGTCTACTTCCTGCCATATGGATTATGGCACATGATGTGGAATCTGACCTATCCACCATGCACACCTGAGAAATCGCTGAGAAATCAGAACCCCCTAGAACTGAACTTCCTTGAATCACTCAAGGAGGTTGGTTGGTAGTGGAAAGTTAAAAGAGTTGTAATTGGGTATTATCACTAAAGGAAGATTCCCAACAACTCCTTTCTACCAGTTTTTAAACTATTTGTAATATTTAGAAGATAAACCTGAAAGATGAAGAGAACCTTCAGAATTTCTAGGAATCAGACCTTCAATTTCCTAATCTCTCTTCCAATCAAACAACAAAAGAAATGCCTGCTTAGGCACACTGAACACAACTGATATAACAAGCATTACAGTCTCCCATCGCCAGGCCTGAAGAAACTCCTGCTCCCCAGGAAAATTCACACACAGGGACGCTCAGAGTCTAAGCCACTGTCCAGGCCACCACATGGAACAAATAATAATAATAATAATAATAATAATAATAATAATAATAATAATAATAATAATAATAATAATAATGTCACAACCTGGTCCACCCCAGTCCTAACAGCTTTGACAGTTCAGCAGACTGTGCTCCTCCTGGACTAAGGACATTGGCCTTCATACTCATCCTGGCATGAATGAGTCTCCCTCACAACTCCTTAAAGCAGAATCAAAAGAGAATCCTGGAAAGAATCTGCAAGCTTCTGGCAGTGGTACTCCTGATTGCTATCCTTCCCAGAGACCATTATTATCTAGGGCCACCCCGCTGAGTCTCAGGTTATTAGCAGCTCCCCTACTGGGTGAGCAGAGATCATTTTACTGCCTTCCACCCAGACAGACATGTCCCTAGTGTGAGAAGTTTCTATTTTAGTAGAAATTCTTCCAGTCTCCCAAAGCACTTCCTGATCCTCTCCCAAGGCAGAGTCCTTTGTGTGCACATTCCATTACACACTCAATGTCCAGTACAGCCAACCTATTGCTTCACTGCTGGGAAGTCCTGCAGTCAAACAAGGGTCACAGTCAAACAGTAACTATTGTTACTGTGTAACTTTTGTTAAAGAAAAACAGGACACAAATTAGAAAACAATGAGTAGTCATGGTAGGGCTTAAAAGCAGGAAAGAGACTATGTATATGATGTAAGTTATATTATTAAAGAATTATTTTGTAGCGGGCGGTGGTGGCAATCGCCTTTAATCCCAGCACTTGGGAGGCAGAGGCAGGCGGATCTCTGTGAGTTCGAGGCCAGCCTGGTCTACAAGAGCTAGTTCCAGGACAGGCTCTAAAAAAGCTGCAGAGAAACCCGGTCTCGAAAAAAACCAAAAAAAAAAAAAAAAAAGAATTATTTTGTAGAGTCAAAACAGGTTTTATAGCCACGTCCTCCAGAGATTAGGGATTTGTATGTGAGCACAACAAGGATTACTCACAACTTTTCTCTTAGGTTGTACATCTTAAATCAGGAAAATAACAGTCCTGTGAGGCAGGACCACACTATTTCATTCAGATCTTCTACTTTGGTTGAACTAATGTTAACAACAGTAATTTGGCTTCATGAGAAGGTCAGTCTTTTATCCAGATTCCTGGTCTGTGGACCCCAGGAAATCGCCAGTTGGGAAACTTATTGATCATCTAAAATTATTGATTTCATCCCAAGTTCCAGGACAGCCAGAGCAACATAGAGACCCTGTCTCAAAATAAATAAAATTTCAACTCTGATTTGTATTGACCCATCTTGAAATCCTTTTCCAAAATGCACTGAAGAGACCCAGCTTAATCTCAGCAGAAGTCCCTATAAATAACTGGTTTGTTACAAGACAACACGACTATACATACAGGAGCTCTAATGTTTTCATCTTTCCACAGAACTGTATCTTTGTCTAACCATTCTCCAGTCTCACTAAATAATTTTAGAAGCACCCCACTGGGCAGAAATGAAGTTGCAATCATGTAATAGTAGACACAAGCAAGAAGACCACTGTTAATTTGAGGAAAGTCATGCTGCATAGTCTCTCTCTTTTACACACACTCACACATACACAGAGAGAGATGAGAGACGAGGATACGAGAGAGAGCGAGGAGAGACCGACGAGAGAGAGAGACGCTGAGATGAGTGAAGAGAGAGAATGCAGGAGGAGGCAGGAGGAGGAGAAAGGGGAGGAGAGAGGAGAGAAGAGAGAGAAGGGAGGGGCGGAGGGGGAGAAGGGAGGGAGAGAAGGGGGAGGAGAGGGAGAGGAGAGGGAGAGAGCGAGAGAGAGAAGGAGAGAGAGAGAGAGAGAGAGTGTTAAAAGTAATTTTTCACTAGTAGAGTGTCTTTGGACTTTTTTCTACACTGAAAATGACACCCCTCTGATTCAGCCGAGAAATACAGCAATAATGTGAAGTCAGGGTGGTCCCTTAATCCTGAAGTCCTGTTGATTCTCTCTCTTCACTGGGCTGGCAGCCCTCAACCCTGCACCACTTCCAACATAATGATAGTAGAAGGCTAATAGGGTCCAAGGGACAGCCATTAAGCCTTCATATTGCTGGAAAGGTTACAGAGAAAAGAAAGGTTTTCAGAAATTAAATAAAATTTTCTGTCAATAAAAAAATAATTTTGGTTTGTTGTTTGAGAAAAGATCTCATTGGAGAGCTCCAGTTGGCTTGGAAGTCACTATGTATGTTTTAATGAATAGTGTATACTGAATCTTTTAAAACAATTTCAGTAAATCTTTCATTCTATACTATTGGCTCATTATTCAAAGTATGATAGTTTTCTAAACAAGAGGGAAATTCCAAGCAATTTTCTGTATATTTATATTTGAAGAGGAACTGGAAGCGAGAGAAATTTACTGTTTACACTCCTATGTTGTTTACCTTGGAAGGACCAGGAAGAGTAGAGCCAACAAATCTAGGTTAGCAGGTTCAGTGACTCTGTTCCAGGAACTGGCTGACCACAAAGTTAGATTATAATCTTGAGAACAATCTTGAGAAACGGGGAGTTACCCCCTTGTGATTATCACTGGTATTTTCGGAATTTTCCAATGACGCCCTCCCTACCCCCTTTGGGTTATGGTTTCTTCCATTAAATACCCCTTCTCCCAGCTACTGGGGGTTGAACTCCTCTTCCCCTGTGTGGGATATGAGTCTCAGCCTCAGGGTGCTGGTTCCTGTCCTGTCAATAAACCTGGTGTGACTGCAGCAAGGACGGTCTCTTGTGAGTTCCTGGGGGGTTCGTGTTATCCAGAGACGTGAGTGAGAGTCTCCAAACTCCGGGGGTCTTTCACCTTCACCTTATCATTTTATGAAGTCAATATCAATCTTTTCTTGAACTCTATTTTAGAAACATTTCAATAGTTTGTAAATTGAGTCATTTGCAACTATGAAAGCTGAAACAATGCCCATTAAAGTAAATATTCCAGCTAATAGTAACCCAATGAATTTTTAAGAAAGTTTTTCTTTGAAAATAGTTAGAAATTTTTTAAGAATTGGATTGAAATTTTAGGAAAACCAGTATTTTTCTAATTTTATTGGGAACCAGAAAAAGAAATGGAGGTTGTTGAAACACAATTATATTATCAATTGTAGTGCTATCAATACATTGAGTTAAATAGGAGCAATTCTATGTTACATGAAACAAAGAGGACTCTATTGGATTACTACATTTTCTAATAAAAACACATGAGGAATGACTACAAAAGCCTATGCACAACAGGATTTATTGTTCATTGCATCAAAGTAAAATTAGCAGTGTTTCCTCTCTGAAGGGTAATGAATCAAGTACTAAGTATCAATGTTCACAAGGAAGTATAATTGAAGAGTCCAAGAAATAAATAAATATGGATTCCAAAAATGAGGAATATATATATAGTTGCAAGTCTGGGAGAATGAGAACAGACCATCAGCAGCTTTTCCAGCAGATCAAGGATCATTCACTCACAGGGAGCTGTTTTCTCAGATGTTTGGGAAGCTTAGGTCATTTTACGACTGGCTGTTTCATTTACAAGACCAGAATGCCCCCCTATAAATTTAGAATGGTGTCCTGGCCAGTCCTGATATACAACAGACGTGAACTGAGCTAACCTTTAGGAGACAGAGATAAGGTGACCTTTGGGTCAGATACTGTCTCCGTTATGGACAACTGGCACCACAGCAGGGTATTTTATGGGATATATCTGGTCAAGAGATTAGCTGACCGGACTAAGATCTCAGACCTCCTTATCACAGCTGTCAAATTGATGAAGTATACCTTGCAAGAAAACCTGGGAACAGACAAATGGGACTGTCCCCAAGATGACCCAAGCCCCTACCAATAGAATTACTGTTACTAAGCCCCCCCCATGTAACCTGTAAACCTATAAAAGCTGAATAAAGAGTTGGATCGGTGTGATCAGTTGGCAAGACCTGCTGATTCACCCACAGACGCCTGTGAAATTAATAAAATAACCTCTTGCTAATTGCATCTGTTGGTTCGGGTTATGGAGTTAAGGGGGAAATCGCCACCCTTGAAAACGAGGGTCTTTTCATAATATGTTCTCCTGTATCGTGAGCTAAGTAAAGAAATAGTAAAGCCATATTATTGAAAGAAAAAGTAAAAGTAAGTTTGTTTCCACACTATACCTTTTTAGATCATGAAATATTTGGTGGAGCCCACCTCATGATAGAGTACATGAAATACTCTGCTTATATTTAACTCAATGTGGGAATAATGACAAGGTTGCTCCTTGTCCTCAAATTGGACAGGTAGGTAAGTGAAGCACTTCTTTAATACCAGATAAGTGTTTTGAGATCCCGATTTTTAATAACTTGCTTCTAATAATTTGTACAGGGTAAACTATTATTTTTCCCATTTTTTTCAGTTGCCCAAAGGAAAGCCCTACCATCATCATTTCCAAGTCATTCTAGTGCATTATTTATTAATCATGGGCAAACATATATGTGAATCAGAAACCTTCCTACAATGAGCACAATAAAAACAATCCCCTTAGATATGCAAAAATAGCTTATTCAGGAACCCCACTGCACCTGAGGCTACTCCTGAAAACTAGAATCCAGTGACATCACTCACTCAACCAAACATAGTCCTAGAACCAAGATGCCCACTGGACAGTATATAAGCAGAGACCAAGAGCAATGCTATGGTATGCACATCCAGAGACACCACCTTGATCTGCCTTGCAGCTAGAGAGTCTCCCACATGTTCATGAATCTCAAATCAGAGACTTCTGTTAGAGACTGAACTTGACCTTCAGCTAAGATATTTCAAACAGGTGAACAGCCTTGGGGAGATAGGCTTAAGACCATAGTTAGGAATTCAGAGTGTGAATCTTGTGTGATGACCATCAGCATAGTAAAATATAGCGTATATTCTACTAACTACAAATATTTACCTTCTTGCTCACCTCCAGCATTTGTTGTCAGTTGTTTGGTGGGTTTTTGCCATTCTAACTACAATTACCATGATTCTTACCAAAAAACAAATCAAAACCATAATCTGTAGAAACAGGAACAATTTATAACATCAAACAACCTCCACAATTCTGATAATAGCCACCATAACCATTTTTTTAAAATAGAAAATAGTGAATGCCTCAAAACAACAGTATGTGAGTTTGCATGCCTTATATTTCTAGTTTTACTGAGGAGCTCAACAATATGATTAATCAGGCTATCGCAAAAATATTCAAAGTCTCTAGCAATTTCTGATGGCTAAGAAGGCAGTATGGGACCCATGGAAAACTTTATAAAGCAGCTGGGTTCCAGGAAGAATTTGGAAGTCCTTTGGGCTCAAAGTAGGATCTGGAGAGTGGTTTAGAGGCTAAGGAATTAGAAGGCTACCTGTTGGTGGGAAGGTCCTTAAAAGGGGCAGGTGGATGTCTGCCTCAGTTTCCCAGCACCAGGGGCTCACCTGTGTGACCATGGCAAGCTGTTTCTGTGCTGAAGTGGCAGCAGCATGGCCTCACCTTTCTGGGTTTCATTATCAGTCCTTGTTGACCCGTTTCTCAGCAAGACTCAGTAAGGCTCTCCATGGCTGACTCCCAAGGATAAAATTGATCAAACAGGGTGATGCTCCAGAAACACCTTCTTCAGCTCCACAGATATTGGCAGACAGGCAAGACAAGACCTGGGCTGGTAAGCATAGCTTGTGATCTATGCAGGACTATCTTCCTATCTCCTTGAGCCAGCCTTGCCAAATGCCTACTAGGAAAGACCTCTTGCAGAGGCAAATAGTGAAGAAATCGCTTCACTCACCCCCTCCCTTACAAGCACAAGTAAAACAATCTCCAGAAGGTCCTCTAGGCAAGTCCTTCACAGACACACCAAAAAAAAAAAAAAAAAAAAAAAAAAAAAAAAAAAAAAAAAAAAAAAAACATGCTCACACACCTGCCCCCAGGAAATGTCCTTAAGAATTATTTTAAGATGACTCAGAGGACCTCCTCTGGTGACCTCAGTCCCAAGAAAAGAGGCAGAATGGCAAGAGGTTGGCAGCTAAACTGGAGAGCTGCTCTAAGATCAAGGCCAGTGCAGACACCAGGGTAGACCATCCACTGTAACCACAGGGCCCTGATAGTGCAGGGCAGGACTCATCCAGGAACTGGGGACCCAGAGCCACAGCTGGCAGGGTAGACAGATCATGAGCCCCCCAAGATCTCAGGTGAAGGAGAAAACATGACCAAACAACATATTAACATAGAAGGTGGGATGGGGGATAAAATGAGACCCCAAATGTGGATAATGATTGACATAGGGAGAATAATGTTTTCCCAGGGAAAAACCTCCTAGTTGGTTATCCAATACAAAGTAGTCTGCCCTGAAACCATATAAATATAAGAAATACTAAATGGACTCAGGAGCTTGTATATAAATAGTCAAGTGAACACATATATATTCAATAATAATAAAAGAAAAAGAGGCAATCAATTTGAGACAGTAAGTGAGGGGTATGAGGTAATTGGAGAAAGGAAAGTGAGTTGATATGTATCTATATTTTAAGAAGAGTTTTAAATGCTAATCTTGAGACGTAGTATTAAATAGAGAGCTATGAGAAAATGAAATACAAATGGCTGACAAATACTTAAAAATATTCAACATTTGTAGCCACTGGGGAAATGCAAATTATAATATCTCTCTGATTTCATCTTACGCCAGTCAGAATGGATAAGATTAAAAACCCAAACAGGAAATGACAAGTGCTGGCATAGATGTGTAGTAAAGGAAACTCCATTTCAGTGCTTGAGGGAATGCAAATGAGTGAAAACAGTTTAAAGCTTAGTAATGGAGGTTCCTCAAAAAGCTAACTCTAGATATTCCATGTGACCCAGTAGTACCACTCCCATATATAAATATAAAATAGGGAGTCCATATCCTTTTCTAGAGACTTCTGTCAATTTACAGTACATTTAGATTGAGATTACATTTACAGCAGCCAGGAAATAAAAGCATCCTGGATTTACACCAACTAATGAATAAATAATGAAAACTGCTATAGTCATACTGCACAATATCATTCAGATATTGAGAAAAGGAAACCAATAGAATTCACAACTAAACTGTATAGGGTCCACAGGTCTACCCCTCCTCCCAAGGTTCATCTTTAGGACAGTTGCTGGCCAGACATCTTGTTGCAATTTCCGGCTAAACATCCTGTTTGTACCTGTGCTCCTTCTGCCCCCTGGTGGATAGCTATAGGGCCACTGTTTACTCCATCTTGGGCCTGGTAATTTCCCACCTGCCTGGGAGATTTTCATTATGCAGCAGTTAGGTATATAAAGGTTTTCCTAAGCTTGTCTCTTAAAGGGACAGGACAGATTATTACAAAGCCCTTGCCCAGCTTGAATGGCATGACAGCATGAACTGTACTCTTTCTCCCCCCCACACACACAAACACACACACACAAACACACCAACAATAACAACAATAACAGGAATCAATAATCATTGGTCATTGCTATAGCTAAATAGAAATGGTGTGAATTATCCAATAAGAAGACACAGACTAGGTCCATATTTTGCTGCATATAAGAAACACAAAATGAAGAGGCATGCTGATGTAGCCATTTTAAAATCTATCAAAATGTGCTACCACCCATTAAATTCCCCTAAATATCCTCAAGGCAGACTAAAATACAGAATTGTATTTTGCTCTTCATTCTGGGAGTCTGGGTTCACAATGATATACTTTGCTGTAAATATCAGACACTGCATTATCACTATCTTTTATATTTTGCCTTTATCTTATGATAAAACTTCCAGAGCAGCAATAGAATGTTGGTTAAAAATAAAAAACTGATATTAATATATGTATTGTAATTGCTCTAAGTATGTCATGACCAAACATTAAAATGTACATTATCCAGGAAGAGATCTTAGATTTTATGAGCAAAGTAAGAAGCAAATACTTCTCTAGTGCCAGACATTAGCTAGATACCTTTACCACAGGACAAAGTTGGCAATTAAAATAGCATACAAATTATATTATCATCCATTAGTATAGGAAGGTGACAAGAAAGTCCTTAAACTTTAAAAAATACACAATACATGTATTAGCAAATAACCACTCCAGTGTGAAGATTCCACATGATGTCAGAGTGAGAGTTCCTCCTTCTGTGAAACTCTCTAGAGCAGCACATTACAAATACCTACTGTAAGGCCCAGTCAGGACAGGCACAATACATACCACAAACTGAGACCACCCAGGACCGACCATCCCTGGGGAAAATACCTAACCATCCAAAGGACATACCTAACATTCCAACCATTGTAGATAGGATCCATGACGTCCTTTAGCCCAGCACACACCCATCCACTTTCACCAAGCCACCCCTAGACAGATGTCAGTCAGTCAGGGGTCCTGAACCTTAGAAATCCCTCACCCCAACTTCTGCTATGATAAAATTCTACCCCAACTGAACTTGAGGCTTTGATTGTGCCAATGTGCTGAACACATGGAAAGCCCAAGTTCAAACTTGCATAAAGGTTCTTTGCTTTTACATGTGGCATTTGGTCTCCCTGGTGGTCTTTTGGGGGTCCCTAAAATTTGGACCTGACACCTAACATTAAAATTTAAAATTCCATTTCCTAGGTTCCATCTCCTAAGTGTTATGATTCAGAGTAACTCAGATGTTAAGCTTGTGATGGTCAAATTGAACTAAACTAAGATTACCCCTGTTATAATCTGTTGGCCTGGCCTGTCACCTGGGTACCCTGTCCCTTTAAGAGACAAGTCTCTCCCATTCCCAATCTTCTCCCTTCCAACCACAGAGGAAAGGGATCTCCCGCCTCCTCTCTAGCCCACTCTCTGTCAGTCCCTCTTCAGAAGAGGTAACTACTACCTTCCTACCCTCTCTCCCTCTCTCTCTCTCTCTCTCTCTCTCTCTCTCTCTCTCTCTCTCTCTCTCTCTCTCTCCTACATCATTCCTCTACCCATTAAATAAACTCTATACCCAAGCTCTCTCTACATGGCATGGCTGTCTGTCCCTCACCTGCCACAGGACCTGCCAGGGTCATACCAGTATGAATGAAAACAACCCTTCTTATGCCCTCTTTATGATCCCAAGTTCCCAAAACAAGTCAAATTCTATGCTGGATATAACTGATGAAGAGTATGACTGATGACAGCCACTAACCACATGTCTCCACCACGCCTGATGTACTGATGTATTTTTAACTATTTTACTCTTCAATTTTGTACTTCCCCTCATCATAACCAAACAAGTTAGATGTCAGCTACCCTGAGACCTTCCGACAAGGCTGTGACCCACTTATGGTTTTCCCCTTTATAAATCCTGTAATTTGCTGACCTGGCCTATCACCTTGGTGCCCAGTCCCTTTAAGAGACAAGCCCTGCCCATTCCCAACCTCCCCCTTCTGCCAAGGCAAGCAGGTCTCCCTGTCCCTCCCCAACTCCCACCTCCCCCACTTCTTCTGTAGAGGTAGCTTCTGCTTCTCTCTCTTCTCCTCTGATGGAGGAGTGTCTATGTGTTACTTTCATTGGTTAATAAAGAAACTGCCTTGGCCCTTTAATAGGACAGAAAATTAGGTAGGCAGAGTAAACAGAACAGAATGCTGGGAAGAAGGCAGTGAGGCAGCCGTCTCAAGCAGTTGCCATGCTTCCCCTCTCTGAGTCAGACACAGGTTAAGACCTCTCCTGGTAAGCGACCACTTCATGGTGCTACACAGATTACTAAATATGGGTTAGTCAAGATGTGAGAGTTAGCCAATAAGAGGCTGAAACTAATGGGCCAAGCAGTGTTTAAATGAATACAGTTTCCATGTAATTATTTTGGGTGTAAAGCTAGCCAGGTGGCCGGGAGCCGGGTAGTGGGACAGCCCGCCGCTCCTATTACACTCCTCTTCCCCCTTCCCTTTTCCTTCCATAACCCGCTAAATAAACCCTATACCCCAGCTCTCTCTGTATAGCCTATCTGTGTCTCCCTGCGAAGGCCTCGGGCCACCCGCCGCTGCACCTCATGAAGCCAATCATGGGTCACCAGCATTATTAATGATAACAAATCCTAGCATCAATACTGCACTCAGTCTCTCCAGTGTTGAGTTGCTGCCCAAGTCTGGACTTGTTTCAATAAACCCCTTTAAGTTTGCATTAGATACTGGCTCTATGGTAGTCTTATTTAGTTTGGGGTCTTGTGACAGTGGCACAACAAGCTGTAGTAAACTCTTCTTGCATTTCTGAGAAGCAGCCAAATTTGTATCCTGTTACTCCATGCTTGTTGAATATTTGTTTTTAAATTCTCATATCAATACCCCCAGTGTGTGAAGGGCACAAAGGCTTTTAAAGAAACACCTTCAGTCTCTGTAGCCTGTTGTATAGCTCTCACTGGCTGAACCACTTTCTAACTCTAAAAAAATATGTTCTTCAGATCTGACATTAACTTTTAACTATTAAGAGAAGTACATAGCATGTAACCCAGCACACAGAAGCTGGGAGGAAAACTACCATGAATCATTGACTACCTTGGGCTAGATATTAAAACAACATTAACAAAATTCCATTCAGAATAGTAAGAACAGGCCTAAGAATTTGAAGTCCCTAAAAAAACTCTAAAACCTCAGAGCATCATGAACTGAGCAACCCTTTAACTAGAACACTCTGGTTCCTGACCTGCTTTGACAGGGTAGGGGTGGGAAGTGGAGGGATGGTTCACATCCCAAAGAAGGTGAAGTTGGGGGAGGTATATGTGTGGGGAAAGAGACCTGCACAATCTGAGGGTGAATAGGGGTGGTAGACAACATCTCTGAATTGATAGAAGACTTACCCTTTAAACTTTGAGACAAGGGGATGTGAGCTGGGGTGTGGCTTGAGATTAAAGGTTGAGGGATCCAGCACTGACCTTGACAATAGACACTAGTCTATAAAAAGTAAAAGTAGGAAGGGTTATAAATTCCTCTTGCTAGAGATAACAATGTCTCCTTTTAGAAAACAGGAACTATCCTCAAGTCCCTGGAGGGACTGGAGACCCTTTATCCAAATGTCTGACCTTGGGAAAAGGACTTCTACTGCTGAGCAGAAACTATACCACAGTTTCATAGTCTTTAACTATATAAGCCTGTTCCCCTGATAATGATCCCAAAAGGGAAGGTCCTGATGTCTTTTCCCATTATATCATACCATTCTGATTTCTCTATATTTATTAACTGCCTTAAAAGGCCTCAGGGTGTGGATCTGAATTGTAGGCATTTCATCCTTGGGATGAGGTGTGTCTAAGAATCTCTAACAATCCTGTTTTTGGTGTAATTAGGAGGAAAAAACAGAATTCCTGGTTCCCTGGATTTTTTTCTCAAAGAATTATTTTGTTTAGAGAGGATACCATTATATACATTTTTATCCTTTATCAAACCCCACACAAAATTTTCTAAAAGAAAGGCATTAAAATTGATCACTAAAAATGAAAGTAAAAGGATACTGGAGAAGTGTGGTCTGCAATGTTAAAATGCTGGTACTTTGTCAAGCAGCAGTTGTCACCTTGCAGTCCATACTATCTCTCCCTTTATTTTTTTAGACTAGACATTTTGAAATCATGTTGAAGAGAGCTAATAGGGCTTGTTAGTCATCAGAGGATTACTAGGACGCGAAGGATGAGAATGGGCACAACAGCTAGAATAATGTCTAAATTGGTAATAAATGACCAAAAGGTTTTTCCTGCCAGTATAATTAGATCACTCTGGTTCCTATATGGAAAATCACTATGTGGCAAAAAGGAAAACACCACTGGGGGGTGTTGCAGAATCACTATAGGAGGTGATATTGAGGATGAAAAGCCTCCTCTTCTAGGTTCTAGGAAGGTTTCCACCTTAAGTATAATCTGAGGGCAGAAATAAAGTCGGCCAACATAAAAAATAGCATCTATCATGTACTCCAAATAAACTTGTACACACTAATTCCTGAAGGACTGAAATTCTATGAACAGTTTCATGGAATCTTTAAAAAGACACCACAGCCTTTTCTCCTGTCCTGATTGTACCATTCTTAAGTTTCTTGTTTAAGTTTCTTAAAATTGTTAGGATACTCTCAAGACTTTCTTTTCTTTGTTTTTGAACGCAATGAAAATAAAAACAGATCCAGAAACTGTGAATCATTCCTCTAATTCTATAACTTAGGAGGTTGAGGCAGTGGGGTAATCACATAGTAAGAACTTGTCTCAAAGAAAAAGTATACATTACATACACGTGTACGATGAACTTCAGAGATGTACTATGAATTCTAGAATAAAGAGGGATTTATGAGAATAATGGGGTTTTCTGTGGGTTTGGGCCAGCCTGGTCTATAATATCAATATCCATTCCAGACAGTTCTAGAGTAAGAATCAAAATCTGATTAACAAAAAGAAAAAGATTATTTTATGGTATATTTCATTCCTGTTGTAAAAGACTATGAGAGAATGAAGATGCTGTACTATGGTTGCCTTAGCTCAGAGTCCTAGAGCTTCAACCCTGCTATACTCTCCTTTACAACATTTTCCTTTGAAAATGATTACATTTAATTTAAATGTGTTTTCAACTTGGTGCATACCAAACCCGGAGAAATATAAATTTGGGAAAATACATATATGCTAGAGGAATCACAACAATATCCTGTGACCTACATAGTTTTGACCATTTTGCTTAATAGCTGCATGTTTTAGTCCCTGAAATTCGTTTTCTTGCATTTATTTGTCTATTAGTAGTTGGAATATGTAGTGTATGCTTTCTCCTTTTCCTGCTGTGGTCTGAATTTGCAAACTGCTGTGAAAGAGTTGATGATTCTTGCATGTGGTCCCCATCAGCACTATGTATGCCTCAAGGACCAGGGGAAAGAATGAGCATAGTTTTTTTTTTCTAAAAAAAAAGCCTTTTAGATATATAAAAGTAGCTTAATCAGTAATTAGATATATAAAAGTAGCTACAACACCCAAGGCTGTACCTGACAACCAGAACCAAGTGGTATCACTCACTCCAAATAACTAGATATAGCCCAAGATCCCCATGATGTCCAAAGTAAAGAAGCAGCTATCAAGAGCAATGCTCTGCTCTGCACATCTGAAGAGACATCATCTAGATTGGCCCAGTGACTAAAGCATCTGCCCCCAGGATTATGTCCCTTGAATCAGAGACTTTTGTTAGAGCCTGAGCTAAGGTACTGACACAGTTGAGTAGCCTTGGGAAAATAGGCTTAGGAACACAGCAATTTAGAGTGTGAACTTTTGTGATGACTGGCAGCATAATAAAATACAACTTTTATTATACTATGTTCACAAAAGTTAGAATCACTTTCCTGATTGATGATTAGATATTTAGATGTAAGTATGCATCAGAGTGAAGATAGGAAAACTTTGCTAAACCAGAGGCAAGATAACATATTTTTAAAGAAACATTGTATGTTTCTTTAAATCCAGAAACACCAGATCCCCTGGACCTTGAGTAGTATGTTGTTATGAGCCTCCTGACTTGGGTGTTAGGATAGGAGCTCAGGTCATCCCGAAGAAGAACATGTGCTGAACCACCTACCAAGCTTCATAATATTTTATTTAAGAGTCTAAATGTCTTTTACAGATTAACAAGAACAAAAGTGAAATATATACAGTAAATAAATCATCCTTGGAAACACAATGCATCAATGTTAACATGTTGTATACGGTCAATTTGCACCACAAACTGATACAGTCCAAAGACAATGACCCAAAATTTATAACAGAAAAGCTAATTTCAGAGTCACATGCAAAGCTGAAAAACTTTCAGAATGCTACATGGGATTATCAAAAAAAAAAAACAAATAGTACACATACTGATATAATGTGACTTCTATATTTACCACAATAATCAAGAATGCATACAATATTTGTGAAAGAAAAAAGGAGATAGAAAAAGTCAAAAACAAAATCAGGTAAATATAGTCAACTTTTAATCCAAATACCAAAGGAAATTCAGCCAGAAAAACTGATTTTAACCAATGCTACCTAGCTATGATTTTATGTGTACAGAAATTTAATAAATACAGACTTCACAACTCTCACAAAATTAACTCAAAGTGACCCTTAAAGTGTTATGCTTCTGACTCTTTAGCTACTGATAGTTCTTCCAGAAAGGCTCCATGCTCTAGAATTCACTTTGCAAACGAAGGTGATCTCCTCTAGAACTTACTATGGCTCATGTTCCTTTGTGGTTTTAGGCAAACTGAGCCCTAATGAAGTTCAATCAAAATGTAATGTAGAAGAATAATTTAATGTCTGCTTCCTGCCGTATGGATTATGGCACAAGATGTGGCATCTGCCCAACACCATGCAAACCTGAGATACTTCTGCAGCTCAGAAATTCCTTTTATCCCCTTAAACTCGACTTCACTAATCCACACCATGGTGGCTAACAGTAGCAGACAGTTAACAGCATTCTAAACATGTATTGCTGAAGAATGATGCCCATTATCTCCTTTCTACCATTTTCTAAACTCTCTGTAACATTTATAAGACAAACCTGCACGTGGAATGCAACATTCAGAATTTCTAGAAACCAGGCCTTCAGCTTTCCAATCCGTCTTTTCACTGTTACCAAAAGTAATGCCTGTGTGTGTACTGACAGTGATGTTACAAGCATCCTAGCCTCCCATACCAACCTTCCCTCCCCAGGGAATCCACACTCAGTGAGTCACAGAGGCCAAGGGACACTGCCCAGGTCAACACAGGGACCAACAGAACCAGTATGGTTTATGGTCCATCCCAGTCCCAGCAGCTCTGATAGTTCATTCAACCTGTTCACCCTAGATTGGGGACAGTGGACACCATGGCATAGCTTGTGGTCTTTACAGCTTCCTATAGCAGAACCAGAGGAGAATTCTAGAAAGAACCTGTAAGCTACTTCTCATAGGTACTCCTTACTGCTAAACCTTCTCAGGGTCCCTCATAATCTAGAACCACCCAAATCAGCAGTTACCCTATTGGGTAAGCTGATATTGACTCAGACAGCCCAGGCCTTCCTAGTTCTCTCCTTCCACTAGGGTCAGACAGGGCCCTAGTCTGGGAAATTGTAGTTTAGTAGAATCTTCCATTTTTCCAGAGCACATTCTGTCGCTCTTACAAGGCACAAGGTCCATTGTACACACTCCATTACACAATCAATGTCCAGTGTAGTTAAACACAGGTCACATTCAAACAGTTACTGCTGTGAAAGCAAAAGGAGGTCACAGATTAGAAAACAATGAAGGGCCTAAGGGAGGACTTAGACACAGGAAAGTGAAAATGATGTAATTAGAATTCCCAAATGTTATATTAAAAAGTTGAAACAAGCTTTATGGCCATGTGCTCCAGGGACAGTGAATAGGCATTAGAGCACACCAAGTACTACTCATGCCTTTCTCCCAGGCTGCAGTTAAATTTGGAAAACACATTCATGTTAGGAAGGGCCACACAATTTTATTCAGTTCTTCTATTTTGGAAGAACTAGTGTAACTACAGTAATTTCATTTCATAAAAGTTCAGTTCTTTATCTGGATTCTTAACTGCCTGGTCTGTGAACCCAAGATATGGCCAGTCAGGACAGTTTTTGATCACCTAAAATGTATCACCTTACTACTCATGTCAACTACTGTCAAAGCAGGAAAGCTTTCACCTTCTTGCCAATCCCTTTCTGTGCTGTGACAATACCTGCTTTACAGTTGGTCAGTTAACTCAATTCTTACACAGGTCCCGCTTCATTTGTAAATTCACAATAAAAATCTAAAGAAGTTGGAGGACACTAATTCACTGGTCTAATTTTCCTTTTCACTGACTAGTCAAGACCCAGCCTGAAATGAGTTGCAGGACAGTCTTCCCAGACCTAGGCAGCAGAGGCAAGATTAAGTGTTCAAAGCAATTCTGAGTTACATAGGGAGAGGCAAGCCTGAGCTACAGGTGAATTCATCTAAACCCATAATTCTCAACCTTCCTAAGGCTGTGACTCTGTAAGACAGTTCCTGTTGTTTTGGTGAGCCACCAACTATAAAATTATTTTCATGGCTACTTCATAACTATAGTTTTGCTACTGTTATGAACTGTAATATAAAGATCTTGTCTTTTCTATTGGTCTTAGGCCACACCTGTGATAGGGTCATTTGATCCCCCACTCTAAACTGATACAAATAAACAAAGAGCACTTAAGAAAAAAATGGAATGAAATTTTTAATGACTGGGAAACATTGGAAAATAGAAACAAATAGAGATTAGAGCAGTAATGTATTTAAAGAAAATGAAACTTAAAAAATAATATCAATAATTGACTTTTTAAAATGATTAAAAATAATTGGAAGAACACACAGCTATACTGACTTTGAAACAAAGTAAGTGCTTCCCTGGTACAGAGAATACCATTATTAAGACATTGTATGACTTTGTCCCCTGTAAAGTCTTAGTTGCTGAGTGTGCTTTAAGCTAAGAAAGATTTACAGCCAATAGTCTGTGCTTCAAACCTCTGAGCTGACTTAACTGAGTCAATCAGGATTGCATATATCTGCATAGAAAAGTTCCCTAACTGGAAAGTGAATACTTAGTAGCTCAAGCTATCCTCCCTAAACTATACAAACTCATTAATTCTGTCTGTCTTCATTTACATGGAAGGAATTCATACATGCTGGTTAATTACAGAGTAAGTCACTCACCATGTCCCATCAAGTTCTTCTTTATGAGGGGGACATGTGCAGTGCTTCAGTCATTGATCTAGCTATTGCCTAATCTTGTTTCCCCCTACACAGTACTGTGTAACACAGTACACAGTTCCTCCTGGCCTAGCCCTGCTCCACATGCAAATCCTTTTCCTGTTACTGCAATGAACAGTCAGTCCACTATGTTACTCAAACTTTTAATTTTATAACTGTGGTGCTGCAGAGCTGTAATCCAAGAATTTAGGGTGGTTAGTCAGGAGGACAGCAATGGACTACAGGCAGGGTTCAAGTCCACTTCAATCTACGTAGGATATCTTGGCTCAAAACCACTTTTCAGAGACTGGAGATGCAGCTGTTCTAGAATTAATATACCTTTATGGCACATCAGGACTTAAAGTCACGGCCCCTCCAGCAGCACCTTAGAGGTCATTTTTTGATGGGAGGTGGGCTTTTGGCTGGTTGTAAATTAGGGTTGTCTCCTTTGTTATGGGAATATAGTTCAATGGCCAGTTAAACCTGGTAAACTTGCATTTTCTCATACTAATCTCTAGCAGGCTTGGTGGTTAATTAGCATACTACATTATCGTTGGAGTCTTTGGTAGGCAACTACCTAAATTCTACTTTGTGTGACTTAAAGTATCCTATTGGTATATCCTTATACCATCTATTCTATTATCATTAATTCTATTCTTCTACATCACAGTTTAGCAGTGGAGTGCTATCCTCAACAGGAGATACCGTTTTACAAGCTCTACAGAATCAACTCCAGCCAGATCCTAAACGTAAATGCTAAAAGTGGGAACATCTGGAAGATACTAGGGAGACTAGGGCTCTCCGAATTTGGCAAATCCGCCCTCGACAGTGACAATTTAAGGACCACAGGTGCCGGCATTTCACAGTGACGTCCAAAACAAGGATATTTCTAAGCGCAGCCACACTCCCAGTGATCTGCCAGATGCAGCCCACGGAGTTGCAAGGATTACCAGGCAGGGACAGAAAGGACATGCAGTAACATGTGGAACTCTGTGTCTGCCCGCCCATTCCCATTCAGGCTGGGGAGGCCCCACCACACCGTTTCCCCAGGCTCAGTCTGGGGACCGCAGTCCCTCGCTCACCATGGCCGGCCACTCCTTCCCGTCTGGGGACCGAAGTCTCTAGTTTACGATGGTGCGGCTGCCAAGTGAGTCCACGGTCTCTCCACAGCAGAACGAGGACGACATCCGACTTCCTCAGCAGAGGCACAGAGCAGAAGCCTGGCCCCGGAAGAACCCTATCTGACAGGCGGGTCCACTCGAGGTTCTGATTGGCTAGAGAGACCTGAGTGACAGGACCGTGGTTCACAGCCCTGGCTTCCTACCGAAACACAGATCTGTCCCAGATTGGCTGGAAATCTGTGCCAAATGACGTAGCAAGGCTCTTGTTAATGTAAACCGATGGACTGATTCAGTTTTTAAAGGAAGTGTACAATTTCAGAAGAAGGCTAATCAGACATTGTTGTACAAGAGGAACACAGGGTAGTTCAAGAACATTATAAACAAAGTTAACAGTGGTGTGAAGGACTGATAACCGTAGCCACGTGTGTGGAAAGAGTTGGGTTCTCAGGATCTGAAGAAACAAACCCCTTCCCAATGGCCCTGTCCCCAGACCTTTACCAGTTGTCCCAAGCATAGTTATGGTTTTGGGGAAGGAGCTAGCTCTACTTTTGCTCTATACATCAGGGCCTTAGAAAAACCTCTCAAGACCTACACAGGCTGCCAAACTCAGAGAGGTCTAGTTTCTCAAGTATCTTTTAGAAGTTCTGCACTTCCCATTTGACAATTAAGTGTTTGAGTTATCTTTTTGGAGGTTATAAATGGCATCTCACATGCTGGGTAACACTCCATTACTAAGCTGTGCTGTAGAAGAACAAAATTGGTGGTATAAAGGATTTACCAACACCTAGGAGATAGAAAGTCACACAAAGCAGAATTTAGCTACAGGAGGGCTGACTGTAAAATACCCCAAAGATGAGTGGTATGCTAACCAGGCTGTTAGAAATTATGGTGTTGGGATTTAAATGTTTGCTTATGTTTTGTATATGTTGTTATTGGTCACACATCTGTGGTAAAAACAGCTAATGGGTGCTCATTCATGGAGAGGATAGAGACTGTAAGGATTTCTCTGTAGTAAGCTGGGGCATCATAGTTTTAAGAAAGATTTCTTAGTAGTGTTGTCCTAGATGCTGTACACATCAATTTGATGATGTTTTGTTATGTGTTTGCTGTTTCTTTGTATTGACTACATATGCCCATTAAAAACCAAAAGCATAGTTACAGTAGCAATGCCATGTTTTATATAAAGGCTTCCTTGTGTTTCCTGGTTTAAAACTGTTTAACAGATTGTACCTAGGAAATATTAATTTGTTACTCTATGTTTTTCACAGCTTTTATTCAACTTTTTTAACTTAATTGTTGTTGCTCAGCACTGTCTTAAGACAAACAATTGTCACATTACTAAGGTCAGCTAGCTGTACCTGCTTAAAAAGGATGACCACCACCAGGCTTGGTGACTGTTGATATTCCATCATAGAAAGAGGTATCCTGTCCTTCTGAGTATACAGCCTCCTTCCCTGACAACTAAATGCAATTCAGCCCTAAAGACTTGTGAACTAATGGTTTTTGGGAGAAGCTAGAGTGTATAGCCTAGAAAAGACTTGTGAGGAGGTGGATTCTACATATGGACCTATGAGAAAGCTGTTTTTTAAAATATGAATTTACCTGGAGTGCTATCAGGCCTACCTTCTATGTACACTGTGAAATATAATGCAATAAAGAGTACATGGGCTTTGGAAAAGAAGAAAGAAGGTGAACTCCACATATGCAAGAATGTGAGTACCACTGTAGTTATGTGGAGACATTCCTGTGTGGCTGCTTTTGAGTAACAGTCTTAGAGATTCTGCTAATGTGAAAAGAAACTATGACTATGGCAACTCTTACAAAGGAGAACATTTCACTGGGTCTCACATGCAGTTTAAGAGGGTTTGTTCCATTGTAGTTATAGTGGGAAGCATGGTGATTTTCAGGCAGACATGGTGCAGGCAGACATGGTGTTAGAGAAAAAGTTGAGAGGTTTACATTCAGAATAGAAGGCAGAAGAAAATGACTGTGACACTCTTCCTCCAATAAGACCACACCTACTCCAACAAAGCCACTCCTCCTAATAGTTCCAGTCCCTATGGGACTCTGGGGGCTCCTGTGAATGGAGACTGCCTTTGCTTTCCCAGCCACCAGACCTGAATAATCACAAAAACTATATTAATTACAATACTGTTTGGCCAATGGCTCAGGCATATTCCTAGCTAGTTCTTATATCTTATATTAACCCATTTTTATTATTTTATATTTTATGATGAGGCTCGTGGTTTGTGTCCTCACATCTTGCTTCTTGAGGTCCTACATGGCTTCTGCCAGACTCTGCCTTCTTTCTCCCTGAATTCAGTTTAATTTTCCCACCTAACCATATTCTGCCATGCCACAGACCAAATAGCTTCTTTGTTAACCAATGGCAATAAAACATATCCATAGAATACAGACAGAAATTCTACATCAGGCTACTTCTATTCAAACCATCACAGTATCTAAACTTCTGTGTCTCCTTAACCATGTTCAGAAAATGAACTCAATAAACTTATTGGTTCTCCAGGGTGAACTTTTTGTTTGCAATGTCATTGGAACTTCTGTGGGTGGGATAGATATTGCTTTGTTCCCCTCTGAAGGGGAACAAACAATCCCAAACCAGTTTGGAAATTATGATTCATTGAATGGTTATTTATTTAAAGGGGAAAAACTTACAGATCACTGTCCCAGACAACAGCCCTCTGCACGATCAGGAAAGGAGTCTAGTAGCTGGAAGTGGAGCCGGAAGCAAGAGAGCATGAGGAGGGCTGCCACTGCTTTTTAAGGAGAGGGAGACAATGCCACAGTGGGCTGGTATCTCAGCGGCTATTGGCTGGAGGAGTGAAAGGAGCTCCCACAGCACCTCCCCCTTTTGTTTAAGAGAGTTCTAAATCTACTACGAAATTATATACAATAAGAACAAATGTCCTATTCTAACTAGCCTAAGTCTTGTATAATAAATAACTTGGCCAAGTCATGAGAGGAAAGTAAATACATTTATATAGTCTTCATCCCCATTGAAGATCTGAGAAGGGAAATAATGTTACCCAAGTAATTAGGAAGTGCAATCAAACAACTTCCAAAACATGCAACAAATCACAGAGACAACTGGCTACCTGGGCAATCACCCAAAGAAAGTCATGTTTGCAGTGTTGAAGCAACCAACTTTGGCTAAGGCCTTAACATAACTGACATACCATTTTCAAAGGCAAAAAACTTTTCAAAACTATCTTACCCTGTCTTGGCAGGATAGGACAGTCCTGTTTTACCCATTTACAGATACTCTGTATCTCTGACAATGGTTGAGGAATAGGCATTTCTTTGTCCAAAAGCCAGTTCTGCCAAGAAAAAAGGCTCCAGGTGGAGTGTCTTTGGTGCTCAACATTTTCTTGGGAATAGATCGGTGTTGCCAGGAGTGATTGTGTCTCACTACCATGGAACTCTGAGTTAGATTAAAGGCCATTTTCTACAGCTCTTTGAAGAGGTTGAAGATTATCTATCTATATTGAATATAATCTCTGTGTATCTAAAGAACCTGATTAGTCTAATTATAAATATGACAAACATAGATGAATAGTGATCTATATAATCCTCAATACCTATCTAACTTAATAAGCAACTGTGCAATAAATGAGGACAATGACCTCCAAATGTAAACAATATGCAAGTATATATATATATATATATATATATATATATATATATATATCAATACATATTCCGAAAAGCGGGATGCGAACTGGGGTCCCTGATAAACCTAGGGGAGAGGAATGAAGGGACAAGACACATGAGAAATGACGGCAAGACAGGATTTCTGATCAAGCCGTCCCATTTATTATTTCCTCAGAAGCTGTTATATAGCAAACGGGCAAAGGGGGAAGGGAAGAGTGTCAGGAAACTCCGGTCTGCTGGAATTCAGGTCAGGAGATGTCCCTAGCTGATAAGTAAATACTGAGGGTCTGTGATTGTTGACTAACAAAGGAAAACACTAATTGATTCTGGAGTCTGGTGCCTGCAGGTCTCTGCTAGGAGATAAGATGCCAGGTTGACTTCCTAGACCCTGCAGGGGGGATAGAGGTAAATATTTTTCTTAACTTGTGAGTTTAAGATGGCTGTAAACTAAATGCAGATCTCAAAATACAGGTCTTTGCTACCGGCATGTCTGCCCTCTTTAAGTATTAGAGTGAGGCGAGTTAAAGGTCTTCTGGTAGATGAGCAGGCATTAACCAGTGAGGGGAACAGAGGCCCTATCCTCCCATGTTTAATTGGTGGGGGAAATTCTTTCCAACTTGGTGGAAGAATTTTCTTTTCAGAGTTATAGATGTCTTTTTGGGGGAGGAGAGGATCTAGGTTTTTATATCAATACCTCTGGACAGCAACCTCTATTCAATCAGACATGTTCCTCAGGAGACCCAGAGACAGAACGCATGGTCTTTTCCCTGCAATGCTTTGCCTGGCACCCCTTGCTGGTGCCCATGCCTGTTGTGGACAGGTGTAGTGAGGAGCAGTGGGCTGTGTTCCCTCCCGGCTCCCGGCCGCTTGGCTAGCTTATAACCCAAAATAACAACACACAAACTGTATTCATTTAAACACTGCTTAGCCCATTGGTTCCAGCCTCTTATTGTCTAATTCTCACATCTAGATTAACCCATTTCTTTTTTTTTTTTCTTTTTTCTTTTTTTGTTTTTTCGAGACAGGGTTTCCCTGTAGTTTCTAGAGCCTGTCCTGGAACTAGCTCTTGTAGACCAGGCTGGCCTCAAACTCAGAGATCCACCTGCCTCTGCCTCCCAAGTGCTGGGATTAAAGGCGTGCGCCACCACTGCCCGGCTTGATTAACCCATTTCGAATAATCTGTGTAGCACCACAAAGTGGTGTCTTACTGGGAAAGATTCAGCATGTCTGACCTTGTGGCTGGCTTCATGGCAACTGTCCCACATGAGGAGAGGCATGTCAATTGCCCGAGGCATCTACCTCACTTCCTTCTTCCTGTTCTGTCTACTCCACCCACCTAAGGGCTGGCCTATTAAATGGGCCAAGGCAGTTTCTTTATTAACGAATGAAATCAACACAAACAGATGACTCTCCCACATCAGACAGGCACATATATCTCTGGGTTTTATGTGGCTCCAATAGGAGACTTACTCTCAAGGGGCTCTTCTAGCCCTCGATTAACTAGATCAAGCTGGTGGTTAATGCACCCAATTTTGCTTGGATACCAGGGAATCCACCTGTTGGTGAACAAATTTAGTGAGCCTATTAAGGGCCCACGGTCCGAAAGCCATCAATAATAAAAATCCTAAAAGCGGTTCCAAAGGGGAAGGTAAGAGGGTGTTGACCCAGGGGGAGGTGGAGAACCAATTTTTGAGCCACCCTTCCTCTTGCTCTCTCAGCTTTCTCTTTCTAGGTTTTGGATATCCTTGTCAATAGTGAGGTGTAGTTCAGAGTAGTGCTTGTTGGAGTAAATTAAGGTGGATATACCTGTTCCAGCACCAGCGGCACCGAGGCCCAAAAGAACAGCCAAGGTTACTGTGGTCACAGGCTCTCGCCTAACTCTGGTCAAGGAATAGCTATTGTCGGAATCCCAAGCCTGAGCAAATTGTTCTGAGGTATAATAGATTAATCTTGGAACAATCTGAATAAGAATGCAAAAACTATTAGGTTGTTTAAGGTGGGGGACATAGATATAGGGTGTCAGCCCATTGCTACAGGCCCACCAGGTCTCTGTATCAGGAAGTAAATAAAGGAAAGTACTGTTGGCTGGAGCAGTCTGGTTACAAAGATGCTTGTGAGATGAGGGTATGTTATTTCCTATACACAATCCTGAGCCAACAACCTGAGTCAGGGTAATTTTACTTGTAGGGGCTTGGCTCCATCTGCATTTTTGGGGGTCGTTGGAGTAGCTATAGTTTCCATAGGTGGCTACACCTTCATAAAAAAGGTGGGGTAGAATGATAACATAGCCAACAGGAATTTGTTAGTGTAGGATTAGTTGCATTTAGCGCTAAAAGGTTTGATTAATTATTTTTAAAACAAAATTATAGGTGCCAGGGTCATAAAGAGGTAAAACAGGAGATACAGAGTAATTAGAGTGACTCTGGGGTGATGGAGTTGTCCCAAGGTGCTTAGGCGATGGCCGTTGTTCATTAAACGATGGCTGTCATTCTTCAGAAGGACCAAGAGTACTATTGGGTCCCACCCGGGTGGGAGATGTGGACCCTGGGACCTGTTTGGATAGTTTAATTGTAAAGATGACTGCATCATCATCTTTCTCCTTGTAGAGCCTTAAGCCCCAAGAATACCCAGACAACCAGGTGGCCTGCTTTCTCTTAGAGGTAAATTGAATCTTAAGCGGATGGCACCATCCCTTGGTCTTAGGGTTGGTAGCTTCACAGGCATCCAGGGTGGAGAGTTGTGTGGAGGGGTGCGAGTAATTTCCCTGAAGAGTTATATAATCCCAGGAGGAGAATGGCTTCCAGGAAGTATCACCAGTAGCCTCACCAGGATCGACAGTAAAAATCATTCTTCCCTCCACACTGGGGAAGTAATGAACGATCTCTATGGTATCCTGGGCATGCATACATAGGGTAAGCCGTAAGGACAGATCTAGCAATTTGGTTGGAGCACCCAGGCCTGCCTGATCTTAGGACAAGTATTCCTAATTTTATGGCTCCAGCTGACCCTCCCCCCAGAGCTTGACCTGAGGAAGGCATGTCTATCTCTGGAGCTGCACTTTGATCGAAAACATGTTCTATTCCCCAGGGGACTCTGGCTCCCAGGCCTAGTTTTCAGAGATCTGGGTATAAGATAGGCCACCAGTCCTCATGCGAAACTAGGAGGCACTCCAAAAGATGTCACCTCGTTCATTGATTACCATCCAGGTATAATTAAGTGGCTGGTGGGGGTTGGAAGCAGAGGTGGAGCTCTGGGGTGGGCCAAGCAGGATCCCAGCTATTAGGAGCAGGAAATGCATCTTGGCAATTATCTGTAGAGAGAAAAGAAAAGAAACTTGTCTCAGGGGAAGGTTTTTCTCCTTTCCTGGACTAAGATGTTATATTAACTTGCCTTATTAGCCTTTCGGGGAGCCAACGAGGGCCTCCTTCTGTCTGATCATAGACACATGCAGATCCTCTACCCCAGATTAGGACTGGGTTGGGTCCTTTCCATTGAGCTGTTAAAGGGTCATGCCACTTTACCATGGACTGACATTTTTGCGTCTCAGGGTGCCACAGACAATCTGCTGTAGATTTTTCATTTTTTTTTTTTTTGCAAAAGGAGTAGGATATTTATATTTTTATTTTTTATTTTTTTTCTCATGGTTTATTTTTTTTATATTTAAAAATTTCCATCTCCTTCCCTCCTCCTCTCCCCTCCCTCCTTTCCTTCTCCCCCTTCCCTCCCCTCCCCTCCACCCATACCTCCCCTCCCTCCCTCTCAAGGCCAAGGAGCCATCAGGGTTCCCCACTCTATGCTAAGACCAAGGTCCTCCCAACTCCCCCCCAGGTCCAGGAAGGTGATCGACCAAGCTGAGAAGGCTCCCACAGAGCCCGTCCATGCAGAAGAATCAGAGCCCAGAGCCATTGTCCTTTGCTTCTCAGTCAGCCCCCGCTGTTGGCCACATTCAGAGAGAGGGGTTTGGTCGCATGATCCATCAGTCCCATTCCAACTGGAGTTGGTGATCTCCCATTAGCTCTGTCCCACCGTCTCCATGAGTGAACGCACCCCTCTCCTTCCTGACTTTCTCCCTCATGTTCTCGCTCCTTCTGCTCCTCATCAGGACCTTGGGAGCTCAGTCCAGTGCGCCAATGTGGGGCTCAGTCACCTTCCCCATCTGTCGCCAGCTGGAGGTTCCCTCACGGTCCTGATTTTGTTTCTCATGTTCTCTCTCCTTCTGCTCCTCATCAGGACCTTGGGAGCTCAGTCCGGTGCTCCAATGTGGGGCTCTGTCATTTTCTTCATCTATCGTCAGGTGTAGGTTCTATGGTGATATGCAAGAAATTCATCAGTATGGCTATAGGAACTGGCCTTTTCAGGCTCCCTCTCCTCAGCTGCCCAAGGAACTAACTGGGGGCGTCTCCCTGGAAACCTGGGAACCCCTCTAGGGTCAAGTCTCTTGACAACCCTCAGGTAGCTCCTTAAATTAAGATATATGCTTCCCTGCTCCCATATCCACCCTTCCTATATCCCAAGCACCCCATTCCTCCGAGCTCCCCCCGTTCTCCCCTTCACACTTTTCTCTCCCCATCTTCCCTTGGCCCAGTCTTGCCCAACCCTCAAGTTCCCAATTTTGCCTGGCGATCGTGTCTACCTCCAATATCCAGGAGGATTACTATATCTTTTTTTGGGAGTTCACCTTCTTATTATCTTCTCAAGGATCCCAAATTTATAGGCTCGATGTCCTTTAATTATGGCTAGAAACCGACTATGAGTGAGTACATCCCATGTTCATCTTTATGGGTCTGGGTTACCTCACTCAGAATAGTGTTTTCTATTTCCATCCATTTGCCTGCAAAATTCAAGATGTCATTGTTTTTTACCGCTGAGTAGTATTCTAGCATGTATATATTCCACAGTTTCTTCATCCATTCTTCCACTGAAGGGCATCTAGGTTGTTTCCAGGATCTGGCTATTACAAATAATGCTGCTATGAAGATAGATGAGCATATGCTTTTGTTGTATGATTGGGCATCTCTTGGGTAGATTCCCAAGAGTGGAATTGCTGGGTCCTGGGGTAGGTTGAACCCGAATTTCCTGAGAAACCGCCACACTGCTTTCCAAAGTGGTTGCACAAGTGTGCATTCCCACCAGCAATGGATGAGTGTACCCCTTACCCCACAACCTCTCCAGCAAAGGTTATTATTGGTGTTTTGGATTTTAGCCAATCTGACAGGTGTAAGATGATATCTCAAAGTTGTTTTGATTTGCATTTCCCTGATAGCTAGGGAGGTTGAGCATGACCTTAAGTGTCTTTTGGCCATTCGAACTTCTTCTGTTGAGAATTCTCTGTTCAGTTCAGCACCCCATTTTTTAATTGGGTTAATTGGCATTTTGCCGTCTAGTCTCTTGAGTTCCTTATATATTTTAGAGATCAGACCTTTGTCAGTTGCAGGGTTGGTGAAGATCTTTTCCCAGTCAGTAGGCTGCCTTTGTGTCTTAGTGACAATGTCCTTTGCTTTACAGAAGCTGCTCAACTTCAGGAGGTCCCATTTATTCAATGTTGCCCTTAAAGTCTGTGCAGCTGGGGTTATGCGTAGGAAACGGTTCCCTGTGCCCATTTGTTGTAGAGTACTTCCCACTTTCTCCTCTATCAAGCTCAATGTGTTCAAATTAATATTGAGGTCTTTAATCCATTTGGACTTGAGTTTTGTGCATGGTGATAGATATGGATCTACTTTCATTCTTCTACAGGTTGACATCCAGTTATGCCAGCACCATTTGTTGAAGATGCCCTCTTTCTTCCATTGTGTACTTTTGGCTCCTTTATCAAAAATCAGGTGTTCATAGGTTTGTGGTTTAAGATCCGGGTCTTCTATACGATTCCATTGGTCAACTTCTCTGTTTTTATGCCAATACCAAGCTGTTTTCAATACTGTAGCTTTGTAATAGAGTTTGAAGTCAGGGATGGTAATGCCTCCAGAAGAACCTTTATTGTATAAGATTTTTTTGGCTAGCCTGGGTTTCTTGTTTTTCCATATAAAGTTGATTATTGTCCTCTCAATCTCTGTGAAGAATTTTAATGGGACCTTGATTGGGATTGCATTGAAACTATAGATTGCTTTTGGAAGAATTGCCATTTTTACTATGTTGATCCTCCCAATCCACGAGCAGGGGAGATCCTTCCATTTTCTGGTATCCTCTTCAATTTCTTTCTTCAAAGACTTAAAGTTCTTGTCAAATAAATCCTTCACTTCCTTGGTTAGAGATACTCCCAGATATCTTATGCTATTTGTGGCTATTGTGAAAGGTGATACTACTCTGATTTCCCTCTCTGCTTCCTTATCCTTTGTGTATAAAAGGGCGACTGATTTTTTGGAGTTGATCTTGTAACCTGCCACGTTACTGAAGGAGTTTATCAGCTGTAGGAGTTCTTTGGTGGAGTTTTTGGGGTCGCTTATGTATACTATCATATCATCTGCAAATAATGAAAGTTTAACTTCTTCCTTTCCAAATTGAATCCCCTTGATTCCCTTATGTTGTCTTATTGCTATTGCTAGAACTTCAAGCACTATATTGAAGAGATAAGGAGAGAGTGGACATCCTTGTCGTGTTCCTGAATTTAGTGGGATAGCCTTGAGTTTCTCTCCGTTTAATTTGATGTTAGCTGTCGGCTTGCTGTAAATAGCTTTTATTATATTTAGGAATGACCCTTGTATCCCTAATCTCTCCAAGACCTTTATCATAAAAGGGTGCTGAATTTTGTCAAATGCTTTTTCAGCATCTAATGAGATGACCATATGGTTTTTTTCCTTCAGTTTATTTATATGATGGATTACATTGATAGATTTTCGTATGTTGAACCAGCCCTGCATCTCTGGGATGAAGCCTACTTGATCGTAATGGATAATTTTTCTAATGTGTTCTTGGATTCGGTTTGCCAGTATTTTATTGAGAATTTTTGCATCAATGTTCATGAGTGAGATTGGCCTGTAATTCTCTTTCTTGGTTGAGTCTTTGTGTGGTTTAGGTATCAGGGTAACTGTAGCTTCATAGAAGGAATTTGGCAGTGACTCTTGCGTTTCTATATTATGAAATACCTTAAGGAGTATAGGTATTAGGTCTTCTTGGAAGTTCTGGTAGAATTCCGCATTGAAACCATCTGGTCCTGGGCTCTTTTTGGTAGGGAGGTTTCTGATAACAGTTTCTAATTCTTCGCGACTTACAGGACGATTTAGAGTATTTACCTAGTCCTGGTTTAACTTTGGTATATGGTATTTATCTAAAAAACTGTCCATTTCTTTTACATTTTCCAATTTTGTGGCATACAGGCTTTTGTAGTAAGATCTAATGATTCTCTGAATTTCCTCTGTGTCTGTGGTTATGTCCCCCTTTTCATTTCTGATCTTATTAATTTGCGTGTTCTCCCTCTGCCGTTTGATTAGTTTGGCTAAGGGTTTGTCAATCTTGTTGATTTTCTCCAAGAACCAGCTTCTTGTTTCATTGATTCTTTGGATTGTTTTCTGTGTTTCTATTTTGGTGATTTCTGCCCTCAATTTCATTATTTCCAGTCTTCTACTTCTCCTAGGTGAGTCTGCTTCTTTTTTTTCCAGAGCTTTCAGGTATGCTGTTAAGTCACCAATGAGCGCTTTCTCCGCTTTCTTTAAGTGTGCACTTAGTGCTATGAACTTTCCTCTTAGCACTGCTTTCATTGTGTCCCATAGGTTTGAGTATGTTGTGTCTTTGTTTTCATTAAATTCAAGAAAGACTTTAATTTCTTTCTTTATTTCTTCCTTGACCCAGGTGTGGGTCAGTAGTTGACTGTTCAGTTTCCATGAGTTTGTGGGCTTTCTGGGGGTAGCATTGTTGTTGAGTTCTAATTTTAATCCATGGTGATCCGATAAGACACAGGTGGTTATTAATATTTTTTTGTAACTGTGGAAGTTTGCTTTGTTACCAAGTATATGGTCAATTTTCGAAAAGGTTCCATGAGCCGCAGAGAAGAAGGTATATTCTTTCCTATTTGGGTGGAATGTTCTATAGATGTCTGTTAAGTCCATTTGGTTCATTACCTCCATTAAGTCTTTCAATTCTCTGTTAGGTTTCTGTCTGATTGACCTGTCCATTGGTGAGAGAGGAGTGTTGATGTCTCCAACTATTAATGTGTGTGGTTTGATGGCTGCCTTGAGTTCTAGAAGTGTTTCTTTTACATAAATGGGAGCTTTTATATTAGGGGCATAGATATTCAGGATTGAGACTTCATTCTGATGGATTTTTCCTGTTATGAGTATAAAGTGTCCCTTTCCATCTCTTCTGATTGATTTTAGTTTGAAGTCAACTTTGTTGGAAATTAGTATGGCCACACCCGCTTGTTTCTTAGGGCCATTTGCTTGATAAACCTTTTCCCAACCCTTTACTCTGAGTAGGTGTCTGTCTTTGTGGTTGAGGTGTGTTTCTTGTAAACAGCAAAATGTTGGATTCTGTTTTCGTATCCAGTCTCTTAGCCTGTGCCTTTTTATAGGTGAATTGAGTCCATTGATATTAAGTGATATTAATGACCAGTGGTTGTTAACTTCAGTCATTTTTAGTAGTAGAGTTTGTGTGTTTCCCTTCTTCTAGTTGTGCTGGTGAAGGGTCGCTAGATGCCTGAGTTATTGTGGGCGTTGTTGGACTCCTTGGTTTGTGATTTTCCTTCTATTACTTTCTGCAAGGCTGGATTTGTGGCTGCGTATTGTTTAAATCTGTTTTTGTCCTGGAATATCTTGTTTTCTCCATCGATGGTGAATGCAAGCTTTGCTGGGTATAATAGTCTAGGCTTGCATCCATGTTCCCTTAGTGTCTGTAGCACATCTATCCAAGCTCTTCTGGCTTTCATGGTTTCCATTGAGAAATCAGGTGTAATTCTGATAGGTTTCCCTTTATATGTTACTTGACCTTTTTCCTTTGCAGCTCTTAATATCTGTTCTTTATTCTGTATGTTTTGTGTTTTGATTATTATATGGCGTGGGGATGCTTTCTTTTGATCCAGTCTATTTGGTGTTCTGTAGGCTTCTCGTACCTTCATAGGAACCTCCTTCTTTAGGTTGGGGATGTTTTCTTCTATAATTTTGTTGAATATGTTTTCTGGGCCTTTGAGTTGTAATTCTTCTCCTTCTTCTACCCCAATTATTCTTAGGTTTGGTCTTTTCATGGTGTCCCAGATTTCCTGAATGTTTTGTGTTAAGAATTTGTTAGATTTGTTTAGTTCTTTAATCTGTGAGTTTATTTCCTCTATAGTATCTTCAGAGTCCGAGATTCTTTCTTCCATCTCTTGTATTCGGTTGGAAATACTTGTCTCTGAAGTTTCTGTTTGTTTACTCAGAGTTTCCATTTCCAGTCGTCCCTCAGATTGTGTTTTCTTCAGTACCTCCATTTCATTTATCAGGTCTTGTACTGTTTCCCTTACCTGTTTGATTGCTTTATCTTGATTTTCTTGTTTTTCTTGGGTATCTTTGAGTGATTTATTTATTTCGTCTACCATTTTGTTTGTCATCTCCATTTCTTTATGGCAGTTTTTTACCTCCTGTTTAAGGTCCTCTATTATTTTCATAAAGTACTGTTTAAGGTCGGTTTCTTCTATATCTTCTGGGGTAGGGTGTTCAATTCTTGTTGTTTCGGGATGACTGGCTTGTGGTGATGTCATGTTGCCTCTCATGTTGTTGGAGGAGCTCCTACATTGGCGCCTGCCCATCTCTTCCTTCAAAAGGAGCCCGGAGGCGTTTGGTGTCCTAGACCAATCTTTGCTGTGACTAAAACTGGTTGGATCTCCCCAGTGCCAGAGGAGGACCTATTCCTTGCGTCACAATCTGAAGAAGCCCGCACTCCCTTGCAGGAATCCTCAGCCCTGCCTGGAGGCCAGAGTCTGACCCCTTTGGGTGGATGGCCTTAGAACAGGAGCAGGACACCTGAGAACACTAAGGAAATCTTGGGAGATACAGGGACCGGGGAACCGACACAAGCCTGCAGAGGGAAGTGGGGGTAAGGGGGTCTGTGCTCTCTTCCAGGGCAGGTTGCCCCAGGGTCCGCATTCACTCACCAGTTCAGATGGAATGTCAGGGCACAGGATCAGGGATTCCAGGCAGCCCAGGGTCTCAGCCCAGACAAAAGGGCCAAGGTGGGGGCAGGGCGGGATGGAATACCACACAGTGAACCTGGCAGCACAATCTGAAGGAGCCCGCACCCCTCCGCAGGAATCCTCAGACCTGCCTGGAGGCCAGAGTCTGACCCCTTTGGGTGGATGGCCTTAGAACAGGAGCAGGACACCTGAGAACACTAGGGAAAGCTTGGGAGACACAAGCCTGCAGAGGGAAGTGGGGGTAGGGGGGTCTGTGCTCTCTTCCAGGGCAGGTTGCCCCAGGGTCCGCATTCACTCACCAGTTCAGATGGAATGTCAGGGCACAGGATCAGGGATTCCAGGCAGCCCAGGGTTGCAGCCCAGACAAAAGGGCCAAGGTGGGGGCAGGGCGGGATGGAATACCACACAGCAAACCTGGCAGCACAATCTGAAGGAGCCCGCACCCCTCCGCAGGAATCCTCAGACCTGCCTGGAGGCCAGAGTCTCTAGATTTTTCATTTTTGTCCAAAGTAAGAAAATTAAGGACAAAAAGAGCATGATGTAAAAGATTCTGAGGGCCCCTCTCCTTAATTTATGGAGTATAGACTTTAAGGTCTGGTGGGCACGTTCAACAATGCCTTGACCCTGAGGATTATAAGATATACCAGTAATGTGCTTTATATGAAGGCATTGACAAAATGACTGGAAGTTTTTTTCCAGTGTATCCTGGACAATTGTTAGTTTTGATTACCTTAGGCTTTCCCAAGACAGAAAAACATTGCAGGGTATGAACAATAACATTTTTTGAGGCTTCCCCTGCCTGGAGTGAGGCAAATAAAAAGGTACTAAAAGTGTCAATTGTGACATGTATGTATTTGAGTTTGCCAAATTCATTTAAATGGGTGATATCTATTTGCCAAACCTCATTGGGGACTAGTCCCATTAGATTAACCCCTAGATGTGGTACTGGAAGGGAAATTGAGCAGTCAGGACAATTTTTAACAATTTCTAGAGCTTGATCTCTGGTAATTTTAAACATTAGGCAGAGGGTATAAGCATTAAGATGATGGAGCGAATGGGCCTGAGTTGCCTGGGTGACAGAACCTAGGAGAACAGGAAAAACTAGCTGAGTAGCTGCATCAGCCAGGGCTGATGATAGGGGACCAGGCAAGTCTAAGTGAGCCCAGAGGTAGCCAATAAAAAAACAGTGTGACCTTGCAACAATCAGGGAATGCAATTGGGAAAATAGGGGATATGCATTGGTAGTGGGTTTTACAAAAGGAACTGTTTCCAAAATTGGGACAGAGTGGGCAACATAAGCACTATCAGTATACAAGTTAAAAGGCTGGGAACAGAATGCCTGGAAAACCTTAACAACTGCAAAGAGTTCAACAAGTTGTGCTGAAGTATATGGGGTGGGGTGAGGGGTGGCGATCCCATCTATCACATAGGTAGCCGTTCCATTGGCGGAGCCATCAGTAAACACTGAGAGGGCCCCTTTTATGGACTGCGAGGTTGTTACTTTTGGAAACACAAAAGAATGCATCCTAGCAAATTGTAACAGAGGGTCACTGGAGTAGTGATTGTCAATTGTGCCAAGGAAGGAGGAACAAGCGACAGGCCAATTGTCATCAGCTTGGAGCAGCCAATTAAGTTGGTCCTGTGTATAAGGATAACCAGAGAATCAGGGTCTTTTCCAAAGTATTGGCGACTTGTAGCGGCGGTCGGAGGAATTTGGAAATAACCGAAAATAGTCCTTTTAGAATAAATCAGTTTTAACAAGAGGAGAATAAGGGAACTTACAAAGCCAAGGGTCCAGCGAGGCAGAGGGTGACGAGGGGAAAAAACAGGGGCGTCCCTCCTGGACCCGGTTCTTTTTAAAGGTACCTTTCTCCCCTGGGGCAGCCACGCTGGGGATTGGGCCAGCTGCCCCAACATCTCCCCCTTTTGTCTAAATAAGGCAGATTCAGAAACCAAATACAACTATATACAATGGGAATAGATCATATAAAATTACAAGAAGTAAACAATATTAGGCGAGGAACATATAACGAAAATTTTACTAATCATTCTACTTTAGGAAGTCTAAATAATGTAGAAGGTAGCTACAATTATCTAATCTTCAACCCCATCAAAGATCTGAGAAGGGAAGTAATATTACTAAAGCAACCAGGAAGCACAAATGAGAAACTTCCAAAATGTGCAACAGAATACAGAGACAATTGACTACCTGGGCAAACACACGAAATCTTGTTAGCAATGTTGAGGCAACCAACTTTGACTGAGGCCTGATATAACCTGACATACCATTATACAACGGCAAGGAACCTTTAGTAGAACTATCCTATCCTGTCTTGGCAAGATAAGACAATTCTGTTTTATCCACTTATGGATATTTTGTAGCTTAGTCAGTAGTGGAGGTATGGGCTTTTCTTTGCCCAAAGGCCAGTTCTGCCAAGAAGAGGACAAATTCCCAGTGGAGTGTCTTTGGTGCTCAACGTTCTCTCGGGAGTAGAGCATTGTTGCCAGGAGTGATTGTGTCTCATAATTACAAAACTCTAGGTTAGATTAAAGGCCATGTTCTATAGCTCTTCAAAGAGGTCGAAGATTATGCTATCTATACTAAATACAACCTCTATGTGTCTAAAAAACCTGATTATCCTAAATATAAATATGACAAACATATAATTCTCAACACTTATCTAACTGTATGACTAATAGAATAGACAACTGTGCAATAAATGAAGACAATGATTTCCAAATGTAAACAGGGTCATTACATAAATAATATCTGAGGTAGAAATGTACATTGCAATATAGTAAACAATGTCATTACATAAATAATATCAGAGGTAGAGATGTACATTGCAATATGGTATACAATGTCAATATAACAATTGTTTCAAACACAGGTAGGATCATACTCTCATACAATGTTCAATATATCAATATACAAGAATCAACACTCATATAGTTTTCAAAAAACGATAACTCACAAAAATCAGTTATTCCTTCAGACCACCAGTTAATCCCTCCCCCCCTTTTTTTTGAGATAAATATATATATATACATAGTTTATACCCCTGAGTCCATATAAAGCCTTCCACAACCCCTCAACCCTATACCAGCCACCAGTTAGTGTCCCTAAACCTGAGGGTAAACTTTGCTGGGAGGGGGGGCGTCGTCATCTAAGATTGCTTCCAGCTGACATAGGGGCGACTTTTCTTCTCAGGGGGTCCTGTGAAAGCAAATGATGGTAAAATACCCAGGGCAATATTTCATCTAGGAAAAATGTGTCTAGCCTCTGAATATTTTGAGGAAATCTGGCCAGAATGTTGTCAAAAATGTGCACTATTTAAAAGTGTTTTGTGCAATTGGTACCAAAAAACAGGCCAAATATTAGCGCTACAAAAACATGACGTCATAATAACCAGTTGGAGTTGATGTTGTGGGGCCCCGTCTTCATCCTGGAAACTGCAAAGATTACTGAAGAAAAAATTTGTTGTTTGTTGCGAGAAAGATAAGCATTATCTACAAAGACACATACAGACATATACATGCATATCTTCAATGAAAGGTGCATTAAAGACAGACATAGATATGAGGGAAGGCAAAGAAGGCAAATATATTGGTACCATTATTAACATTATTGTTATTATTATTCTGTCTCATAACATGACTCCTGACCTGAGACAGAAACTCTGAGAAATCTTTTATAAACAAGCGTGGATTTGGAGAGGGACTGGGCCAGAGTCCAACTCCAAGAAACCAGCTCTAAATATTTATAAAGAAATGCATATTGACATACATACAAAAAATTGTTTTTCATAATCACGGAGCTTACCCAATGTTAGTGCTGATCCTTAATGGGTTGCAATTGGTTTCCATCCATCAGTATTTAAGATATCCAGGGTCCCTCAGATCCTTTGAAGGTGAGCGTCTTCCTGTGGAGATAAGAAAAGAACCCTGCCCCCAAACTATAGGTCTCTTACCATCAGTATGTTCACCATCCTTGTGCATGAATTGTTATTTTTCTCTTCCAAGGGGCTTCTCCTCTTCAAACCGAACCTTTATTAATTTTGACGGTATCCACGATTTTTCCTCTCCTGTGGAGACAAGAGCAAAACCCTTTCCCCAACGCAGAACATCTCCTGGCTTCCATTGCGAGGTCAGCACATCCTTGAAATAAACTGGTTGATTTAATTCAGCAGACTTTTCCATTATCCAATGTCTTTCTGCAGCCGTTGTCCCCTTCTCATTAGCATTGAGAAAATTCAAGGTTAATAAAGCACTATGTAACCTATTTCTAGGGGTATTTTCCACCCTTTCTGTTTGTTTAACATATCCTTTATAGTTCTATTTAATCTTTCTATGACTGCTTGACCTGTAGGATTGTATGGTATACCTGTAACATGCTTAATATTGTAATAAGCAAAAAACCGTTTCATTTTCCTAGAGACATAAGCTGGACCATTATCCGTCTTTATTTGTGTAGGTATACCCATGATGGCCATAACTTCTAATAAATGAGTGATTACTGAATCACCTTTTTCTGAGCTTAAAGCAGTTGCCCATTGAAAACCTGAATAAGTGTCGATGGTGTGGTGTACATATTTTAATTTGCCAAATTCTGCAAAGTGAAACAAATCCATCTGCCAGATTTCATTCCTTTTAGTGCCCTTTGGATTAGCCCCTGCAGGCAGTGGTGTTTGGTTATAAAAAGAGCAAGTAGGGCATTTCTTTACAATCTCCTTAGCTTGTTGCCATGTAATAGAAAACTCTTTATTCAAGCCTTTGCCATTGACATGATGTTTTTTATGAAATTCAGAGGCCTGCAGCACACTACCAATCAACAATTGATCAATTTCTACATTACCTTGTGCTAGAGGACCTGGCAGACCCGTATGGGATTGGATGTGTGTTATATACATAGGGCAAAGCCTGTTCCTGATCATGTCTTGTACCTGGATAAACAATGAGGTTAGTTCTGTATCATCAGGTATAAATTCAGCAGTTTCAATATGTAAGATAACTCTTTCTGCATATTGTGAGTCACTAACTATATTAAGAGGTTCTTTAAAATCCCTTACCACCATAAGAATGGCATATAATTCTGCCTTCTGGACAGAATCATAAGGACTTTGTTCCACCTTACTCAAATCTTCTGATTTGTAACCTGCCTTCCCTGATTTATTAGCATCAGTATAAAATGTACGTGCTCCAGTTACCAGAGCATCACAGATGATTCGCGGAAGAATCCAAGAAGTTCTCTTTATAAAGTTAAGCCTCTTGCTTTTCGGATAGTTGTTATTGATTTCTCCCAAAAATTAGCACAAGCTCTTTGTCATGGTTCGTTATCTTCCCACAACTTTTTCAGTTCATCAGCAGTGAAAGGCACTATAATTTCTGCTGGGTCTATGCCTGCTAGTTGATGAAGTTGATGAAGTCTCAATTTGCCTTTTTGTTTTGTTTTGTTTTGTTTTGTTTTTGTTTTTCGAGACAGGGTTTCCGTGTAGTTTCTAGAGCTTGTCCTAGAACTAGCTCTTGTAGACCAGGCTGGCCTCGAACTCAGAGATCCGCCTGCCTCTGCCTCCCAAGTGCTGGGATTAAAGGCGTGCGCCACCGCCGCCCGGCCTCAATTTGCCTTTTATAATTAATTCAGAGACTTTTTCCACATAAGTTTTTATTTTCTTACTTGGTTTACGTGGTAAAAAGATCCATTCTAAGATAATATCATCTCTCTGCATTAAAATTCCTGTAGGAGAAATTTTAGAAGGCAATATGACTAGAATACAACTGAGCTCTGGATTCACCCTGTCCACATGTGTCTCTTGTAATTTCTCCTCAATCATTCTCAGCTCCTTTTCTGCTTCAGCTGTTAATTCTCTGGGACTGTTTAAGTCTTTTTTCACCATCCAGGTTTTATTTTAAATGAATTATCATATCAGGTGTTATCCCAACAGCCGGTCATAAGCTGGAAATGTCTCCTAACAACCTTTGAAAGTCATTGAGAGTCTGTAACCAATCTCTCCTAATTTGTGCCTTTTGTGTCTTAATTTTTTGCAAACCTATTTTATAACCTAGATAATTAACAGAATCTCCTCTCTGAATTTTTTTCAGGAGCAATCTGCAATCCCCATTTAGGTAAAAGTATTTTTTACTTCTTCAAACAGTCTTTCTAAAGTATCCATGTTTGAATCAGATAACAGAATATCATCCATGTAATGATAAATTATAGACTTGGGAAACTGCTTGCATATTATTTGCAATGGTTGATTTACAAAGTATTGGCACAGGGTGGGAGAGTTCAACATGCCCTGTGGGAGGACGGTCCACTGGTATCTCCTTGTAGGTTGAGAGTTATTATAAGTAGGCACTATGAAGGCAAACTTTTCTCTGTCTTTTTCTTGTAAAGGTATAGTGAAGAAACAATCCTTTAAATCAATAACTATGAGAGGCCATCCTTTTGGTAATAAAGAGGGCAGAGGAATTCCAGATTGCAGAGAGCCCATAGGTTGAATAACCTTATTGATAGCCTTGAGATCTGTCACCATTCTCCATTTACCAGATTTTTTCTTAACAACAAATACAGGAGAATTCCAAGGGTTGGTAGATTCTTCTATATGTCGAGCATCTAATTGCTCTTGTACCAGCTGTTCTAAAGCCTGCACTTTTCCTCAGCTAAAGGCCATTGCTTTGTCCATATTGGTTTCTCAGTCAACCATTTTAGAGGCAGTGCTGTTCATATCTCTGAAGGGCCATCAATTGCTTTGCATTCTTGTACAGCCCGAACAGCCGGTTTCTGCCTTCTGTAATATCTTTTAATATTTTCCTCAGTTATATAGGCTCTAGAAGCAGCAGGAATGTTAATTTGGGTATTCCATTGCTGAAACAGGTCACGGCCCCATAAATTCACTGCAATATTGGCTACATATGGCCTTAATTTTCCTATTTGTCCTTCTGTCCCTATGCATTCAACCTATCTCATGCTCTGCCTTACTTGAGATAGGGTTCCAGTTCCCAGGAACTGAACATTTACGTCCTGAAGAGACCAATATGGATGCCAAGATTCTGGAGTAATGATACTTACATCCGCACCTGTGTCCAGTAGGCCAGTAATAAAAATGCCATTTACACACACTCTTAACTTTGGTCTTTGTTCATTTATAAAAGTCTGCCAAAATACACATAACTCATCTTTCAGGCCGTTTTTGCTTTTAACAGCAGGCATGGGGCTTTCTAATTTTCCTGACGAGGCATGTTCTCTGCAGTAACTGGAAATGACTGGACCACATTCGCCATGGGGGACTGCGAGAGGCCCCCCCATTGCTTTTTCCAGTGGCAACAGGTTGCCTTTTCTATCTCTTGTTGACCTGCACTCATTTGTCCAGTGTCTGCCTTTTCCACATCTCCTACATATACCTGAAGGCTGAGTCCTCCTACGTCTGTTATTTCTAGAAGAGGCATTATTATTATTATTATTATTATTATTATTATTATTATTATTATTATTATTTCTGAAAATCTGTTGTCTGCAATTCCTTTTAATATGTCCCATTTTGCCACAATTAAAACATTTGGTAACTTGATGCCTCCTTTTTGCATTAGAAATTGCTTCTTCTACCCATGCTTCAGTGCCATAGTCAAATGATTCAACATTCATTGTATGCAAGGCCCATTCGTCCAAGGGCGCTGATCTCATCTTTAAAGGCCCCAGGATCCTTTTGCACTCCACATTGGCATTCTCATAAGCCAAAGACTCAATTATTATACGTCTTGCTTCTGGGTCAGATATCCCTATTTGTACAGCTTTAGTTAGTCTTTGTAAAAAATCACTAAAGGGTTCTCTCTGACCCTGTTTAACTCTGATATATGATTCCAGTCTCTGTCCTGGGTCTTGAACCCTGTCCCAAGCCTTTAAGGCTGCTGTAGTACATATGGATAAGGTGTATTCATCATAATTAGCTTGTTGTAGAGGATCGGAGAAAAGTCCTTCACCTAGAATTTGATCTAGGGAAATCTCAATTCCCTTTGCTCTTTCCTGCTGTTCTAAAAGTCTAGCCTCCTGTCTGAATATGCATTTCCAATTTAATTGTGATCCACTCTCTAGAACAGCTGATACTAATTGTAATCATGGGGCGTTGCCTTATAGCTTATAGACCAAGTTTTGCGCATCTCTCTAACAAAGGACGAATGTAGCCCAAAATTCATAATGGCTTGTTTAATTTCTTTGAGATCATTCATACATATGGGTTCCCATGTATATTCCTTGATGACCCTAGGGTTTTTGGAACCAGTCACCTTTTCTGATGTTATTATTGGAAAGGCAGGTAAAACTTTATGGAAATTATCCCAGAGAGCTTTACTCATTGACGGGGTTAAATTTCGCCTTTCTACTGTTTGCTCCTGTTCATCAGAGTCTATAATTTCCTCAATCTTTTCTAATCTGCTTACTATTGCCTTCTGTAAGGCCTGGATCTCCTGTCCAGAATTATGCTCCAAGGCCTTCATGGAGGATTCCAAAATATGAAGTTTGTCCAGTAGAGTTAATATCTCATCCTTGGATAGAATTTTCATGGCATGAATTGTGCCTTCTTGTATTGACAATCTGTTAGCCAATCTGTCATATCCTTTAGACAAAGTCCGATTTTCACATTCAGCCGTTTTAATTCTCTCTGATAATGTTTCAGACAGGGACTGAAGTTTACGATCCAAATCAGCTGTTCTCTCCTCCACAGCAATGAATCTCTCCTTAATATCAGACTGTACTTTTTCTAAATTTTGCTCATTTAACTGAGTCATATCAGACAAAGACCTATTCCCTTCCTTGAGAACTTCAAACTCTGTCTTGAGGAGGTTGGTGTCAGTCTGAATTGTTTTTGCAAATACCTCACCCGACTTAAAGTTGTCACTCAAAACAGTTGTTCCCTTTCTTAAGCATTCAACCTCTGTCCTAAGAATCCTGGTTTCATTCTGTAAGGAATTTATCATTTTTCTATTTTCAAACCATGTAAGGAAGAAACCAAATACGAGAAAAATTGCAAGCCCTATAAATATCCAAGTTATGGGAATATCATATGTATCCTGCAATATTTCTACCATAGTATAATTAAATAGGCTGCATAAGCTTTCAACGGTGATATGGTCAGACATTTTTTTTTTAATCAAAAGAAATTTTACCTGTAATGACCGTTCCCTGCCAGTAGGTGGTGGGGGCAGTAACCGCTCGGTCAAACCGAGTCCGCAGTACTGGCGGAGGAAGCCGGGAAGCCAGGAAGCCGGTCGGGTGTGCGCTGTAATGGCAGCGGGGTCACGTTCGTTCACCAGCGGCTGCACAAGCTCAAATGCTGGGATGCAGGCAGTAACCGCTAGTGTCCGGCAGGTCAGGGCCCAGGCCGAACTCAGCCGGGACTGGTGCTGCCTGAGGGGTTAGCGAGCTCGGACTGAGTCACCCACACGCGTTCTGTGCTCCATACAAGCAGGGCTGGGACGGGCTAGTCTGGGAAATTGTGCTGAAGCAATCAAGAGCCCACGGCCGAATCCCTGCCATGCAGTGTGGGAACCGGAGCTAAAGGCTCCCAAATGCCCCACGTTGGGCGCCAAATGAAGGTGTGTGGTTGATCGGCAGTTATGATTCACCAGACTAGCTTTAATATATATAATTCAGTTTTAATAAAGGAAAGAAAAGGGAACTTACAGATCCAAGGTTCCAGCGAGGAGCACAGGAAAACAAAGAGCAGGCAGGCTGCAGGCCCACAAGATTTTATAAGTCAATATTAGCCTAAGGGGGACACGCCTTTAGCTGAAGGGGGACACGCCTTACAAAACAAAGTGATTGGCTAGGCTTCCCCTTCACTTGCAGGCACCAGGCTTTTAGAAAACATTAGCATTTTCCTTTGTTAGTCAATAATCATAGACCCTCAGTATTTACCTATCAGCTAGGGATGTCTCCAGGCCTGAATTCCAGCAGACCTGACACCCCTTCCATCCCCCCTCATCTGTTTGCTATATAACAGCCTCTGAGAATATAATAAACCAGGTGGGTTGATCATTTCTCGTGTCTCTTGTGCCCTCTATTCCTCTCCCCTAGGTTTATCAGGGACCACCGTTCTTATCCCGCTGGCCGGGATAGTTACCAGAAGCTTACCCATGTCTCTGCTATGAAAAGCCTTTTTAATAATTAAAAATGTAAATGGCATATTCTCTAGAACTCTGAGCATTTGAGGACTTCTTATTAGAAAGTACAGCTTTCAAGATGTGTTGGGTAGTGTAAATCTCTAAGTTAGCTTTTGTTAATCTGAAATAGATCTTTATAACCTTAAATTTTTATCATTACGGGCTGAAGAGATGGGTCAGTGGTTAAGAGGACTGTGTGTTCAACTAGATGACCTGGGTTCGATTCCCACCACCCACATGACAGTTCCTAGCTGTCTGTAACTCCAGTTCCAGTGGATACAACACCCTCACACAGACATACATGCAAGAAAACACCAATACACATAATAAAACAAAATACAATTTTTATCTTTATATGGAATATATTTTAAAGCAATGAAATCACATTAACCATATTTTTTATCATCTTTAAAAGTACATATCAATTTAAAGTATTTGAGACATTTTTTCTTAGTCTTGAAAGAGGTACAATGAACAGAGCTCATTAGGACTGTTTAAACATTTTAAAACAGTAATTATATTAACATATATGCACAGTTGATTTAAGTTGCATACACACATAGAGTTAAAGCTAGCTTATATTCACACATAAAGTTAAATCAAAAGTCACATGCATAAATGCACACATTAAACAGGACTTGACTAAAATAAGAAGAAAATGTGGACTCCCACATGGCAGGCCCAGCAGCTGGCACTGAAAGAAAGGCAAGGCAGATTTGTTTCAGGTGGGAGAGAGCAGATCTGTTACAGACAGATAGGATCCCTGCATAAAGGGCTCTGCATGGAGGACTCTGGCAGGCCCTGCCAAAAAGCATATCGCTGCATAAACACACTTTATGCAACAGAGTCAGTAAGAGGAATTTACAGAAAAAAGAAACATAAGGAAAAGGTGAGACATACAAAAAGTGGAAAGATGATGACTAGGTCACCTGTCTTGTCCTTCTTGCCCTTAGTCAAGATGGTGGTGAAGCATCTCCTTTAACCTTAAGCAAAATTACAGTAGTCATGTGGTTGTCCTTAGTAAAGATGGCACCTTCCAATTGTCTTCCATTTACTCCTCCATTTACCTGTTCGTTGGCCTTAGTTGGAAACGTCCCATTTGGTGTTAGTGTTACAGAGGTGAGTGAGTCTAGGGACCTTTACACATGACATTAAGTGAAAAGGTTTTAGGTTTTTTTAAAAAGGCATCCCAGAGGAGTGGATGGGTTTATACTTTTTGCTGGTTTGTTTCTCACGAGTGAGGTAGAAAGAGAGGTCACTCCAGAGGAGTGGATGGGTTTATACTTTTTGCTGGTTTGTTTCTCACGAGTGAGGTAGAAAGAGAGGTCAGTCCACTCCATGGTTCGTCAACCAAAAGAATGAGGGCTGGGGCACTAAGCTCAAAGGCATGAAGCAAAAGGAACAAGGGTGAAATAGGGCCATAGCCCAAAAGCATGAAGCCAAAGAAATGCAGCATTCCAAAAGACCCATAGGGCCAAGGAATGAAGGCACCACCCAATGAGGGGATGCTAGGACACAGAATGCTCACTTGTGGAAAACGCCAAAGGTGATTGTGGGACCAGTCAGTCATAGCCCTCTTGGCAGTAGCCAGTGCTATGTGGGATCCCAGGAGATGGGGAGTTTGAAAATGGGCTGTTCATCTAGGTCTAGGATACCTACATGCCTCAGGCCACCCCCTTGGGCAGAGGGAACACAGAGAGAGCCTGGTCAAGTCAGACACCAGTACTATAATTACAGACTGAGGAAGGACCATTAGCAGGTCCCATGGTGGGTAAAAGACAAATACACCATGCAGACAAAGCCTGAGTGCCGTTAATTGGGGGAAGGCGGGGGGGGGGGGGGGGGGGGGGGGGGGGGGGGGCGGGGGGGAGGAAGAGGAAGAGAGCGAAACTGAGACCTGCTTGCCTCTTCAGAAGAACAGCAGGAAGAGAGCAGGAGTAGGTGGGGCTTGTCTCTTACAGGGACTTTTGCACCTGCAGACAGTCTGGGAATAGTTTAACATGCACACTGTGCCAGGTTCCCAAGGGACAGGGCCAAGGTGTGCCTGACTTGTTAACTGTGAATGTATGCCATGTGAAACTATCACTTCCTTGAATCTCTTTAAATCTAACATTGCCATGGGAGTTCAACCAGCTCTTAGAAATCCTCTATCCACAGGAGTCCAATCAGCTCTTACAAAGTCTCTATCATTTGTCAATTCTTACAAGGTTACTGCATATATTAAAGCTGGTTGTTTGAAAACCTTAGGCTGTTCCTCTCCAACCTTAAATGCAATGCTAAATTTGTTCTTTAAATTTGTCTGTCTGGAATTAAATATCTATAATCTGTTTTATTAATTATTTTAAGGCCTGTATCTTGGCACTCATATCAAGCAACTTTTTACGAGATAAACCAAGAATTATCAAAAAGACAAGGATTATCAAAATAATAATTAACATTATATCAATCCCACTTAAATTGATTATCCCTTCATTTAATTGATTTAATTGTTCCAATTTTAAATCATGCATTGCATAATCATACACAGACCTAGCTTTCTCTGTCATAATTGTGTTTCCCATATTTTAACTTGTGAAAAACTCTCTTTTAGCTAGTTCTTCCCTTTAGAAATTCCCAGTTTTCTCACCAAATTTGCTGCTGCTGCTGCTGTTGTTGATGAAAATGTGAGGCTTGTTGCTGCTGCACAGAACAGTAAAAGCCTGACCAGATGTCAAGGCAGCTACCTCGTTTGGCAGCAGCCCAAGAAGGGGGACCAGGGAAAGCCCACCAGGAGAGAGGAAAGGAAAACCTAGCAGATAGGGTGGTGACTCTGGTCATGTGTATTTCAAGCCTATGTCAGTAGCTATAAAGTCACAGACCAGTGGATTGTGAATCATTACCTCCAAAGATGGGCACCAGATTTAGTCTGAATTCTAATTGTACTTAATATAAACAAGTGGGGTCCTTGGGGTACCAACCTTTAAGGTTCAGCTAAGGCATTATAGCTGCTGAAGGAAAAATTGCTAAAGAAATGTGAGGGAAATAAATGAAATAACTCATATGTGATTCTTCTTCAGCATGTCTGTTTAAATGTTCTTTTTTGTTAAAAATGTTCACAATTTATACACCCTTATTATCATCAATTCCCCAGCCTTAGATGGGTTCAGGAATGGAATTCTTTAGCGCTATAAAAGATAGACGAGGATTTACACACACACACAAATCTGTGGTTCTCAGCTCAAAGGTAGGAGTGGCTTAGTGTACATCCAGTGAACTCCTGAAGGTAGAGGAAAGGTAATTAAGAAAGACATTAAATCATCAGGGAATTGTAGAAGGGGAGACTGGTGTGCTACACTACATCTTCAATTGGTTAAAGGGCTAAAAAGTTAATTTTCAGTTTAGTTACAAATAAGTCAAGGATTTTCCTTTTTCTCAATGTGTTGCTTTTTTTTTCTTCCAGCATGCATAGATAGTATTGGGTGGCCAGGCAAAATATGTAAACAAACAGGGGAAGTTATGACCCTTGCTCTATTAGCACATTCACCAAATGTTGCAAGTTCTAAGGGCCTTTTAGATCTGAAGTTTACACCTTTGCTCTAAGCAGTAAAAACAAAGAGGAAACCCAGCACTCAAAATTATCATATCTTGGGTATGATGTTTATCAGCCACTCTGATTGCCAGTGTTGTGGGTCTGTCTTATCAGTGGGAAGGATGTCTTTCTCTGGGATGTGGGCAAATAGTTAATTATTTTTCTTGCTCTCCCTGAGAGTAGAACACAAGCAGCACATTTCCTGAAATAAAATTATCAGTAAACTGAGAGGAAGGCAAGGGTATGCTTATTTTTTTCTAAATTTCTGAGCAGCTATGAACGAACAACTTTGAGTAAGAGGTAATTCTATGTGCTTAGATGTCTAGGAATATCTTAAATGAAATGCTTTTGCCTGCACCCTAAACACTGACCAATTGACTGTCAATAAAAGTAATTTGCAGGAAGGCAGATCCCTGCATTTCCATAGGAGAAAGAAGAGCCTGGCAGTGGGAAACTGTTTTCACATGTAGCTTGGGAAGTGTAATCAGTAAATCCCAAAGTATAGGAAAGACAGTATTCATTAAATGATCAAATAGGTCTGAAATGTGGGAATCCCCAAATTTGTAACAGAAGGGAATCAGCTATAGCGAAAAATCTACAGCAAAAAAAAAAAAAAAAACCAAAAAAAAAAACAAAAAAAAACCCACTTAATTCACAAGACAATAATGTCAATTTGAGCTGTATCTTGGCTTAAACATCCATCAAAGCTCTTGGCTCTGATTAGTTGCCTTGTGAAATGAAAGTGGTTTTAATTACTGAATGATTCTTCTGTTTGTAGCAGGAGTGGGACCTCCAAGGACCTTCCTACTCCCTCTCCCTATGTGAGGCCTTGAACTGTAGGCAGGGGGCTGGGTTTCCCAGGTTCTACTTCCTTTGAGTGTGGGGGGGAGCATGGCCTGTCGGTAGGGGGTGTGGCCTACCAGATCCTACCTACTCCCCCACTATGTGTGAAGGCATTAGGGGGCAGGCCATCTGTGAACTTCCTGGTCACCCAGAGTGGACATACCCACAGTCTAAGTGGACCACGTAAAAGGGCGTGACCTGCAGTTGTGGAGCAGCACCCCCTGTGAACTTCCTGTCCACCAAGCAGAGACACACCCTTGGTCCTCATGGAAAATGTGACAGGGCATGGCTGACCGTGGCATCCCTTACAGAATATGTTGCTGCTGGAAGAAAAGCCTGACATCACCCAACTGACCAATTTCTTTTCCTGAGAGCACTTCTACTTCATCTACTGCAAGTTCTGGAAACTCTACAGAGGTCATGACCTGTTCTTTGATGCACTTGACCAGGATAGGAACAATGACCATGTGAGCTTCGGTGGGGACAAAGGTGAAACCTCAGGTGAGGGTGGGGCTCAGAAGTATAGGGGCTTGGGTGCTGCACAAAAACCACGGTGAGCTTGGGTGGGGTGGAGTCTGGGGTGAGGACAGTGTCTCCAGTGGAGCCCTGGGGCAGAGGGTGGGGTTGTAGGGCTGTAAGGTGGAAGGTGGGGCCTGAGCTGGAGAAGGTGGGGCCTGGGGTGGAGGGTGGAGTTGCCAGTTGAGGGGCTGAGTCTTAGGCAGAGGGAGGGACTGTGGGACGGAGAAGTGGGGCCTGTGGTAGAGTGCAGGCTTCAGGGTTGGAGAGGCAGAGCTAAAGGATGAAGAGGTGGAGCTGTCAGATCAAGGGGTGGACTGTGAGGTGGAGGGCACAGCCATTGGAGGAGAGCAGGGTTCAGGTAAGGAAGGTAGTACTTTGATAGAGAGGTGGGGCCTGGGATAGAGGGGCTGTGCTCAGGGATGAAGGAACAGGATCTGGGGTGGAGGGCAGGGGAATGACTGAGGGAGAGGTGGGGCAGAGCCAGGTCCCAGCCATGAGGTGTAAACACTACCCTGACTGGCTTTTCTTGCTGCCATGCCTCATTGACAGGATCTTCTCAGGTACCGTAATGTGGTAGGTGCTTCTGTGCTGCATCATATGAGGTCCAGTAGGTGGCGGGGGTGGGGTGGGGTGAGGGGGTGGGGGGTGGGGGGTGGGAGGTGGTTTCACGCAGTGTCAGTGTCAGTGTCATGGTCTCTGGTCTCCACCAAGTGAACAAGGTCACGGAAAATGTGATACCTTCTGCCCCGTTGCTGCTGTTTGGGCTACACGTCCCATGTCAATGTTGGTGGTGGGCGGTCACGTTACTGTCAGTGGGTGGTTTCGTCACTGTGAGTGATGGGTGGGGCTGCTCTATTAGCAGTTATCCAAACCCCATGAGAGGCCCCATGTTTCCTGACCTCCACACAGGCTGGAAGTGAAGCAGGATGGGAAAATCAGCTACATGGACTTGGTGTGGTTCCTGATCTCAGAGGAGGAAAAAGACACAGAACAAGTGGGCAGGTCCTGGGTACACCGTCTATGACCATCTGTGGCCCGTGTGTGCCATTCCATATTCTGTCAGATGCTTGTGTGGGATAATGGGCAGCGCAGTTAGAAGCTCATGTGTGACGTGGGGCAGCACACAGTCAAATGCTCATGTATGACACGGGCAACGCAGTCAGGAGATGGGTCAGCGTCTCCACAGCTAAATGCACACGGTCAACCGTCACCAGAGTTCTGTGCCAGGCCACTCGAGGGATGTGACTGAGCCCCACAAATGGCCCCGAGCGACAAACACAAAACACACACACACACACACACACACACACACACACACACACACACACACGTCACCTCAGCTGAGGTACCGAGCTTGAGACCCTCATACACACGCACACATACATCACCTTGGCAAGCCTCTGTGGGACTGCACTGCAGCTGTAGCTAAGGATATGCGTGTCCTATATCCCACACAGAGGGTTACGTCACAGTCCCCAGCCCTTTGCTGTAGGCAAGTCTCCTGGATTTGGTAGGTATCCTTTACCCCAGACCGGACTGGAACGCGTGCAGGCTAGGACCCGCCGTCTGCCAAACACAAGCCAATCTCTGGGGCAGTCGCTGGGAGCCCGGTCCCGCCGCCTTTGAGAGCTCAAGCCTCCAGTCCTCTGTTCTTGCCGGGCTCTTTCTCTAGCTCCCCGCCCTGGCCGCTCGCCCTACCCCTAACGGCCCAGACCCAGTCCCCACTGCGCCTGCACCCGGAACGTCCTCCCGGGCTCACGTTCTTGCTTAGGCGCAGAGTTGCTGCTCGCCCACCCCCTCAGGCCCCCCCCTCTCCTGTCACTCCCGGTACCTCCGCAGCGTCCAGACCCCCTTTGGCCCCGCCCCTGCCAGCTCCTCCCACTCCAGGCACCGCCCGTCTTTTCCGGTCAGGCCCCTTGAATGGCGGCCGCGCGCTGCCTTGCTTCCAGGGCTCAGGCTCCTGCTTAGCCGCGGCCTGGCCCCTGGCTATGCCCAGCCATGCCGCCACGGCCGGCCCGCGCAATTATCGCCGACATGCGGAGTTAGGAGCGGCTCCCCACGTCCGCAGCTGGGAGAGCGGGGCCGGGGTGTTGGCGGGGGACGGAGAGGAGCCCGAGGAGGAGGACGAGGAGGGAGAGCTGCTGAGCCCGGAACCGCTGCAGCCCAGCGAGTGTGTGTCCTGCATCCTGACGTCAGGGGCCCGGAGGGACCGTAGGCGGAACACAGGTCAGTGGAAGGACTGGAGCGGGAGGAGACTGACTGATTGGGCAGGGGTGCAGAAGGGGAGGTATGAGGAGAAAGAAAGGTGGTGTGGACACCCAGGAAGGCGCACAGGGGACAGGGGATGCTGTGTGGATCAGCGTGGGGAGGAGTTTGTGATGGGGCCGGAGGCGTTAGTGTGTGCCAGCCTCCCTCGGATCCTTCCAATCCGCCCCAGGGTCCTTCCGAGCTTCCCCATGCTCCACGTGAGCTGCAGCCCCGAAGGACGCCATCTACCTTCTGCCTGCTCCCTCATAGAGTGTCAGGTGGCGAGGCCGCCTCGCTGGTGCGCGCATTGCAAGGCTGGTCGGTTGTGCGGACCCTGGTGGTGCACATGTGGGTTCCCAGATCGCAAGTTTGTCTTTGGCAAGGGAAACTTCCTAGCTGACGGGTGAGTAAGCCCCGCCCCTTCATGTTACACGCCCCATGCCCAACCTGGTGTGCCTGTGTATGCATGCATGTTCTTGCTATGTGAGTGTGTGTGTGTTTACCTCTGTGTGTGTCCCTTTGTGTGTATTTCCCTCTTTGTGCATGTGTGTGCTTACCTCTGTGCAGTGTTATAGTGTTCCTCAGCATGCACATGCCTGTGCATTCCTCCGTGTAGCTTGTGTGTGGTTCTCACCATGCACACGCATGTTTGTCCCTCTCTGTGTGTGGTCCTCAGTGTGCACATGTGTGTGCCTCCTTCTGTATGTAGCATGTGCACATCCGGACTTGTCTGTGCCTGACAGACCCTCCCCTACTCCTCGGAGAAGACTAAGGAATCTGTGGACATCATGTGTGTGTTTCTGAACGTGGAGAGGATGACAGCTCTGACCAAGGTATGGAGTGTGTGACTGTGACCTGTGACCCCATGTGTGTCAACTCTACCCTTTCCCCTGACCCTCATGTCCCAGCCTCACCCCTTTCCCCTGTCCCCCTGGGTCCCACACTCCGGTGTCCTGATCTTACCCCTTCCTTTGGCCCCGTGTCCCATCCTCACTCTTTCCTCTGTCCCTGCATCCCCTGATTCTCCTGTGTCCCAACCTCACCCCTCCCTTTGAGCCCCAAGTCCTAATCTCACCCTTTTCTTTATGCCCAGGTCTCTGACCCCTGTGTCCTTGCCTCACCTGTTCCTCTGACCCCAGGACCCCAACCCCCCTCATTCTCCTGACCCCTGTGTCCCAACCTCACCCCTTCCCCTGCTCCCTGTCTCCTGGTACCTATGTCTCAACCTCACCCCTTCCCCTGACCCCTGTTTCCCATTTCCTGGCAGAAGACCCTGCAGACTACCTGGGGTGTCCATGTGTTGGACAGGTTCACTATCGTCCTGCACATTTTCCACTATAATGCCCACACCAGGAAGGCCTGGCTGCAGCTGGCGCTGGTGGAGATCCCCCTGCTCTGGCGGTCACCCCTGCTCTGGTGGGTCACCCCTGAAATTACCTGGTGCAAGTGAGAAGGAAACATGGAACACACAACAACCCACTTAGGAGTTTATTAGAGGGGGCGTACACAGGCTTGGGAAGTCAGTGTGCAGAGAAAGGGAGGAAGATGGCACGTCCTGCTTTTAAAATCTGCCTAGCACATGCTCACAGTGTCAACAGTGGTTGACATGGCTACTTCATATGCAGATGACAGGACTCAACGCAGGTGTGCAAGGGCTTAGCTGAGTCATACGTGGATCACACAAGGTCCTTTAACATCCCCGGGGGCCATTAGGCACTTCTGCCTGAGGGCTTGTCTGCACCTGCATGACACCTAGAATCCGGAAATATCAGCTGTATGTGGCTGAAATCTTTACATTGTACCCTTTTGTTTATTATAAAAATTTGGGGAATTTTGGGTCTTTAATGGGTGGGAATGGGGCATTGTAAGGTCTCTCGTGACTGCTTCATGCTGATTTTGTGGGTGCTGGAGAGTTGAGATGCTTGACCACATCCTGGGGTGGCTGATTAGTTTTGTGTTTTTTCTGGGCTTTGTGGAACTGGCTGGCTGGCAGCTTGGACCTTGCAAGATGCTGGAAAGGCAGAAAATTATGTCTGAAAGAAATGTTAGATCCCGGTGATTAAGGGAAGAGAGTCCCAAGATGAAAGATAGAGGGTTTTGTTTTTTGGAGGGAGGGTGGAGGGGGGAATTTTCCATAGGTTCCAGAGACCATAAATGATAAGGGAAGAATTAAATAATACTTATTCTGGGCAAGTCTGGTATATTTAGGTAGGTCCAATTGGCTCCCTGGAGCTTATGAAAAAAATGTTTGAAAAGAAATAAATTTTAGACATATTAAAAGCTTATGATTATGATGATATAGTGTTGGAATGGAAGATGGTGGGGAGAAGGAAGGAAAACAAGGGGGAATTATTAGAAAGGGGAATTATTAGACCCCTCAGTGTTTTACCTGAAGTAAATCTTAAGGCACTTGTTCTCCTTTAGCATCATGGTATTACCTTAACATCCAGGAGACACTGCTCCAGTCAGTGATAAACCTGTTATGTTGAAGTGTTTTGGGAGTTTTGGGAGTTTGGAGCTGTGAATGTTCCCAACTCGTTATTGGGGCTGTGAATATCCTCAAACTCGTTATTATTTCTTACCACCTGGGCTCTTGGCAATTCTTGTACCTCTGGCTCTATGTTTAATGATGGTCTCTGTAATAACAGCTGAGTGTTTAACTGGAAATTTAAGCATGACATTGGAGATATAGAGAAGTTGATAAATCAGATATGTGAAAGAGGGACCACTGTGGAGTTAATGAGCCAGAGGTCTTGAACCAGGCAATAGGTTCCATTAGGTTTTTTAACAGCAAGTGTAGGAGTGTTAAAGGGAGAAGAGATGGGGCAAAGTAGCTTTTTTCTTAAAAGGTTAGAGATCATAGGCTTAAGTCCCCTAAGGCTCTGGAGAGAGAGGGTACTGAGCTTGGGTAATGTACTTAGTAGGGTCTTGTGATTGGATAACGATGGGGGAATGGTGTTTAGCAACAGAGGGGTTTTGTTTTGGGTGTCCCAGACTTGGAGGTTCACCTGAGAGGCTGGTAGAGGAAAAGACACATTGGAGCTAGGAGGTTTGGAGTCTAGGAGGAGGAGGAGGGGAGCTCTTGGTGAGTTTGGGGTAAAATTAATGGAAGGAACAAATGAAGTGGAAGCTCCTATACTAAAAAAAGTCTCTTCCCATAAGAGGCACTGGGCAGGCTGGCAAGACTAAAAATGAATGAGTGAGATAAATACCCCTAAAAACACAGTTAAGTGATGGGGTATGCTGAGGTAGATAAGGCTGTCCCCCTACCCCAACAATAGAGAAACGAGAAGAAGAGGTAGGTCCCAAGAATTCACTCAGTACTAAGTATGTGGCTCTGGTATCCAAAAGAAGGAAGATGGGCTGTCTTGATACTGTGATGTTTACGCATGGCTCCCCAGTACAGATGATGGTTGTGGTCAGGTCAAAGGAGCCTGGGCAGCCTCACTCATCTATAACCAGACCTAGAAGGTCATCTTGTGAATTTTCTGGGTTTGAGGTCTCCATGTCACTATGTGCACAAGGACAATTGACTGCCTAATACCTTTCCTTATGGCATCTTGGGCAAGGTCTCAAGGACCAAGATTAGGATTAGGACATGCTCAGGCCCAGTGACCAGTTCTACCACATTTGAAACATGGGCCTGGTGGTTCTCAAGCTCCAGGGGGCAAGTGAGCAGCACAGACAGCACGGATCAGGCAGTCTGTTGCCTCAGTCGGTCAGAGGACCATGGCTAGCAATAGCAGTGATTGTGGCACATAGCTTTGTCATTTCTTGCACGGTGCACCTTAAAAGCCAACTCTAAGACTTCTTTCTGCCTGTGGGGTCAAGGGGCCTTTCTCTAAATGTCTAAGTTTAGCCTTGATGTTAGGGTAGCACTGAGAAAAAAAATGGGTAACTGTCTTCTGTGGTTTCTGGATCTAAGTATATTGTAACAGAGCTATAGTAAGGCATTCTAAAAATGCAGAAGGATTTTCCTTCATATCTTGAATGACCTCTGAGAGCTTATTATAGTTTATTGGCTTGAGGGCAGCCTTGCAGAGACCTGCCAGAAGGCAAGTTAAAAAACTAGTCCCTAGCTAAAATCCCACCTGGGGTGTTATAGTCCCAGTGAGGTTCCTGCTCGGGGACTGCCTCTGCCCCCGGAGGCTGTGTTACATGTGTTTGGTGAATCTCATCTGCATGTAGTCTGGCCTGCTCCCAAACTCTTCAGGAAGTAGGTTATTAGATACGATCATATAGATATCATGAAAGGCAAGATTATAAGACTGAGTAATATATTAGAATTGTTTATGAAAGTAGTAGAATTAGATGTATAGGACCCCAGTTTATGTTTTATATGGGAGAGTTCTGAGAGGGAGAAAGGAATGTGTACCTTAATTCATCCATGCTGGCCATCTCTTGCAACGGGAGAATTCTGCAGAGAAGAACTGTAGCCAGCTTGGTTTGGTCAGGTTTGGGTTCCATAGCAGCATGTGAGCATGTGAGAGAAGGGGTAAAGGTGTGTGCCAGAGCTGGGAGACTGCTGCGACCAGGCACCTGAGAGGAAGAATGATCCAGTGGGGCTGATGGAGTAGTTAGTGGGAGGAAGAGCGAGCTGAGGGAGGTGGCAAGGTAGAGGGAAGTAAAGGAGTGGAAGTGTCTGTCTGCTGAGGTAGGGAAGGTGTGGATTCCTTAGCAGAGCCCAGAGCAGTAGCTGAAGGAATGGGGGTGGGAGCCAGAGGAGTGGCATTAGGAGCTAAAGGAACAGGGTAGGGACTGAAGGAATGGAGGTAGGTGCTAAAGAAACAGGGGAAGAGGCTTGAGGAATGGGGGTAGGAGTTGAAGGAATGAGGTTAGCTGCCCACTGAGCTGACTCCACAGTGGAAGTGGAGGGTTCTTCTGGTTCAGATGGCATAGCCAGAACCATGTGAGCAGGTGAACAACTTGCAAGAACAGGGCTTAGTCTTAGAGCTTAGATAGTAAAAGGCTTGGATGTAAGAAATCTCCTTCCATTTGCCTGTGTGCTGACAGCAGTTAGAAAGCTCCTGTAGAATATCAGGATCAAAGGTGCCATTAGGGGGCCACTGTAGATTGTTATCTAAATTGTACTAAAGCCATTTTTTAAAAACAGAGATGGACAAGTGTAGGAATCTGTAAGTAGGGCATTAAGGCCTGGGGTTTCAGGGTCTCTAAAAGGCATCACAGGGGGGAGGCTGGATTGATGGGCTTGGATGGTTTGCTACCCATAAGTGAAACCACAAGGCCTATAACAGGACATCTCCCTTTATAGGTAGGGTGTAAATCGGTGGCAAATACCACAGGACCTGTGGGAGAGCATCCTCTGCCTACAGGTGGGGTGCTACAGCTTGACTGGATCCAGTTGGGATGACTTGGAAGCCAGAGAGGTCAGAGGTCTCACTGAGCTGCCCTTCACGGCTGGGGAGAAAAAGAAAAAAAAAAGAGAAAGCAGAGTCTGAAGGACCCTGGGCCCCCATTGCAGGAAGACTTACCCTGGGCCATCCAAACATGATTTAGCTAAGAAAAGCAATTCAGAGATGAATGTCAGCAAAGGGCTCAACTGTAGCTTTAGAGACTGGTTGGGGACTGTCACCCCATTTCTAGGAACACCAGATTTTTGGAAGCTCAACAGTAAATTCCTTGGGTTCGGAGAAATGGTTAAGCTGACCAGAATGGGGAAACTCATCAATTGAAGCTGGCGATGTGCAGAGAAATTGTGCTCAGGTATATGGAACACGTGGTTGTTGTGGAAAAAATACCCTGTTCCAGATCCTGACCCCGGGAGAGGGACTCAGGGTGGGAGAGCCTCCCTAGTCTCATGACACCAATGAAATTACCTGGTGAAAATGAGAAGAAAACACGGAACATCAACAAACTTGCTTAGGAGTTTATTAGAGGGGGCATGCACAAGCCTGGGAAATCAGTGTGCAGAGAGAGGGAGGAAGATGGTGCAGCCAGCTTTTAAAAGCTGCCTAGCGCATGCACACTGTGGGTTGATGCGGCTGCGTCATACACCAATGATGGGGCTCACACATGTGCACAAGGGCTTAGCTGATTCATTTGTGGATCATGCGAGGCCCTTTAACATCCCTGGGGGCCATTAGGCACTTCTTGTCTGCACCTGCATGACCCCTAGAACCCAGAAGTGTCAGCCTTATGTGGCTGAAATCATTACAACCCCTGCTCAGGCAGGTCACCCCACACTTGGTGCAGGACAATTATCTATAGTCTGTCAATTGTGTTTTAAATAAACATTGATTGGCCAGTAGCCAGGCAGGAAGTATAGGTGGGACAACCAGACAGGAAGTAGTGGCGGGTCAATGAGAACAGAAGAATTCTGGGAAGAGGAAAGCTCTCTCTGGAGTCCTGTCTAGACACTGAAGAAGTAAGATATGATACTGCTGAAAAAGGTACTGAGCTGTGTGGCTAACATATACTAGAATTATGGGCTAATATACGATATAAGAGTTAATAAGAAGCCTGAGCTAATGGGCCAATCAGCTTATCAGTATAGTCCTCTGTGTGATTTTTTTTGGGGCTAAATGGCTGGGGACCTGGTGGGAGGACAGAAACCCAGACAACACACTTTCATCTTCATCCTACATCTCCTCACCCCACACCTCCTCACCTCCACATCCCCTTTCATACAGAGACACCAGCTGCATATCCCTTGGTGGTTAACACCCTATCCTGTCCACTGTGCCCTAGGAGGGCTTGACCTGAGGACTGGACCTGACCTGACCTGAGGACCCGAGTGCCAACATTCACTAAGTGACACCTACTAAGCGTGTATTTCCATCCCAGGTCTACCCTGAGCAGCGGTTCTGCCCGACTGGATCAGCAAGGAAGGGGCTTATGGTACATCATGGGGTCAGGTGAGGGTGCCACATAGCCTCCAGTGGGAAACACAGTCCAGGGCAGTGGGAACACCAGCCAACCAGCTGCAGAGTTTCCCAGCTGTCACAATGGGTAGCACCAGTTACATGGTGTTCAGTGGGGCATACCAGCTACATGCAGTGGGGTGCACCAACAGAGTACCCCCTTCACCTGGGTCCCTTGATCCTCACACCCCTAGGACCACCTGCACCTGGCTCCTACATACCAGTTTGCATATTCGTGTCCACAGGAGAGTCATCCACAGAGCTGTGCCAACAGGCACTGAAAGAGGAGGCAAAGCGGAGTGTGCTGAGGAAGTAGCGCTTGCAGCACAAGTTCCCCATTGTGTCTGTCGTCTGCTACACCAACTGCGGTGAGGGTCCCTAAACAGCAGCACTACATCTCAGCACTGGGTATGTGTAGGTGGGTCCATGGGGTGGAGCCCCACATCTCAGGACAGGGCACACATGGAAGGGTCCCCAGGGTGCAGGACCCACATCTCAGCACAGGGCATGCATGGGAGATTCCTCAAGGTGCAGGACCTGCATCTCAGGACAGGGTACATGTGGAAGGGTCCGTGGAGTGCAATCACCTGCATCTCAGCACAGGGCATGCATGGGAGAGTCCCCAGGGTGCAGTGTGCGTTTCCCATTCTCACATCATCATGTCCCCTCCAGGGAAAACCACACTCATCAAAGCCCTGACTGGGGAGGCCACCATGCAACTGTGTGACCATCTGTTCACACAGTTGTCACAGCACACGCGGGGTTGCTGCCCTCGTGCATGCCCATCATGTACATGGCTTTCTGTCACAGCTGCCACACAGCCTGATCCAGTCTTTCACCGTGCTGGAGGACGTGGTCCATTTGGTGGGTATCCATGTGTCTGCATCAATTGGTATCCTTGGATCCGCCTTTTGCTTAGGCCAGATGTCCTGGGATCTGCCCTCCATGTGGTGTTCCTCGGGCTAACACTTCCTGTCCCCTGCAACCCCTCCTATGACACTTTCCGCCCCTGACTGCTCCTCCCCCTCACAGGATGTTATCCTGCATTTGAGGGACATGAGCTACCCCAACATGGAGCAACAGAGGCCAGAGTCTTGTCTACACTACAGCTGTGGTGTAGACAAGACACTCTTGAACTCCATGTTGGAAGTTCACAACAAGATGGATCTGGTTCCTGGGTGAGTGGGGCAGGGGGAGGCATGTGTGTCACTGTTTACACTGTAGGAATCTTCATGGTAGCCTCACTGCACCTGTCCTTGCTGCACCTGTCCTGACTGCACCTCTTGTTACTGCATCTGTACTAACTGCAACTGCTCACCACAGCTGCCCTCACTACAGCTGTCTTCATCACAGCTGTCTTTACCTCACCTGTCCTTGCTGCACCTGTCCTCACCACACCACACCTCACCTCACCTCACCTCACCTCACCTGACTGTAGCTGTCCTCACCTCACCTCACCTCACCTCACCTCACCTCACCTCACCTCACCTCACCTCACCTGACTGTAGCTGTCCTCACCTCACCTGACCTCACCGCAGCTGTGCTAACTGCACCTGTCCTCAACTCACCTATCTACACTACACATGTCCACATAACCCCATGGTTCCTTTTACTCACTGAACCTCTTCCACACAGGTACAAGCCTCCCAGGTCCCTGCATCCTGGCCGAGTCTGCACTCCTGGGCCATGGGCTAGACAAGCTGAAGATGACGCTGGAGGAGTCCGTTCTGCAGGTCACTGGCTGGCGGGTGCTCACCCTCTGTTTACCGCTTGGGGGAACCCAGCTCTGGTGAGTCACAGGGTGCTTGGGTGGTGGGTTGTCACATATACATATGCAGTTGGTTCCCTGCCGTGGACATGCCCCGCTATCAACATGCTTCCTAGCATGCACCATGCTGATGTCAGTACACTTCCCAGCATGAGCCACGCCTATGTCAGCATGTTTCCCATCATGCTCCTCACAGATGGTGCTGTCTCCCCACTTGTCAGCACTGCTTCCCAGTCTGCACGATGCTGATGTCAACTTGGCTTTCCAAGCCTGCACCACCCTCTGCCCATCACTACGCACCACGCTAATATCAGCACACTTCCTAGAATGCACCACAGTGGTCTCTCTGCAACTGGCAGTACAAGGAGGCCAAGGTGCAGCAGGTGCAGGAGCTACCCAAGACTGACACCGCCCACATGACAGTTATCATCAGCCAAGCCACCTATGGCCGGTTTCGGAAGCTGTTTCCTGTGGATATAGCTTGTGGCCATGGTGTTGTCCCGCCACTTTCTCCCTCCCAGCTGTTCCCTGAGTGAAAACCAGGACCAGATGTGGATTCAGCTCATGAGAGGGTGTTTGTGGATGGCCCCATGTAGTCCTGCCCCTTCCTCCCAGCTGATTCCTAAGTGACAACTACATAGATGGACTGAGGACCTGATATGGGAGGTCATGGCCTCTCATAGTCCTGTCCCTTCCTCCCTCTCAGACTGACGGGCAGCTCATTAAAGCAGGATTTGCACTTTGTTCCCTCTCTTTAGCTGGCGATGTGTGGGCTCTGTAGGGTTCTGTGTCACTGGGGAAGGGGAGGGGAGGGTCCGTGTTACTGGGGGAGGGTCTGTGTTGCTGGGAAAGGGGTTGGGGAGTATCCATGCCATGGGGGAAGGGAGGGATAGGGATAGTTTGAAAATGGTGCTGTGGCTGATCCAGGGCAGGAGGACCAAACACTGCACACCCCACAGCTCTTCCCCCAACCCCTGTGTTCTGCCCCTCCATGTTCTGGGATGGGGCAGCTGCAGGACACTGTGGGACGCCACCATGGGCACAGTGGTGCCAGGAGGGTCCCTGAGGGAGATGGACAGACAGACACACCTGAAGCCACATCCCACTCCCCTAGCAAGGTTGGGCCTCATGGCCAAGTGTACAGGTCCACAGATCCATCCTCTCAGCTACAGACTTCACAGTAGCATCCCTGCAGGCTGATTGGGTGGAAGGGATCCAACTTCAGGGGATGGGGATAGGGTGAGGAGGCCTTTTAACCCTCTGACCTGAAAATACACTAATACTGAAGTCACAGGGTCATGAGTCACCTGTTATGTTTGTGTACGAGATGGTGGGAATTACCACCATGGAGGGGATGCAACTCAGTGGTTGGGTGCATGTGACTCAGTGGGTATGTGTAGAAGGAGATGCGGGCAAATAATTTGCATTGGTATGGATTTTAAGGTCAATTTTGTTATATGTATATGTATTTCTGACATTGATTAAGGTATTGTGATTATATAGTTCATTTAAAAATGTAATGTTTAATTGGGAAATATAAGTTGTTAATGGTTAATCATTGATAATAGTCAATCTTGTAGTCATGTTAGTTAAATTTTCTAGATATATAGAGATACATTTCAGTTAGATAGGCATTCTTCATATCTTTCAAAGACTACAGAATATGGCATTTAATGTTTTAATTAATGTGGGAGAGTCTTCTGTTTGAGTTGATTTCATTGGCTAATAAAGAAACTGCCTGGCCCATTTGATTGGCCAGCCTTTAGGTGGGCGGAGTAGACAGAACAGGAAGAAGGAAGTGAGGTAGATGGCTCAGTCAGATGCTACGCCTCTCCTAAGTTAGACAGACCACCGTGCCTCTCCTCAGAGAGATGCCAGATGCAATGAAGCCAGCCACCAGGTCAGATATGCTGAATCTTTCCCGGTAAGACACCACTCATGGTGTTACAAAGATTATTAGATATGGGTTAGTCAAGATGTGAGAAAGAGGCTGAAAATAATGGGCCAGGCAGTATTTAAAAGAATACAGTTTCCGTGTAATTATTTTGGGTGTAAAGCTAAGCATGCGAGAGCAGGGCGGCGGGAAACTGGCCCGCAGCTCCATTACTACAGAATGGCGCCAACGTGGATAACTGAATCCACAGAAAACCTGAGAAAGCTTGGGAAAGAATAGAGTAAAGCATGTTTTCTTGATAGCAGCAATTTCTCGGATCTGAGCAAGCGCTCTTATCTAAGAGAGGCTTCCTGACTCAGCTTTAGCTGCAAAACCCTGCAGCTCTTTTAAGAGGTCCTGCTACGAAACACTTAAATGGTGTTGATAAAAGCTGACTGCATGCTTGTTTGTTTTCAGCCATAGCAGGAAAAAAGCTGGGCCATTTAAAATGCTGGCATTCTGGTCCGTACTGCCAGGGCAAACTCTGACTCTTTCGGGCAGGCGGTCCGACTACGTACAGAGCATTTGAATGTGGTTGGTCTTTGAGAAGAATGCTGCAGCTTGCTTGCTGGCAGGGACCTTGAACCGCCACAGAGTTGTGGTGATAAACATGGCTACAACCGGTACCTCTGCCATGAGGCTGGAAAGCTAAGGAATGGGCTGGATCTAGCTGTCAAAGCCACGGCTTTAATCCTACCTATATTGCTTGGTAAATTAAAGACTCGTGTGGTCAGAAAAAGAGAGATATACAGTAAAGAGAGATTCAAAGACAAAGAAAACCTCTAAATGGTTTGCAGTGAGTTAAAAATACATGCAGGCTAAAAGTTAAAGTTCTTACAGTTAAAAAAAAGAGAAAGAAAGAAAGAAAAAGGAAGTAGTTTGTTGTGGTGGTATACACCTTTAATCCCAACACTTGGGAGGCAGAGGTAGATTGACCTCTGTGACTTCAAGGTGTGGCAGGACACACCTTTAATCCGAATGCCTGGGAGGCAGAGACGGAAAGATCTCTGTGAGTTCAAGGTGTTGTAGCACACACCTTTAATCCCAGCACTGGGGAGGCAGAGACAGACGGATTTCTGAGAGTTCAAGGACAGCCTGGTCTACAGAGTTATTCCAGGACAAAGATATACAGAGAACCTGTCTCAAAAAATAAAAGTAAAATAAACGAAATAGAGGTTAAAATAAAGCCGCACAAAGATGGAAAATACACAGAGAATCTTGATACTGTATGCTATTATGCTCTTTTTGAATTGTTTGAATGCTGAGGAAGGAGCAACAGCTGCTAAAAGATATTTGTTTACAAATGCTGCTGAACTAATCCAAGAAAGATATCTTGAAAATACCTTGACTTTAGAATTTGGATCTAAGGATATGATACTTTGGAAAAGAGATTCTTCTTTTATTTTTACAGAAAATGAGACCTGTTGGATTGCTTCTATCCCAATATGGTATGATAGACCACGCCCTCCTGAAAGGTTGCTGTGAACGCCTTCAGAAAATTACTTCACCCAATTGATGACTGAGATGAACCTGGCACACAGGTTACACCATGAAAGATCTGATTAACAGTGTCCCCATTCAGCAGGAAGCAGTTTGGAGAGAAATAACTACGTCCATATTCCCAAATATTGTTTATAAATGTTCTTTTACATTTAAAGGGGGAGATTATATAGATATGAATAATTTACATTGGTATAAATTTTGCCTTATTGATAGAAATTTAAGGTCTATTTTGTTATATGTATATGTATTTCTAATAACGATTAAGGTATTGTGATTGTGTAGTTCATTTAAAAATGTAATGTATAATTAGGAAATATAGGTTGCTAATGAATAATCATTGATAATAGTTAAGCTTGTAGTCATGTTAGTTAGATTTTCTAGATATAGAGATATATTTCAGTTAGATAGGCATACTTCATATCTTCCAAAGACTACAGAATATTGCATTTTAAATGTCTTAATAACTTAGGGTTTTTCATGACAATGAGACATGTCTGCTCCTGGCAGCACCAATCTACTTCAAGAGGAAGATGGGCATCGAAGAGGCTCCTTATGGAGTTTGATAGCCATTTGGGCAAGAAACTGCTCTTGCCTGGACTATTGCATAAACTGGACACAGAGAACCCTCAGAGAGAGGACTGCTGAACTTGCCTAGAGGTGAGATGATCTCTTTGGGTTCCTGATTCATGAAAGAGTCTGCGAGACATTCTGCAGGACACAGCAGATAGTGACTGAACTGTCTTTGAAATTTCCTGCTTCATGGGAAACTCTGCTGGATACTGTGGGCCTATAGGCCGAAGATAGATGCCCCAACAATACAAAAGAACTTTGGGTGACTGTCCAGGCAGCGAGATGTCTCTATCATTTCTAGAGTTATATGGAAATTGCATATTTCTTATTTACTTAGGTAATATTGTGTCCTCTGGAGTCTTTGATGGAGCTGAAGAAGAATAGATAGATAGTTATAGTTGTTTTCCTTTGTTATGATAAAAGATAAAGTAGATATAAATATTGTAACTGTAATTCTTACTTGATAACTGTTTTGTTATATGTAATTTTACTATTTTAAAGTTAAAGCCTTTCTTTTATTGTTTAAACAGAAAAAGGGGAAATAATGTGGGAGAGTCTTCTGTTTGAGTTGATTTCATTGGCTAATAAAGAAACTGCCTGGCCCATTTGATTGGCCAGCCTTTAGGTGGGCGGAGTAGACAGAACAGGAAGAAGGAAGTGAGGTAGATGGCTCAGTCAGATGCTACGCCTCTCCTAAGTTAGACAGACCACCGTGCCTCTCCTCAGAGAGATGCCAGATGCAATGAAGCCAGCCACCAGGTCAGATATGCTGAATCTTTCCCGGTAAGACACCACTCATGGTGTTACAAAGATTATTAGATATGGGTTAGTCAAGATGTGAGAAAGAGGCTGAAAATAATGGGCCAGGCAGTATTTAAAAGAATACAGTTTCCGTGTAATTATTTTGGGTGTAAAGCTAAGCATGTGGGAGCTGGGCGGGACGAAAAACAGGCCTGCCCGCTGCTCGCCACACTACATTTAATAACTTAGGGCTTTTCATGACAATGAGACACGTATGCTCCTGGCAGCACAAGCTACTTCAAGAGGAAGATGGGCATCGAAGAGGCTACTTATGGAGTTTGATAGCCATTTGGGCAAGAAACTGCTCTTGCCTGGACTGTTGTATGAACTGGACATAAAGAACCCGCAGAGAGAGGACTGCTGAACTTGCCTAAAGGTGAGATGGTCTTTCGGAGTTCCTGTTTCATAAAAGAATTTGCGAGACATTCTGCAGAACACAGAAAAAAGTGACTGAACTGTCTTTAAATTTTCCTTCTTCATGGAAATGTCTGCTGGATACTATGGGCCTGAAAGGCCGAAGATAGATGCCCCAACGGTTCAGAGAAACTGGGTGACTGTCCAGGCAGTGAGATGTCTCTGTCATTTCTAGAGTTTTGGAAGTTGCTTATTTCTTGTTTACTTAGGTAATATCATATCCTTCTGGAGTCTTTGATGGAATTAAAGAATAAATAGATAGTTATAGTTTTCCTTAGTTATTATAAAAGATAAAGTAGATATAAATATTGTAACTGTAATTCTTGCTTGATAACTGTTTTGTTATATGTAATTTTACTATGTTAAAGTTAAATCCTTTCTTTTTTGTTTAAACAGAAAAGGGGGAAATGATGTAGGAGGGTCATCTGTCTATGTGTTACTTTCATTTGTTAATTAATAAAGAAAACTGCTTGGCCTGATAAGCCAGAACATAGGTAGGTGGGGTAGACAGAACAGAATGCTGGGAAGAAGGCAGTGAGTCAGTCGCCATGATTCTTCGACCCGAGACAGATGTAGGCTAGAATCTTTCCTGGTAAGCCACCACCTCGTGGTGCTACACAGATTATTAGAAATGGGTTAATCAAGATGTGAAAGTTATCCAATAAGAGGCTAGAGATAATGGGCCAAGCAGTGTTTGAATGAATATAGTTTCTGTGTAATTATTGTGGGAGCCGGGCGGGACAAAAAGCAGACCTGCCTGCAGCTCCTTCTACAGCTATGGTACTTGTGGCTTAGGATTTGGGGTTCCCAGTGTCCTAGCCCTGTGTAAACTGAGGCCAGAGGATCAGAGTCCAAGGCTGTCCCCTGCATCTTCCCCATAAGAGTCTAGCCTGGGCTACAAGAGACACTGCAAAAATGCAAACTGCCTTGGTGTTCCTCCTTTTGTTTACCCTGGTGTCCTCCTGCCTGCATCTGATTCAATGTCCCTCCAGCTGCTCTGTGTCCCCTGACTACTCAGTGCTCCCCCCACACTCTGTATCTTGCCCTCAAGCCCCGGCTGCCTCTGTCCCCTTCTGTATCTCAGACACCAGCCTGGAGGGCCTCCCGAGTGGTTTCATACCCAGTGGAGTCAGCTCCATCCAGGCCATACCAGCTCCGCTGGGAGCTCTGCCCTCTGTCTGGGGTAGGAAGGCTGAGCCAGTCCTAGCTGGGCTATGGGAGATGCTGCAAAAATTTTCCCATGAAAGTCTAGCCTGGGCTATAAGAGATAAACACACTGCTGCACACGTTTGGCTTCTGAATGTTTTAATGAACAGAGGCACCTCGTGCCAGGTGATGCAGGTCATGTGACCTCCATGGACAATGGAGTATGACAAGAGATGTCCTGGTACTTAGGTCCTAATGACCAGAAGTGACCAGGATATGGCACAGACTGACTCATATGGGCCTCAGGTTTTTCTAGGGGATGACAGAACAGATCACTGACCCTGGCCTCCCTGATCCTTTTGACTGTGACCCCCATTACCCTGACCCCACCCTTGTTGTAGTCACTGCAGCAGCTTCTGGTTGAGCCCAATGACTTCACCCACGAAGCTGTTGGAGCCCACGAAGTCCCCAGCGATGATGTTGGTACAGCCTGATCCGGGCCCTGGCTGCTGTGCTCGCACCCACGCCATTAGGAGCCGAAGGTTGGGCCTTGTCAGCATCTCCAGGGACCCGGATGGGTGCGAGAGAACATAGGGCAGGTTTTCTGTGAGGTTGATGCCAGCCACAAAAAGGCCTCCTGCAGGGGAAGGGGGAAGGGTGGGGTGACATCACAGTGTGTGACTGACAGGTGACATCCTCACAGACCCCCACCCCTATCTGACTGACAAGTGACATCAGTGCCCCTCCAGCTATGTCCCAGGTGGCACCTGGGCGACCGCAGCTCCTCATGGTCTCCAAGTACTGCAGCAGCGCCTGGGACTTCACCTGGTTCCCCCACCAGTAAGGGATCCCAGGCCACAGCTCCGCGTGGTGACCCACACAGGTCTCATCTTCATAGGACACAATCACCTGCTGGTCATGCGCCCACAGCTGCCGCAGTGTAGGGATGTCCTGCATGGGAGTGAGGAACAAGTTGAGTGAAACTGAGGATTGGACAGCTAAGGGCCCACGCACCCTCGAGGCCACGCACCCATGTCCTGGGTGGCCACGGATTTCTTACTGCATGTGCCCATGCCTTCTCTCTTCACCCAACCCCCACGTGCCCACGCCTTCCTCACCCTCACCACAATCCTCACAATCCTTCTCACCCCGCGCGGACACAGAGAGTCACCAAAGATATTCTTGATGCAGTCTATGAGGTACTCATGCAAGTCTCCTGTCATCCCCTCAAAGTTTCTGCAGGCCAGGATGATGACCTCATGGGGGTGCGACTCCAGCCACTCAGAGATCTCTGTCAGGGTGTCCTGGGGATGTCAAAGGGACACATGATGACGTACATTAGTCTCCGCCCCTCCCCCAATTCCCCTTCTCCTGGTCTTCACCCCCACCTCCACCAACGCAGTGGTGTAGATCATGTGTTCAAAGTGCAGATTCTTCTCAGAGCCGCCTTGCATGTGCGCAATCCGCAGATCCAGGTACCTCACCCCTGCGTCCAGCTGCTGCTTCACGTCCAGGGTCTGGGGCAGAGAGCAGGTTGGGGTTCGTTCCCGGGGTGTCATCGTGACCACCTTGCACAGCACCCCAGGACACCCAAAACCAGAACCCCGGGACTCACAGTCCCCTCCCCCTGTTTATATATCACCTGCCCCAGAGGCTCTCAGTTCCCTCCCTACCCCCTACCCATCACCAGGACCCTAATCCCGCAACCTGGACTCAGTCCCATTCCATTCTCCACCCTGTCCCCCTTCGCCCTGTCCATCACATCCTGCCTGGGCCCTCTCTCACGCCCCACTCACCTGTGTCACTGACCATCTCAACACCATGGGCCCCATAATGCAGGGAGCGACCTGCCCCAGTAGGTGCAGCAGCCGAGACTCTGATCCGGAGATTGGGGACTTCCTGCTCAGGCAGTATGTCATGGTGTCATGGCTCCCTGAGGACAGACGCACTTCAAAGCCCACACACTCTTGTGCCAATCCTAAGGGCTGCACGGAGTCCCTCTAGGGCTTTGTCTTTCTGTCTGTCTGTTCTCCTTCTCCACAACTCCTCTTTACCCACGACCACCCACGCAGGTCAGAGGGCCTTGTATCTGGCTTCCCGTGTCCCGCTCATGTCCCCCCCCCCCCAGCTCCTTCACCCTCCTAGAAACTTCATTGGGGGCTACCCCTTCTGTCGTGGGGCACAAGTGCATGATTCCTGCCTCCAGGGCCTCTTGTCTGAATCTCTGAGGACTCAAAGGCTTCCAGACACCTGCACGTGCTCCATTCGCGCTATGGAGGACACCGCAGGGACACAGAAGCTCGCCCTGAGAGTGGAGCATCGCCCAGACCACCGTGTGTCAACGTCCACGCGTGAAGACCTCGTCTCGCGGTCCTCTTTCCCGTCCTGATGTCATCCTCCTGGTTCCCTTTCCTGTCCTGATGTCAGCCTTCAGATCCCCTTTCTAGTCATTATGAAGGATCCTCTTCTCTTCAGGGCACAGAGTCAGCCAGGTTCGTCCCTGCGTGGGTCAGCCCTTACCCCATGGGTCCTCCCTCCTCCCGGTGAGACCGCCCCTCCCCGCGTGGCCTTTTCTTATCCTCCCCATCCCTTCCGCGAGGCCTACCCTTACCTGGGATGGACAGGTGGTGCAGGGGGACATCCCACAGCCGCGGACACAACTGTGACATCCAGTCTGCATGGCTGCAGCTCGGCTGGCCATCCATAGGGTCCCAGCTTCAGGGGAACAGGGCAAGTGTGTGTGAGCCCGGTTGAACTGCGCCTCAGTTTCCTTTCTGTAGAAGGAGATGTTGTCACACTATACAGGGTGTACTGCCCCCACCCGCCCTGTCTCAGTTTACCAGGTAAGGACACTAAAGGCTGAACCCCCCCACACCGGTCTCCCCCCCCCCCCCCACTAAGGCCCCTGTGCCCTCTTTGGTGGGCAGAACCGTGAAGTTCAGGACAGAGGACATCCATTGTGGACATGTTACATTTGGAGGGGTAAGGTTGGACCCCCTGCGTCCCGGGAAGTCCCCCCCCCCCATGTGGCTCCCTGGATCACAGAATCCCTGCTCTCTCACATGTAACACCTTTCCCCGTGTCCCCACCCCCGACAGCCACCCCTGCCTCACCGCTCAGTCACTGACCTGAGGCCGGTCCTCTCCTTGTCTTCCCTGGATCTTCACTAGCAGAATGGACTTGAGGGAGGACACCAGGCTAGTCGGTCCCCGCGAGGGTGTGGCTGCTGTGATTACGATATGCACACTCAGGACATATTTGTGTGCCTACTGTGTACAGGAACAATTCCTCGGGGCTGTGGCCTACTTTGTGCAAGGAAGGTCCCCGCAGGGGCGTAGCCCTGGTGACAACACACAGTCAGGACATAGTTGTGTGCCTACTGTGTGAAGGAAAGGTCCCTGCATTCTTCTGCCCTGAGCCAGGGGTACCCGCCCCCACCCCCACCCCTTCAGCCCCTGTCTGTCTGTCTGGTGAGCCGGCTCCTCGGGCTTGGGGGTTGTTCAGGCGACTGAACCACTAGGACTGGCTCTACCTTTCTACCCCAGATGGAACTGGTATGGTACTGGGTGTGAAACTACTCCGGAGGCCCTCCAGGCCAATACAGAAGGGCCAGACCAGCGGGACTTGGGAGCAAGATGTGGAGTGGAGAGAGGGAAGCACTGAGTAGTCAGGGGATACAGAGCAGCTGGAGGGACATTGAATCAGATGCAGGCAGGAGGACACCAGGGTAATCAGAAGGAGGAACACCGAGGCAGTTTGCATGACAGAAGGCAGCCAGGAAGAACATTGACGCAGATGGGGATAATGGGGGCGGGGGGAGACAACGAAGTAGCCTGGGGACACGGAGGCAGGCGGGGGTGGGGAATGGGGGGGGGGGGCGGTACAGGGAGGTAGTAGGGGACGTGCGGACAGTTAGGTGACAATGAATTAGCCTGGGTGACACGTTGCAGGCAGGAGACACCCAGAAGGGGGAACACAAAGGGGGGGGGGTGGAGGGGAGCATCTAGGTAGCTGCGGGTGGACACACTTTCTATGTTGGCGGAAGGGAAGCAGCCAAGGTAGTTGGGAGATACAGATGCAGCGAGGGGGGAACACCGAGTAAGTGGGGGAGCATTGAGGTCATTTGGGAGGCACAGAGGTAGTTTCATGGATACCAAAGTAACTGGGGGACACCAAGTCAGGGAAAGACATCCAGGAGTGGGGGATGACCAAGTCATGGCAGCCAGTGTCCTCAGGACACCCTGTGTCACTTGTCACTCACCAAGCTCTGCACTGGGTACCTGTTAGTCTCCAGCCACCTGCAGTCAGTGACTTGCTCATCTGGAGGGAGGGGTGAGGGTGACAGGGCTTTGGGAGGCTCTTGTCCGGAGGAGGGAGAGGTGAGCAAGGGATGGCCACACAGGCTGCCTTAAGGGGTGATAGAAACAAGGAGGGACATGAGGCGGGGAGACCTGCTGGGCACTGCCCCAGCTGCCCCAGGGAACAAACAGCCAGTGTTGCAATCCCAACTGCACAGTGGGTGTTCAATCTGCACTTTGGCCCTGTTCCTCCTTCCATGTGATGGATGTGACAAGGCCGGACCTGCCTCTCTGCTCAGGAACCACTGCATCCTCAACCGACCAGTAGTCAGGGCCCCTTCCAACAGCCTCTTCAGGGACATTGCTGAGCACCACTCAATCTGCTCTCCCCTCCTCTCTCCTGCCCTTCCATTCCCTGCCCTCCCCATCTCTCCCCTCCCCTCTCCTCCCCTTCCATTCCCTGCCTTCCCTATCCCTCCCCTCTTGTTTCCTGCCCTCCCCTCCCCTGGCTTTCTCCACCTCGAAGTCCCATGGTCCTGGTCTCAAACATCTGGTCTCATGGCCACAGTCACCCCCTCCCCGCCTGACAGATGGGTGTCTGTGCTGTCTGTGCAGCAGGTCCTAGGAGTCCAGTCCGCTCCTCCCCTTTGGGCTCTACCTGCACCCCTGCCCCACCCACCCACGTGCAGGTTTAGAACATCCAGAACATATCACGGGTATCCCTGAAGGGCTACCCTCAGGTGCTCTTAGAACCTCCAGAAGACGTTACAGGTGTTATTGAGGGCTCTTAGAACCCCCAGGACACTTCATGGGTGTCCCTGAGGGGCTCCCCTTAGGTGATCTTAGAACATTCAGAACATATCAATGGCCCTGTTCCATGTGTTCTGGGGTCCTGTAGGGTTGTACCTCATCCTGCTGCCCTCGGGTGACCTCACCCTGACCCCAGAAGGGGACTGAGGTTGCCTGCTTGCCAAGTCCTAGGGAAGGGGAGAGGAAGGGAGGGGAGGGGAGGAGGTTGCTTGGTACCTACAGCCCAGGGAATTCAGGGGGCCACAGGAGCACAGGGTGGGACCAAGGGTCTGCCCATGGTAAACTTGAAATGCGGGGGAGGGGGCTGAAATTGCCCCACATGACGGTGAAGCAACAGTTCTTCCCGTAGTTCGGAAGAGTCTTCCCCCCCCACAGTGGAAGGGACAAAACCAACTCCATTTTTGTCCTAGGCCCCAAGGTGGCCTAACAGCAGAGGGGGAAGTTCCCTAGACTGGAGCCAATCAGTTCCCCCACAGATATGACTCCCTACCGCAGTAAGAGTCTCCCTCACAGCCCACAGCATGGACCTCCCACTGCACAAGAGTCTCCCCCCCAGCACGGGCTTCCCAGACCCGTTTAATCAGAAACACAACACATCACAGGTAGTAAATGCTGACTGAAAAGTAAAAAGGCTGAAGATCTGTGCAGTGCTGGTATCTAAGTCCTCCTGGGTACTAACAGCCTCACTGTTCTGAGTACCCTTCTGAGTATTCTCCTGTGTACTCTGTGTCACCTTGCTGAGTATCCGAACCGCCCTGAACAGGCAGAACAGGAAGGACCCACCTATGTCTATTCCTGTCTGGTCAGAATTGTGAAACCCCTAGGAACAAAAGCGGCATGTTGAGGTGAGGCCTGTGCACTTCTCACTTTGTACACCCTGTCCCTGCACCCTACACCCCTCCCCGTACCTCTCCCTGCACCCTATACCCCTTTCCACACCACTCCCTACATCCTTCCCTGTACCCCTCCCCTCCCATTACACCCTTCCCTACACTCCCTGCACCCTACACCCCTCTCCAAACCACTCCCTACATCCCTGTTTGCACTCCTCCCTGTACCCTACACTCCTCCCTGTACTCCTTTCTGTACCCTAACCCCTCCCTACACCTCTCAGATGTGTTTGCTACTGTGAAACTGACAAATTTCTCTCACGTTTTTCTTCCAACTGTAAAATTCTTCTAATTATTCAGCAAAGAAGTGGGAGTTCCAGGTCTAGACACAAGGACCCTGCCCTGCAGGGTCAATCACTAGAAATATGTACAATACCTGACAGCTGCCCCTTGGGTGAGAGACTTCCTGTGACACTGTCCACCCTATGGCGGTTGGGAGACCCCCAGGACACCCATGTTCCCTCCCCTACCCCGTGACACTGCTGCTGGGCTCCATGGGCTGCATTTCAAGACAGGCTAAGTGGCCCTGTCCCAGGGTTTACAGGAAACCATGAAGTTGCTCAATCACTTGGGCCTAGAATCCAGGTCAGGCCTTGACACACAGGCTCATGGGTGTGGCATGTGTGATCTACGCTAATTTCTCTTTTGTGCTGTAATTAGGATGTGCAGGGCCATAAACATAATTGAGATTGTAGCACTGGGACTAACAAAGGCTCCTTGAGAGTGAGGTGGGAGCCAGGGAGGGAGCAGAGAGGGAGAGGAGGGGAAAAGGGGGAGGGAGGAGGGCCTGTTCGGCTAGCATGATATAGCTTGACACACAAGTGAGGGCCATAGACACAGGCGACCCTAGCCCAGAACTCCTGTTTGCCATGGGACAGGTCTGAACCAGTGAGTCTGGGTGTGCACACATGAGAGTATGAATGTGGGCACCTGGGAAAGTGGGCATGTGTACAAGCGCCTATGTGCATGTATAATGTGTCTGCATGTGTGCATGCCTGTGCGTGCCTGTTTGTGTGCACAGATGAGAGTATCTATGTAAGAGTGTATGTCTGCTTGCACAAGCCCATGTGTGCCCGTGTATGCATGTGCTTGTAAGTCTGTGTGTATGTCAGCATGTGTGTGTAATATGTGAGCGTGCGGGAGGTCCAGATGAGGCTCCAGGCTGCTGCTCATTTGACGCTCCCACCCATCCCCTACAGAACTACCTGAAGACATGTGGGTCTCCTGCCCACCTGTGACGTGTGTGCATAGGCCATGGAGGCCACACCTCCGCCTGGGTGAGTGCACCAGTGTGCAGGTCATGAAAGGGCTTTGCATGTGCATAACCACGCACTACAGAGTCCTTGTGCATCACCACGCATTACAGAGTTGGCAGCCAGGACCCGCGGCCACCTGTGACGCTACTTCCGCACCCACATGAACATGCACATAAACACACACGTCAGTTTACATTACAGCAGCGTTTAAGGTTATGAAGGGGAGGAGGAGTCCGTTCCTGGAAGGTTACACCGAGGTTGCAGTAGATGGGGTGAGCGTGTCACCGGTCCCGCATTGGAGCATCAAGCACTTTCCGAACCCTTCTGGGAGGCACAGTTGCACGTGCCTGAGACCTCAGCCCACGAAGGGAAAGCACGGGCGTCCGCAAATGCCCAGGCCCGAGACCTGCAAGGGAAAGGGAAGGTAGGTACAGAGCAGAAGACGGAGGTCAGGTCGGAGGACACGTGGGTCGGGAGACCCACCCGCTGCAGCTATGGGGGCATCTATGACACAAGATCCTCCTCTTCCGTGACAGGCTCCCTCTCTCTGCCCTCCCACGGGGCTCCCTTCCCATCGGGTTGTGCACCCACGGGGCTCCCCTCCCATGGGGTTTCCCCACATACGGGACTTGCCCCCACGGAGCTAACCCTCACCTTGAACACGTGTCCCGCCTGGGGCTCCTGCTGCAGCTGCTCAGGGCTCAGCCCGTCGGCCGCCGAAGTCACGTACAGTTCCGCATAGTCGGGGCCCCCGAAGCAGCAGGAAGTGACCCTGGACACTGGCAGGTCCAAGGTGCGCAGACAGAAGCCTGTGGGCAGAGGAGGACCCAGGTCGGCCGCCATGCTCCAGGACAGCCCCTTGTCCCTCTGCCCTCCCTCCTCACTCCCACCCCGTCTTCATTGCCCCCATCCACACACAGACAGGTTCACGGTGCGGGCAGACAGGAGCCTGCAAGCAAGCAGAGGGAGAACCCGGGTCACCGGCAATGCTCGCACCCTGGCACCCGGACAGCCCCGCCGCTGCCCTCCCCCCTTCCCCGCTCTACTTCACTTCCCTCTTCATCGTCCCCTCCCCAACACCTCTCCCCCGCCTCCGTCTTCACTGTCCCTCCCCATCTTCAAAGCTCTTCCCATCCATCTTTACCTCGCCCTTGCCCCCTCTCCCCCACCCTCCGTCTTCACTGCCCACCCATGCAGCTGCCCATAATCCCCCCAAATCCTCAAGACAGGGGTCTCTGGGAGGGTGAGAGTGGAAGATCTCAGGGAAAAGGGATGAGGTCGCAAACCTAGGACATCTCGAGCCCCTGGAGCTCATCAGACAGGAAGGAAGGACCCTACCAGGTCCGTGGGGGCTTGTAACCCTGACGTCCTCACCCTACACTCCCACTCAGGATGGAGGGTAGGACGCGTCCTATCTGAACCTTGCACCCTGACCCTGCCACGCCCAGGGTTCACACACAATGACGCTGCCACGCCAAAGACCCACGCAGGTGACCCCATCATGCCCAGAAACACCTTGCAAAGCACTGGACCACACACCGTGACCTTTCCCAGGACTGTATGGCTCCTGACGTCACGCACCTGTCTGCGGGTCCACTTGGATGACCTTACCGCCATCGATACAGGCCACCCACAGTGTCCCTGCGCTGTCCACGCACAGACCGTCGGGCATGGCCCGACCCCGCGGCAGCTGGTACACAAGTCGGCGGTTCTCTGTGAGACAGGGACACGCATGCATGGCCACTCAGGGAAAGAGAGGCCCCTCTACAGGACTGTCTGGGGCCATGGGCACAGGGACACAGGGACACCTGTGACATAGCCCCTCCCATCAGTCTGTTCCTGAGTCCCGTGGTCTGTCCTCGAGTCCCGCGGTCTGTCCTCGAGTCCCGCGATCTGTACCCCAAATCCCGCGATCTGTACCCCGAGTTCTGTGATCTGTTCCCTGAGTCCCACGGTCTGTCCCCAGGTCTGCCTCCCTGTCTCCGGAGTGAGTCCCGCGTGGACTCTGCGCTCACTGATGGTGCCGGCCTGCATGTCATAGTCATATGCGTGCACCGCGTAGTCCAGGCTGTCCACGTGGTAGAAGGTGCGGTGGTCAGTAGACCAGTCCAGCCCGTTGGGGATGCCAAGCCGGTCGGCCAGGCATAGCACCGAGTGGTTCCCCTGCAGTGAGTACAGCGAGCCCTGGGCTGGCTCCCACACATCGGGTGCAGAGGGCTCGGGCATGGTGCCTGCAGGGGGCAGAGAGCAGAAGGCAGAAACCTTTGAACGCCCCCCCTCCGCCCCCCCGCCACGAACTCTGGGTGACAATGATGTGACAGACAGCAGAGGAGACCTCAGAGATGGAGGGCCAGGGCCACCAGCCAAGTACAGCATGGTCACTGGGAGCTGGAAGGTGCGGGAAGCACCCTCCCCGGGCCGTTGGGGGTTTGCGACCCCAACTCTGCGCCCAATGTTTCCTTCTCAGTCCTGGGCACGTGGGTGGGGCCCTTATTGACACTCAGGTGTTCCTCTCAGGCTCCAGTCAGTCTGCAAGTCTGTCGCTACTGAGCCCTGAGGTACTGAATGCAGTACTAAGCCTTGGGGAACTGAGGCCTGGTATCCTGAACCTTGGGGTACTGAGCTCTGCGGTACTAAGCCCTGCGGTACTGAGCCTTGGGGTACTGAGCCCTGGTCTAGTGAGCCTTGGGGTACTGAGCCCTGGTGAGTCCTGGGGTACTGAGCTCTGGGGTCCGTCTGGGTGACCGGGTGTCCCGGGGTCTCAGTGGGAGTTGGGTGTGTTTGCCCAAGAGGGGTGAGGGTAGGGAGGGGAAGAGGGCGGGGCAGGGCAACAGGATCCCCGGTCTCCTTAAAGAAGCACCTGGATTCGGAGCCCTCCGCACCCCACCCCCACCACAACCTTCGTGACCATGTGGCCGCAGTCCCTTCGGTGCCCACCTGCCACGAACCTCCCCGCGGGGTCAGCCTTGCCATCATTGAACCGGTTGTGTGGCCTGTGTCTGTCCAGCTGTGCCACCCATGTCACCTGCTGCGAATCCCAGTCCAGGAGGCCCAGGCAGGTGCCAGCGGCCACCACATAGCTGCCCTTTTTCCGGCCGCGCAGGGCCACGCAGCCCACGCGGTGTCCTAGGGGGCAGAGGGTGGGCAGCCACGGACTGGGTGGGTGAGCAGTCTCGGACGGGGTGGGTGAGGGGACAGAGGGCTAGTGGACATGGACGAGATGGGTCAGGGGTCAGCAGCTCCACCTCCCAGGGCTCCCCACAGGGCCTAGGGCTTTCACCCAAGGCCCAGGACTCCTCCCCACCCTGAGACCCAGCGCTGCTCCCCCAGCTGCACCTGTGTCTCTCACTCAGCCAGGTGCACCGCTTGCACTGGCATGCTGGGGAGGGCACCCCCCATGGCCCAGCACTCTCCTCTCCCCTTCCACAACCTGTTGCTCTCACTCCCCACCCAGTGGTCTCCTCCCAGCACTCCCCAATCTCCTCCGCTCATACCCCTTGCCACTCCTTCTAGAATCCCCCCACAGCCTTTGCCTTTACTCACCCAGGCTCACTGCCTGCACCTGCCCACTGTGTGGGCTCCAGCGGCACACAGTCTGCGCGTGGATGTCCACATAAACTAGCTGTCCTGTCGCCTCCTCCCACACAGGACATTCACCCATCCTGTGCCTCTCCATGACCACTGCCTGTATGTCAGTCCTGGGGGACGCCATGGCACCCGGGGAGGCTACGGGATAAACTGTACCTGCCAGGACAGATCTTCTTTCTCCACCTGAGTCAGCACCAGACCCAGGGAGAGCCTAGGGCTGGCACACCGGCCCTGCCAGGGACTTTGCTGGGATAAGAGGTGCCCAGGAGCTCCTCATTCCCCCAGAAAGGTCCCTCATGCCACCAAGAGGCCCCTATGTCCCCAGGGAGGTCCAGAAGCCCCCCATGCCCTCAGGAGCCTCCCATGTCTGGAGAAGATCCCCCATGCTCCCAGGAAGGCCTAGGAACCCCCCAAGTCCCCAGAATGTCTCAGGAGCCCCCTCACGCCCCACCTGAAGCCCTGGTAGTTACCCAGCTACCTGCACCTTTTGTGGCCTCTGCTTCCAGGGCTCAGACCTCACCTGGAGCCTCTGGAGCTGGAGGCTGCTTTGGGTGGTGTCCGCCACTCTTGCCTCCCAACCCTCCCCCTTGTCCTCTGCCAAGGCCTGTGCTGGAGGGCGGTGCTGTTCCTCTGCCTATTGCAACCCCAGGAGCTTCTTGGCAGCCTCAGCCAGGGCAGCATAGGGCCCCCCTCCTGGTCAGGAGGCCCCTGTGTGCAGCAGGAGATGCATGTATACAATAGGAGACCACTGTGTGCAGCAGGAGTGCTCCATATGCAGCAGGAGTCCCATGTATACATCAAGAGATGAATATGGGCTCAACCTGCACCCCAGAATTTCCTTAGCAGCTGCTGAAGGTGTGTCCTGTGTTCTCTGCACCCTGTGACCTCTGAGCACTAGAGCTTTCTGTTGCAGAACCTGCTACGGGCAGCCTCCTGTGGGTGGGTGCACAGCGCTTCATACATATGTGACACACAATTGGCATGCATGCATGACACACACATCACAAATGTGCATGACACATATCACACACATATGCATGACACTGGCCAGGTCTTGTGTGGGTGGTTGCACAGGGCTCTATACATGCATGACATACAGATCACACACATGCATAACACATATCACATTCACTTGTATGACACACAAATCACACATGGTCATGACACACATTATACATCACACACATGAAATGTCACACAGTGCATAACATAACAGCGTATGACACATCACACATATGCATGACACTCACCACACAAGCGAAAGACACATAAAAAAACTTATTCATGACACATGATGCACATCACACATAGGACACATGAACAGGCCAGAACATTCACAACTGCCAATGACCAAGGAGGTTATGCAGAGTCCAGGTTATGTTTGACTCTATGACCTCAGCAGGTGACCCTGCCCCTCAGAAGATGACCCTGCCCCTCAGTAGGTGACCCTGCCACTCAATAGGAAAACCTTCTACTCAGTAGGTAATCCTGACCCTCAACAAAAGATCTGTCTCTCAATGGGTGACCCTACCCCTTGGTAGGTGACCCTGCCTTCAGTATGTGACCCTGGTCCTCAGTAGGTGATGCTGTCCCTGAGCAGGTGACTTGCATCTTTAGCAGTTACCCTTTTCACTCAGTAGTTGCCTCTGTCATTCTGTGAATATCCTAGCCTTCAACATGTGACTCTGTCAATCTGTGGCTGTCCTGGGTCCTCTGCAGCTGTCCTGTGTCTTAGCAGGTGGCCATGATCTTCTGCAGGTGTCCTGTGCTGTCAACAGTTGACCATGGTGTTCAGGAGGTGACCTTGCCTCTCTGCAGGTGTTCTGTGTCCTCATAGGTGTCCTGCCCTCAGGAAGTGACCCTGCCCTTCTGCAGCTGTCTCATGTTTTTATTAGATGGCCCTGACATTCTGCAGATATTCTGTGGCTGAGCAGGTGCCCTTGCCCTTCAGCAGGTACTGTGTGCTCTCACCAGGTAGCTGTGAATCTCAGCAGAAGGCCTTGTTCCTTAAAATGTGTCCTGTGAAAGTGTCCTGCCACTTTGCAGATGTTTTTTCTCTGTTCATGTTCTCTGCCTTCAGCAGGTACCCTTACTCTTCTGCAGATGTCTTGTGACTTTTGTAGGTATCCCGTTCCCTTAACAGGTAGCCCTGCCCATTTTCGAATGCCTTGTGTCCTTAACAGGTGACCCTGCCCCTTTGCAGGTGGCTCTGATACTTAACAGGTATCCTTTGCCCTGGGCAGTTAGCCCCTTCCTTCTTTAGGTGTCCTGTGCCATCAACATTTGTTCCTGCCTGTCTGTAGGTGTTATAGGACCTCTGTAGGTGTCCTATGTCCTTAACAAGTGGCTGTGTCTTTTTGTAGGTGTCTTATGTCCTCAGCAGGTGGCCTTGACCTTCAGCAGGTGGCTCTGTCCTTCTGCAGGTATCCTGGGCTGTCAACAGATTTCCCTACTCTTCTGAAGATGTCCTGTGTCTTCTGCATGTGACTCTCACCTTAAGCAGGTGGCCCTTGTTCTTAATAGCTGTCCTGTGGCCTCAACAGTTGACCGTGCCCATTTGCAGGTGTTTTTGGGTGCTCTGAATGTGTTCTGTGCCTTCAGCAGGCATCCAGACCCCACAGTAGGTGGCCCTGGTCTTTAACAGCTGTCCTGTGCCGTCACCAGTTCATTCTAATATTTTTGCAGTTGTCCTGGGTCCTGTGCAGGTGTCCCATGCCCTTAACAGGCAGCTCTTCCCTTCTGAAGATATCCCGTGCCTTCATTAGGAAACCTTGCCTCTCTGAATGTGTCCTCTGCAGTTTAGGACCTAACATAACCTGAACCCTAACCCTATCCTAACTCCTACCTCTACCCCTAAACCTGATAATTGTTTGTCCCTGAGGGCACTGTAGAACACAAGGGGTCAAAACTGTAAAGATATTCAATAGAATTTCAAATAAAAACCAATGTAGATTAACAACAAACAGGTTCTCCTTTATATGAAATTGCTTTAAAAATTACTTTGTAAAATGATTTTCCTTGAATCTATCCTTTTCAATGATGGAGGAGGGTCATCTGTCTATGTGTTACTTTCATTGGTTAATAAAGAAACTGCCTTGGCCCTTTGATAGGACAGGAAATTAGGTAGGTGGAGTAAACAGAACAGGATGCTGGGTAGAAGGCAGTGAGGCGGATGCCTCAGGCAGTCGCCATGATTCTTGGACCCGAGAGGGATGTAGGCTAGAATCTTTCCTGGTAAGCCACCACCTTGTGGTGCTACATAGATTATTAGAAATGGGTTAATCAAGATGTGAGATTAAGCCAATAAGAGGCTGAAACTAATGGGCCAAGCAGTGTTTAAATGAATATGGTTTCTGTGTAATTATTCTGGAGCTAAGCTAGCCATGCGGGAGCCTGGCGGGACAAAAAGCAGGCCTGCTCGCCTCCATGACTCTCCTCTCCGAGACAGACACAGCCCACCACTCCTACTACATTTCAACAACTGGAAAAAGTACCTACTATGTAATAAAAGAACTTCTGGAGGCAACAAGACAAGGTTATCCACTCACTACATTATCTATTCAATATAGTACTTGAGATTCTAGCTAGAGCAGTAAGACAACAAAAGGAGATAAAGAACAATACTAGCTTCATTTGAAAAAGCAAAATACCCAGGAAAGTGGAAACAATCCTGTACAGTAAAGGAATTTCTGGAAGAATCACAATCCCTGACTTCAAACTTTACTACAGAGCTACAGTACTGAAAACAGCATGCTATTGGCATAAAATCAGACAGGAGAAACAATGGAACCAAATCAAAGACCCAGATATCAGTCCACACACCTATGAACACCTGATTTTTGACAAAGAAGCAAAAATATAAAATAGAAAAAAGAAATAATATTCAACAACTTGTGCTGGCATAACTGGGTATCAACATGAAGAATGAAAATAAATTCATATATGTTGCCATACACAAAACCGAAGTCCAAAGAGATCAAAAACCTCAACATAAAGCTAACCACACTAAACCTCATAGAAGAGAAATTAGGAAATACACTTGAATACACTGGCACAGGAGGCCACTTCCTAAATATAACCCCAATAGCACAGACATTGAGAGAAAAACAATTAATAAATGGGACCTCCTGAAACTGAGATGTTTCTGTAAAGCAAAAAACATGGTCAACAAGACAAAACAACAGCCTACAGAATGGGAAAAGATCTTCACCAGCCCAACATCATACAGAGGGTGAGTCTCAAAATATACAAAGACTTTAAGAAATTGGTCATCAAAGAACAAATAATCCAATAAAAATGGGCAACAGACTTAAACAGAGAATTCTCAACAGAGGAATCTAAAATGGCTGAGAGACACTCAAGGAAATGTTTAATATCCTTAGCTATCAGAGAAATGCAAATCAAAACAGCTCTGAGATTCCATCTTCACCTGTCAGAATGGCTAAGATAAAAAACACTGATGACAACTTTTGCTGGAGAGAATGGGGTTAAAGAAATACTCCCCCATTGCTGGTGGGAGAAGTGCTGATGGAGGAGAGTTATCTGTCTATGTTTCTTGCTTCACACTACAAAGTGCAAACTTTTACACAACACAATTTAAAAATTCTTTGAGAATTTCATCCATGCATACAGTGTATTTTGATTATATTTCCATTCATTTTTTGCTAATGGTTTCTAATCATTCTCTTAATTCCAATATTCCTAAATTCATGGCCTTTTTTGCTTTAAATAATCTACCTAGGGCAACATTGCATGCCCATATGCTCATGTATTAAAGCCAGCCCTACTATCTGAAATCAGCAACCTAAATGTACCTGACTCTTCCTCTTCTGGAAGCCATCAAATATCACAAGCTTCTAAATTAGGAATGGGGGCCAGTGAGCCTCTTTCTTTACCGATTTGACCTTGGAGTTCATGAGTACAGTAGTCCTGTCATGTCCAGGAGGTACTGTTTTATTTTAAGCTTTGTAATATGCTACAAGAATTTCAGCAATATCAAACTTTATATAAAATATAATGAAATTTTGACAGGAATTCTGAAGAAAATGTGTAATATTCTTAATTTGACTGATTGTATTCTCACATGAGTTATCATTAAATTAATCAAGGGAGTACCATATCATCAATCTGATTATGGCTTCATATATTTGAAAATGTTTAATTTAATTTAATTCCTACTCCATAATTTCTAAAATGGAGAGCCAGAAACTGATTGTGACAAAATACCACTTAGCTGAGCCTACATCCCTGCTCTTGATATTTCAGATAACCATGACTGCATTTGATGCTTGAAAGCTGGTCAATTGCTATTTGGGGCATGATTTTGAGTTTACCTCAGTTTCTCTATTACATATTAACAGAGAGAATTACATTAGATTTGCTGATGTAGACAATGTGTTCACTCCAGTTCTGAACACTGCCATCTACAGCCTGATGAATAAGAGTATAAAAAAAGCTCTGAGCAGCTTCCTCCTCAAAACAGCATCAACCTTGTTTACCGGCTGAATTTAGAGTTAAGTGGATAGTGCAGCCATAGAGGTAATTGTGCCTGTCAATATTCACAATCTACAAGACCTCTGCCTGAATTGTTTTACTGATTTTTGTTTCTCATAATTTTACATGTACATGCATATATGTGGACACTTATATCTGTATAACACGTTTCCAAACAAAATATGCTTCAGTAATACTTTTTTATTTCTTTTTTAAGAAATATGATTCATGATGTTCTTTTCTCTTACAAAATTTCAGAGACTTGAATTTAATATAAAATATTATATCAAGTGTGGACATGATTTCTCAAAGAAGGATCCCATTGTGTTATTTTTTTATACTCCCAGGATGATATGCAATAACAATGATTAAAGCATTAACAAAAAACACTTTTCTCACATATTTTCAGGGTTTATCTTATGCTTAGCTTTCCTTATTCTGACTTTTCTTGATTAACATTCTTAAGTGAACCACCAAATCCTGGCTTTTCAGATGCAGGCATGTCTACATTTCATTTCATCAACTTGAAGCTTCTTCTCTTTTCTTAAATAATTATAGACTAATCATTGCATGGAGTGTCCTTGTTTTGGTGAGCCCAATGTTAGAAACACAATTTATTAAATTTGATGCCTTTATAAAAATAGCATCCCACAAAGACAAGTAAGATCAGTCCAACATATTCTAGGGAAATCTATGAGGTGGCATCAGACATTGATAGGAACCACAATATATCTTAAATCCTCCCTTTCCCTCTGATATGTTTTATTAAGTGATCTTGTCAGTTTCCAATTTCCAGGAATGCTTTTCTTTGGGTTCACCTTATTTCTTAGCTTCTATAGGATTACAAACTAGAGGCTCAATGTCCTTTATGGCTCGAATCCACTAATGAGTGAGTACATACCATATCATATTTTTGAGTCTGTGTTATCTCACTCAGGATAGTGTTCTCTATTTCCATCCATTTGCATGCAAAAACAAGATGTCATTGTTTTTATTTCCAATGAGTAGTACTCTAATGTGTAGATTGCCACACTTTCTTTATCCATTCTTCCACTGAAGAGTATCTAGGTTGTTTCCAGGTTCTGACTATTACAAATAATACTGCTATGAATATAGTTGAACAAGTGCTTTTGTAATATGATTGGGTATCTCTTGGGTATATTCCCAAGAGTGGTATTGCTGGATCCTGAGGTAGGTTGATTCCAAATTTTCTGAGAAACCACCATACTGATTTCCAAAGTGGTTGCACAAGTTTGCATTCCTACCAGCAATGGATGAGTGTTCTCCTTACATCCTCTCCAGCATAAGCTATCATTGGTGTTTTTGATTTTAGCTATTCTGACATGTGCAAGATGATATCTCAAAGTTGTTTTGATTTGCATTTCTCTGATTGCTAAGGAAGTTGAACATGTCCTTAAGCTCCTTTTCCCTACCATGTTTTTGGCATTTTCAGGATACCAGGTCTCATTTTGACATCCATGATGTGTTGGGTGTAGAGATTGTGTATGGCAGAAGAGAAAGAGAAGAATTTCATTTTTCTGCATGCTGAAAAGAGTTTTTCATACTCAATATATCTTAGGCAGTATCTCAAATGTCAACATATATATTAAATACAAATGTGTGTGCAAAGTTACATTATGTAGTCACAAGAACATTCTCCTTACCAAGTGGACCACTTTGAGGTTACCAGTCATGTAGTAATTAATATGATGTCAGGTTCTGACTACTCATAGTAAGTCTTGGCAACCATTTGCATTAGAAAAAAATCACCAGTACATATATCTTGGCTCAAATACTATAGATTTTGAGGTCGTTTTCTTGGGTTCACAGACCCTTTTATCTCACTAGTAAAATAAAACCAAAGCCACAGAGAAACCCTGTCTCGAAAAAAACAAACAAACAAACAAACAAACAAAAAAAGAAATGTAAGCATAGAAGGGGACAAATTTGGTGATAAATAATAATTAGATTGCCTTATAATTCCAACTTTAAGTGCTTTTTTAATGATTATATTTTTCACCATATCTAAAATGTTTTTAAATTTGGAAAGTAGTTGAAAAAAGAAAATATATGCTATGTTCATTGTAAAATAAAACATTCCAGGTACTGTGGATGCTATAATGATGGTTATGAATGAAAACAGAACATAGACATACCAGCTGTATCACTCTTGGGTGTGCATACTTATCAAAGTGAATTTACAATACTGAATTAAATATATATATATATATATATATATGCATATATATATGTGTGTGTGTGTGAATTTGTGTGTAATTTTTATCACTGAACTACTTACAACATATGATTTATGGGATGTCTTAAATGACCACTAATATATGAATGGATAAAGAAAACATGATATGCACAAATAATGCAAGATAACTCAATAAACAAAGAAAAAATTTAAAAAATTTGCAATTCTCAAAAAGATTGTTGCAACCATCTATCATCAAGTCAAAGAGATAGACAACTCTCCAAACTACAATATACATATCTCCTCTCATTAATGGAATCTAGAAAAACAGGAAAGGAGGAGTAAACATTTTGAGGAAGTGTGAAGGGAAATATTTTAGATGGAGGGAATATAACAGAGAAACAAGAGTGTATACAAACAAATAACTATTATGTATAATTAATATGTACAAAATAATAGGATTAATTTTAGAAGTAACAAAACAGAAAAATACTTATTTGCATAAGCATTTGTATTTTTATATACAATTAAACATAATGATCACACTTTTTCTATCTTCTCAACATCTCATAAAGTTTTTGAATTATGGAACTAGAGTTGGCCTAGCAGAAAAATGTATACTGTACTCTTTCAAAAACTTGAGTTCAGTTTCAAACACCTATCACATTGACTCATAAAATCAAACACCAGGAACTCCAGTTCCAGGGAATCTCTGTGGTAACTGCACTCATGTGCACACACTCATGCCTATAATCATAGATGTAGCTTTTAGAAGAAATATTTCATAATTTCTCCTTTGAGTTTTATAGACCCAGAGATGCAGACAGAATTGCATGCATGCTGTATATAATGTCAGTTCATTTTCACACTCTCTTGATTTTGATAAAATAAATTACAAGCATTATCAAGTCATTCTGGAACCGAGGATCATAAAAACATAACACCAAGAAAATGAAAAGTAGTTGTATCATGTAATAAATCTGAGTTGTACAGAATTGATGCAAATGCATCTACATACAATTTAATCATTAACAGGAACGCTTAGCATTTCATTAATCTTAGTCACTGAAAGAAAGAGTGCGCCTTAATTCCATTACCATATTGACACTCATCATGTGTATTTAATTAAGAAAGGCTTATAAAATTTTGAAGTCCATCACAAAAGACAGAAATTTGGGCATGAGTAACCTATAAAATATAAACTACTGTTTGATTACACTGATACAATGGACAAGCCACAGAGGTCGGGAGCTTTCTGGCATGCTTACCAAGGAAGGAACTCTTAGTTTAATATCCTGTGAGCCTTCAGTTATTGAAAAGCAGATATTAATTTTTTAAAAAGATGTCTAAATAACAAGTTAGGTGAGGGGATGAACAGAATGATAAACTGAATCTGAAAGGGGACACAGAAAGGAGACATTTTGGATAGAACCAGTGAAGGTAAAAGAACGAGCAAGAGAGAAGACTCAAGCTAATTATGTAACTGTATTAAACAGATGGGATAAATTTCCAGACTAGATAAAGAACTACACATGATATTACTATATGGTAAATATAAAACAAATGTATGAACAGAAAAACAGAGAAATGAGGCAGAAAAAGGCAGAGTTCTTTTTAAATTGTTTTTATTAAGCTATACATTTTCTGTACTTCCTCCTTTCCTCTCCCCTCCCCTTCTACCTTCTCCCATTGTCTTCATGCTCCCAATTTATTCAGGAGATCTTGTCTTTTCCTACTTTCCATGTAGATTAGATCCATATATGTCTCTCTTAGAGTCCTCATTGTTGTCAAGGCTTCTCTGGAATTGTGAATTGTAGGCTGGTTTCCTTTGTGTTTAAAAACAACTTATGAGTGAGTATATATGATAATTATCTTTCTGGGTTTAGGTTACCTCACTCAGTATGATGTTTTCTAGATTCATACATTTTCCTGCAAATTTGAAGATGTCATTATTTTTCTCTGCTGTCTACGAGTACTAGACAGCCTTGTTTCTGAAGAGGAGGTTTAGTCCTCTGCAATTCTGAAGACTAACCTCTGCTAAGGAGTCTACCTAGACTTCCAGACAGGGAATAGAATTCTCCAGATGGCTTATGCTACTTGAGCACTGAAGTCCTTGAAGTTTTTAGCCCACAATTAGGGCTACAGTTATAATTACAGTGGAGTTTACCGTGCCTGCCTGCACCAACCAAGAAATGAAAAGGGGGATGAATTGCCATGTGGAGAGAAACCCAGAATCTAGATTTGGGTAGGTTCTGCCCTATTCTCCATAATAGATTAGCACATGTGGCAGTATATACAACATTATATAGATGATACAACCATTTCCCATGGGGAGACAAAGAAGACAAAATAGAACAATCAAAGTCATAGGGTCTGTGTCAGTCTTATCTTTAGCAGGTTTAAGGGCATAGTGATCACCCTCTATTTTAATCTTCTATAGCTTCCTTCAGTTGAGTTTGGTGGACCCACATGGTGACACCAGTGATCTTCACTGCTGTAGGAGTAGTGAGGATCACAGAATATAGACCATTCCACACTGGGTCCAGGCTCTCAGTTGAGATCCTCTTTACCCATGCAAGATTACCAGGCGGGAACTTGTGGACAAACTCAGACACAGACAAGGGCCCAGCCTTTGGTTCAATACTCTGGGTTGTTTCAGGGCCTTTAAAGCCTTGAAGAGAGAATGGCTGGCATTTCTGTCTTACAAATTAACATCTCTTAACTTAGGATGAAAGGGGGAGGCTTCTCAAACAATTTCAAATGCATTGAAGCATTCTTGATATAAGGTACCCTTGGCCTTCAGAGGGGCAAGTGACTGGCCCAGTTTTTGCCAGACTCAGAGACATACTTGATAAAAGTTTCCTTCAAGGTCCTATTAATCCCTTATAATTATTCTGAGTTTTGCAGCCTATAGGCTCAATAAATTTTCAATCAACATTTCAGACCAGATTTGGGGATACTTTAGCCATGAAGGCCTGACCATTGTGAGACCAGGGAGATGGAAAATCCAAACCTATTAATCAACTCTTACAGAAGTTTATTGGTGACCATTGAGGCAGTCTCCATTCAGATAAGCTCCACTCTTCCAGAGAATGTCCCCTTGTTCTCTGGAGGTGTTTCTTTCATGCAAATTCTTTTCGGGGCTCATCTTCCTTGGAGTTGATGCATGCACAAGTTCTGGATACAATGCTTTTGACAAGATTGTCAGGTTGAGGGATATAATATCTGGACCTGAATAACTGAGCAACTTGGGATGTCCCTAGAAAGGTGGCCTGGTGAAGTCTGGTGGCCAGCTAACTGCCTTCTGATAGCACGATGGAGTATGAGCCTCCCATTCAGCAATCATCGCCATCCATTTGCCTCCTATATGGCATCTTCCCTTTTAGCCCATGTGGTTTGTTCTTGTGTGTAGTTTGGGTACTGAAACATTTTGAGTCCAGACAGGGTAACCAAGATCTGGAGATGTCACATCTAGCAGGGTCATGATTTCTTCTTTGTTTTTTATTTCATTTCAAGACAAGGTAAGGAGTCATTTTGGTTGATACAGGCCCATGGACATGGGCCACAGCAGATTAACACCAATTGTCTGTGTGCACAGTGATGACATTTTCCTTTCCCCCAATAAAGTGCCTGTGTTAATGTCAGAAGTTCAACTCTTTGTGCTGAAGTGAACTGAAGAATTGGGCCCACACTGTCCTGTCAAAAGTGATAACTTCGGCCCCAGCATACCTTATTCTATTCTGGAAAAAAAATCCTGCTCTTCTCTGTGTACAGCACCTTTTCTGCTTCTCAGTTGTTATGTCAGGTGCTTCAGGAACCCACTGGGCAATTCTTGGGGCTCATGTATAACCTCACTCACCTAAGAGACTGGTGGGTTTTTTAGCAACTGCCTCCAGTCTCCCTAAAAGAATCTAGCAAAACTTGTCCATAGCCCCCTTACAAGAAGAAGGGAAAATCCACTCTATTTAGGCTACATTGTCCCCAAGAAATATTCAGCCTGGCCTGAGGGTAGCCATCCTCTCAAGCCAGATCCTGTGAAGAGGATTGCCAAGAGCTTTTCACCATCATTCCAGGTTGGTGTTGGGTGTAAAAGACAGTCTTGAAGAGACTAATGAGAGTCTGGGGTTTTTCAGAGAATAGTGAGTTTGGAGTGTTCTGATTTTGCAAATCATTGGTAGAAAGAAAAACATAAATGGTAAAAAGAATAAAAAGAGTAGAGGGAAAACCTCCAGGTCTTGGACCCTTTGGGAGTTCCTCCCTTAGAAGAAGGATGGGGTTGCCTCTGCCTCAGGGAAATTCCTCCAAAAGCACCCTTAGCCAGAGGCACTCACTCCGTATGTGTGGAGGGGAGGGGGGAACCAAAGATAGAAGATACTATCTCCTCCTCCTCACCCAAGCAGAACCCTGGGAACTACCTTTCCCTCTCTGGGTATTGTCAGAGGTTACACTAGGATATATGAAGGAGGAAACTCATCTTCCTCTGGTGTGACTGAGAAAACAGATGGAAGTTTAAGTTTGTTTGGGTGACCTGACCAAGAGAATTTCAGTTCTTAAGAAGAAAGCACAAGTCTTATGCCAGGGTGTGTGGATCCTGCATCAGAGTAATTCATTCAACATAAGGAAACTGGTAGAGGGGGATGAGGCCTTTAATCACCATGTTCCAGATGGTCTAAACGATCTGGGAGTCTGAATATCTTTTGTTGGTCCACCTTACTCCACAAAAGGGCTGAACAGTTTCACATAGAGTTCAGAGTTTTCCAGGCCCCCCCCAAAAGACACCATACTCATCCCTAATGCTTATCTATAAAACACTCCTTGAAGTGTTTTTTAACAGTCTCACAGAACTGCTGACTCCCCTACATTTAATATATGTTTCCCCAACTAACAGAACTGAGAGAATCATACAGAGAGATCCACAGACAAGCAAACAGTAAAGACAGAAGTGGTACCATATAGACTTAAACCAGGATTGCTGAGATATCGCATGGATCCCAAACAACAGATTAGGATCACGTGTAATTTCTCCTAAGTGTCTTATTCAAACACTGCCATAAACAGACTTCCAGAGATAACTCAGGCGACCTTTTATAATTTCCCATCTTTGGTGAAAGTATCAGGATCCTCTGTGGTGATTGGAATAGAAGCATGAAACTTTCATAGAGCCCTGGAACTTCTCAGGGTAGACACTCCCTAGGAACTACTTTCCATGCTATTATTTCAGGGCGGATCTGAGACCCCAGTTTCATAGCATCTCAGTCTCTGGGAATCTCATGCCTCTATAATGTTGTGAGGTAAGCCTACCAAAGACCACCACACAGACACTGTTGAAGCCAAAAAGAATGTCTTTATTGCCGGCTGGCAGATGCATGGGGAAATTGCCCAAATCATCAAATCCTGAATGTTGTAGCCCTCTTTCTTTTGTGCACAAAAACTACACCCTGATTGTCACACCTCAGTTAGCAAGAAGCAGAACTACAGAATCCAGAAAGCAAGGTTACTGCAGTTAGGGATTTTCCTGGAATTAAGGTCTAGAGCTTTCATGGATTAAATCTTTGATCTTGTTTTGGCAGGTATTGTGGCCTACATGATGGGTTTAAAATTCAGAATGGTGACTCTATTGTGGCATCAGTTGTGCTATGTTCTGGGGTTCTGCCCACCACGACTCACCATTCTCCCAATGCTAACGTGCATAATAGCCCCTCTTACTGTTTTATAAGGAAAAAAATCTTTATTTCCTAAAATTAATCTTGAAATTCCTCTCTGGGACATAAATAAAAATCCAAGATCCAAATGAGATATGGTGGCTCATGTATGTAATCTCATTACTCAGGAGATTCACCATGAGTGTGATGTCAACTTGGGGTATATAGTGAGCTCCAGGTCAGTCTGGGTTACTTAAACACACACAAAAAAATTAAAAATAAAACTTAAAAATTAAAGTTTACAAAGCAAAAGGTCACTTGAATGAAAGCCCCTAAGGGGAACTCCTCATGCTCCAACACACAGCAACACACTGTGTCTCCCACTGTAAATGAGAGGCCCATGGCTACACAATTGAAGAATGGCTGAATAAGTGTCAAGTCTGAAGTTAAACAGTGTTCTTCATCCTATGCCAGTTTTCAATGAAAGGAAAATGGGCCAAATCTGAATCATGTCACACAGATCTACACTACAAGGTAAAGGTGTGACTCATCTCAATACAGGTGTAGGTACGCCCTCTTAGACACTACAACTGACTCCCCAGTTTAGAAAAGTAGACAGCACAGGGGCATTTAGCCAACAGCATGTAGAACAGAGATAGTCCTTCTCTGATGAACGTTGCCAGGTGCCTGGACCACAGTGATAGTTTATTTTTGGAGGAGGAAGGGCCACTTGTTCTTCCTGGCCACCCAACTAGCTTACACCCAAAATAATCACACAGAAACTGTTTTAATTAAAACACTGCTTGGCCCATTAGCTCTAACTTCTTTTTTTTTTTTAAATTTCCATCTCCTTCCCTCCTCCTCCCCCCTCCCTCCCCTCCTTCTCCCCCTTACCTCCCCTCCCCTCCACCCATACCTCCCCTCCCTCCCTCTCAAGGCCAAGGAGCCATCAGGGTTCCCCACTCTATGCTAAGACCAAGGTCCTCCCAACTCCCCCCAGGTCCAGGAAGGTGATCGACCAAGCTGAGAAGACTCCCCCAGAGCCCGTCCATGAAGAACAATCAGAGCCCAGAGCCATTGTCCTTTGCTTCTCAGTCAGCCCCCGCTGTTGGCCACACTCAGAGAGATGGGTTTGGTCGCATGATCCATCAGTCCCATTCCAACTGGAGTTGGTGATCTCCCATTAGTTCTGTCCCACCGTTTCCATGAGTGAACGCACCCCTCTCGTTCCTGACTTTCTTTCTCATGTTCTCTCTCCTTCTGCTCCTCATCAGGACCTTGGGAGCTCAGTCCGGTGCTCCAATGTGGGGCTCTGTCATTTTCTTCATCTATCGTCAGGTGGAGGTTCTATGGTGATATGCAAGAAATTCATCAGTATGGCTATAGGAACTGGCCTTTTCAGGCTCCCTCTCCTCAGCTGCCCAAGGAACTAACTGGGGGCATCTCCCTGGAAACCTGGGAACCCCTCTAGGGTCAAGTCTCTTGACAACCCTCAGGTAGCTCCTTAAATTAAGATATATGCTTCCCTGCTCTCATATCCACCCTTCCTATATCCCAAGCACCCCATTCCTCCGAGCTCCCCCCCCCCGCTCTCCCCTTCACACTTTTCTCTCCCCATCTTCCCTTGGCCCAGTCTTGCCCAACCCTCAAGTTCCCAATTTTGCCTGGCGATCGTGTCTACTTCCAATATCCAGGAGGATTACTATATCTTTTTTTGGGAGTTCACCTTCTTATTATCTTCTCAAGGATCCCAAATTTATAGGCTCGATGTCCTTTGATTATGGCTAGAAACCGAATATGAGTGAGTACATCCCATGTTCATCTTTATGGGTCTGGGTTACCTCACTCAGAATAGTGTTTTCTATTTCCATCCATTTGCCTGCAAAATTCAAGATGTCATTGTTTTTTGCCGCTGAGTAGTATTCTAGCATGTATATATTCCACAGTTTCTTCATCCATTCTTCCACTGAAGGGCATCTAGGCTGTCTCCAGGATCTGGCTATTACAAATAATGCTGCTATGAACATAGATGAGCATATGCTTTTGTTGTATGATTGGGCATCTCTTGGGTAGATTCCCAATAGTGGAATTGCTGGGTCCTGGGGTAGGTTGATCCTGAATTTCCTGAGAAACCGCCACACTGCTTTCCAAAGTGGTTGCACAAGTTTGCATTCCCACCAGCAATGGATGAGTGTGCCCCTTACCCCACAACCTCTCCAGCAAAGGTTATTATTGGTGTTTTGGATTTTAGCCAATCTGACAGGTGTAAGATGATATCTCAAAGTTGTTTTGATTTGCATTTCCCTGATAGCTAGGGAGGTTGAGCATGACCTTAAGTGTCTTTTGGCCATTCGAACTTCTTCTGTTGAGAATTCTCTGTTCAGTTCAGCGCCCCATTTTTTAATTGGGTTAATTGGCATTTTACCATCTAGTCTCTTGAGTTCCTTATATATTTTAGAGATCAGACCTTTGTCAGTTGCAGGGTTGGTGAAGATCTTTTCCCAGTCAGTAGGCTGCCTTTGTGTCTTAGTGACAATGTCCTTTGCTTTACAGAAGCTGCTCAACTTCAGGAGGTCCCATTTATTCAATGTTGCCCGTAAAGTCTGTGCAGCTGGGGTTATGCATAGGAAACGGTTCCCTGTGCCCATTTGTTGTAGAGTACTTCCCACTTTCTCCTCTATCAAGCTCAATGTGTTCAAATTAATATTGAGGTCTTTAATCCATTTGGACTTGAGTTTTGTGCATGGTGATAGATATGGATCTACTTTCATTCTTCTACAGGTTGACATCCAGTTATGCCAGCACCATTTGTTGAAGATGCCCTCTTTCTTCCATTGTGTACTTTTGGCTCCTTTATCAAAAATCAGGTGTTCATAGGTTTGTGGTTTAAGATCCGGGTCTTCTATACGATTCCATTGGTCAACTTCTCTGTTTTTATGCCAATACCAAGCCGTTTTCAATACTGTAGCTTTGTAATAGAGTTTGAAGTCAGGGATGGTAATGCCTCCAGAAGAACCTTTATTGTATAAGATTTTTTTGGCTATTCTGGGTTTCTTGTTTTTCCATATAAAGTTGATTATTGTCCTCTCAATCTCTGTGAAGAATTTTAATGGGAGCTTGATTGGGATTGCATTGAATCTATAGATTGCTTTTGGTAGAATTGCCATTTTTACTATGTTGATCCTCCCAATCCACGAGCAGGGGAGATCCTTCCATTTTCTGGTATCCTCTTCAATTTCTTTCTTCAAAGACTTAAAGTTCTTGTCAAATAAATCCTTCACTTCCTTGGTTAGAGATACTCCCAGATATCTTATGCTATTTGTGGCTATTGTGAAAGGTGATACTTCTCTGATTTCCCTCTCTGCTTCCTTATCCTTTGTGTATAGGAGGGCGACTGATTTTTTGGAGTTGATCTTGTATCCTGCCACGTTACTGAAGGAGTTTATCAGCTGTAGGAGTTCTTTGGTGGAGTTTTTGGGGTCGCTTATGTATACTATCATATCATCTGCAAATAATGAAAGTTTAACTTCTTCCTTTCCAAATTGAATCCCCTTGATTCCCTTATGTTGTCTTATTGCTAGTGCTAGAACTTCAAGCACTATATTTAAGAGATAAGGAGAGAGTCGACAGCCTTGTCGTGTTCCTGAATTTAGTGGGATAGCCTTGAGTTTCTCTCCGTTTAATTTGATGTTAGCTGTCGGCTTGCTGTAAATAGCTTTTATTATATTTAGGAATGACCCTTGTATCCCTAATCTCTCCAAGACCTTTATCATAAAAGGGTGCTGAATTTTGTCAAATGCTTTTTCAGCATCTAATGAGATGACCATATGGTTTTTTTCCTTCAGTTTGTTTATATGATGGATTACATTAATAGATTTTTGTATGTTGAACCAGCCCTGTATCTCTGGGATGAAGCCTACTTGATCGTAATGGATAATTTTTCTAATGTGTTCTTGGATTCGGTTTGCCAGTATTTTATTGAGAATTTTTGCGTCAATGTTCATGAGTGAGATTGGCCTGTAATTCTCTTTCTTGGTTGAGTCCTTGTGTGGTTTAGGTATCAGGGTAACTGTAGCTTCATAGAAGGAACTTGGCAGTGACTCTTGTGTTTCTATATTATGAAATACCTTAAGGAGTATAGGTATTAGGTCTTCTTGGAAGTTCTGGTAGAATTCCGCATTGAAACCATCTGGTCCTGGGCTCTTTTTGGTAGGGAGGTTTCTGATAACAGTTTCTAATTCTTCGCGACTAACAGGACGATTTAGAGCATTTACCTGGTCCTGGTTTAACTTTGGTATATGGTATTTATCTAAAACACTGTCCATTTCTTTTACATTTTCCAATTTTGTGGCATACAGGCTTTTGTAGTAAGATCTAATGATTTTCTGAATTTCCTCTGTGTCTGTGGTTATGTCCCCCTTTTCATTTCTGATCTTGTTAATTTGTGTGTTCTCCCTCTGCCGTTTGATTAGTTTGGCTAAGGGTTTGTCAATCTTGTTGATTTTCTCCAAGAACCAGCTTCTTGTTTCATTGATTCTTTGGATTGTTTTCTGTGTTTCTATTTTGTTGATTTCTGCCCTCAATTTGATTATTTCCAGTCTTCTACTTCTCCTAGGTGAGTCTGCTTCTTTTTTTTTCCAGAGCTTTCAGGTGTGCTGTTAAGTCACCAATGAGCGCTTTCTCCGTTTTCTTTAATTGGGCACCTAGTGCTATGAACTTTCCTCTTAGCACTGCTTTCATTGTGTCCCATAGGTTTGAGTATGTTGTGTCTTTGTTTTCATTAAATTCAAGAAAGACTTTAATTTCTTTCTTTATTTCTTCCTTGACCCAGGTGTGGGTCAGTAGTTGACTGTTCAGTTTCCATGAGTTTGTGGGTTTTCTGGGGGTAGCATTGTTGTTGAATTCTAATTTTAATCCATGGTGATCCGATAAGACACAGGTGGTTACTAATATTTTTTTGTAACTGTGGAAGTTTGCTTTGTTACCAAGTATATGGTCAATTTTCGAAAAGGTTCCATGAGCCGCAGAGAAGAAGGTATATTCTTTCCTATTTGGGTGGAATGTTCTATAGATGTCTGTTAAGTCCATTTGGTTCATTACCTCCATTAAGTCTTTCAATTCTCTGTTAGGTTTCTGTCTGATTGACCTGTCCATTGGTGAGAGAGGAGTGTTGATGTCTCCAACTATTAATGTGTGTGGTTTGATGGCTGCCTTGAGTTCTAGAAGTGTTTCTTTTACATAAGTGGGAGCTTTTATATTAGGGGCATAGATATTCAGGATTGAGACTTCATTCTGATGGATTTTTCCTGTTATGAGTATAAAGTGTCCCTTTCCATCTCTTCTGATTGATTTTAGTTTGAAGTCAACTTTGTTGGAAATTAGTATGGCCACACCCGCTTGTTTCTTAGGGCCATTTGCTTGATAAACCTTTTCCCAACCCTTTACTCTGAGTAGGTGTCTGTCTTTGTGGTTGAGGTGTGTTTCTTGTAAACAGCAAAATGTTGGATTCTGTTTTCGTATCCAGTCTCTTAGCCTGTGCCTTTTTATAGGTGAATTGAGTCCATTGATATTAAGTGATATTAATGACCAGTGGTTGTTAACTTCAGTCATTTTTAGTAGTAGAGTTTGTGTGTTTCCCTTCTTCTAGTTGTGCTGGTGAAGGGTCGCTAGATGCCTGAGTTATTGTCGGCGTTGTTGGACTCCTTGGTTTGTGATTTTCCTTCTATTACTTTCTGCAAGGCTGGATTTGTGGCTGCGTATTGTTTAAATCTGTTTTTGTCCTGGAATATCTTGTTTTCTCCATCAATGGTGAATGCAAGCTTTGCTGGGTATAATAGTCTAGGCTTGCATCCATGTTCCCTAAGTGTCTGTACCACATCTATCCAAGCTCTTCTGGCTTTCATGGTTTCCATTGAGAAATCAGGTGTAATTCTGATAGGTTTCCCTTTATATGTTACTTGACCTTTTTCCTTTGCAGCTCTTAATATCTGTTCTTTATTCTGTATGTTTTGTGTTTTGATTATTATATGGCGTGGGGATGCTTTCTTTTGATCCAGTCTATTTGGTGTTCTGTAGGCTTCTTGTACCTTCATAGGAACATCCTTCTTTAGGTTGGGGAAGTTTTCTTCTATAATTTTGTTGAATATGTTTTCTGGGCCTTTGAGTTGTAATTCTTCTCCTTCTTCTACCCCAATTATTCTTAGGTTTGGTCTTTTCATGGTGTCCCAGATTTCCTGAATGTTTTGTGTTAAGAATTTGTTAGATTTGTTTAGTTCTTTAATCTGTGAGTTTATTTCCTCTATAGTATCTTCAGAGTCTGAGAGTCTTTCTTCCATCTCTTGTATTCGGTTGGAAATACTTGTCTCTGAAGTTTCTGTTCGTTTATTCAGAGTTTCCATTTCCAGTCGTCCCTCAGATTGTGTTTTCTTCAATACCTCCATTTCATTTATCAGGTCTTGTACTGTTTCCCTTACCTGTTTGATTGCTTTTTCTTGTTTTTCTTGTTTTTCTTGGGTATCTTTGAGAGATTTATTTATTTCGTCTACCTTTTTGTTTGTCATCTCCATTTCTTTATGGCAGTTTTTTACCTCCTGTTTAAGGTCCTCTATTATTTTCATAAAGTACTGTTTAAGGTTGGTTTCTTCTATATCTTCTGGGGTAGGGTGTTCAATTCTTGTTGTTTCGGGATGTCTGGCTTGTGGTGATGTCATGTTGCCTTTCATGTTGTTGGAGGAGCTCCTGCATTGGCGCCTGCCCATCTCTTCCTTCAAAAGGAGCACGGAGGTGTTTGGTGTCCTAGACCAATAATTGCTGTGACTGAAACTGGTTGGATCTCCCCAGTGCCAGAGGAGGACCTATTCTTTGCGTCACAATCTGAAGAAGCCCACACTCCCTTGCAGGAATCCTCAGACCTGCCTGGAGGCCAGGGTCTGACTCCTCTGGGTGGATGGCCTTAGAACAGGAGCAGGACACCTGAGAACACTAGGGAAGGCTTGGGAGACACACAGGGAAGGGAGAAACCGACACAAGCCTGCAGAGGGAAGTGGGGGTAGGGGGTCTGTGCTCTCTTCCAGGGCAGGTTGCCCCCGGGTCCGCATTCACTCACCAGTTCAGATGGAATGTCAGGGCACAGGATCAGGGATTCCAGGCAGCCCAGGGTCGCAGCCCAGACAAAAGGGCCAAGGTGGGGGCAGGGTGGGATGGAATACCACACAGCGAACCTGGCAGCACAATCTGAAGGAGCCCGCACCCCTCCACAGGAATCCTCAGACCTGCCTGGAGGCCAGAGTCTGACCCCTTTGCGTGGATGGCCTTAGAACTGGAGCAGGACACCCCAAAGAATGATGGATCCTCTGGCAGACTGTCAGGTCCCCTTGCAGGCCAAGCAGCTCTCAGACAAAGGCCTACCTTGCCCCGGGCAGTCAAATGAAGGAGGGGACCTCCCACCGGCCTGGGTGCACTCAATTCCAGGTCCCCAGAGCCCAAACAGGCTGAGCTGTGGGATTTTGTGGCCCCAAAGACGGGAGGATGAGGCAGGGGGAGGGGGGGAGTATTCTGGGTGCAAGCTGGGAAGGGACAGGGAGAGAGAGGCGGTATCCGGGGAGAATAACCCCTGCAGGAAGAGCAGGAAGTGTGCTGGTGGCAGGGGGAGTTGTGGAGAGTCGGAGGTCCCTCTCCGGGCAGCTGCTGCAGTTCGGGCACTCACTCCTCACTCACCCCAAAGAATGATGGATCCTCCTGCAGACTGTCAGGTCCACTTGCAGGCCAAGCAGCTCTCAGACCTAGCTCTAACTTCTTATTGGCTAACTCTTACATCTTAATTTAACCCATCTCCATTAATCTGTGTATCGCCACAAGCAAAGTTTCAGCACATCTCCAGTGACGGATCCATGGTGTCTCTCTGACTCTGCCTTCTTCCTCCCAGCATTCAGTCTTCCCCGCCTACCTAAGTTCTGCCCTATCAGCAGGCCAAGGCAATTTCTTTATTCATTAATGATAATCAGAGCACACAGTGGGAACTCCCACATCACCTCCCTTTTTCTGTTTAAATAAAAAGGAAGGTTTTAACTTTAACATAGTAAAATTATATATAACTAAACAGTTATCATGCAAGAATTACAGTTACAATATTTATATCTACTTTATCTTTTATCATAACTAAGGAAAACTATATCTATTCTTCAACTCCATCAATGACTCCAGAAGGGTATAATATTACTTAAGTAAACAGGAAGTGCATTGTAAGCAACTTCCAACATTTTAGAATTGACAGAGACATCTCACTACTTGGACACGTACCCAAAGTTCTTCTGTACCACTGGGACATCCATCTTCAGCCCACAGACTCTTAGTATCCAGCAAACTTTTCCACAAAGCAGGAAATTTCAAAGATAGTTTCACCTATACTGGCAGTTTATCTGTCACAATGTTCTGTGTCCTGCAGAATGTTTAGCAGACTGTTTCATGAAGCAGGAACCCCAAAGGATCATCTCACCTTTAGGCAAGTTCAGCAGTCATTTCTCTGTGGCTCCTGCATGTCCAGTTCAGCAGTCCAGGTAGGAACAGTTTCTTGCCCAAAATGACTAGCAAACTCCATAAGGAGCCTCTTCAATGCCCATCTTCCTCTTAAAGTAATTGGTGTTGACAGTAGCATATGTGTCTCATTGTCATGAAAAGTCCTAAGTTATTAAAACATTTTAAATGCCATATTCTGAAGGTCTCTGAAAGATTTGAAGATCACCTAACTGAAAAATATATCTAGATATCTAGAAAACCTAATTAACATGACTATAAGCTTGACTATTATAGATGATTATCTATTAACCTATATTTATTAATTATACACTACATTTTAAAAATGAACTACATAATCACAATACCTTAATGAAGAGTAGAAATATAATAAGATTGACCTTAAATTTATATCAATAAACCAAAATCCATATCAATGCAAATTTTTATAGCATATCCCTCTTTAAATGTAAACAAACATTTATAAACAATATTTGGGAATATGGGTGTGGTTTCTCCAAACTGTTTCCTGCTGTTTTGGGATGTTGTTAATCAGGTCTTTAGTGGTGTATTCTGTGTGCTAGGTTCATTTCAGTCAGCAGTTGGGTGAAGTAATTTTTTGAGGGTGTTCACAGCAACCTTTCAGGGGGTCTTCTTCCATTACCACACCAGTCTGGAAGCAATCCACAGGTTCTCATCTGTGGAAACAAGAGAAGAACCTCTTTTCCAAAGCAACATATCCTTAGACCCAAGGTCATGATACCTTTATAATATACATGCTGGTTTAGCTTAGCAGCCCATACAATGATATGTCTCTCTGTACTTAGCTCATTCACAACAAAAAATTCAAAGATAACACAATAATATACATAATCCAGAATCTGTAAATTTTTCATTTTTACGTGGCTTATTTTCTTTATCTTTTTAATCGATGACTATCTGTACTCTGACTCTTTAAGAACCCTTTAAAGACCCTTTTAAAAAATAAACCATTAACTTTATTTTATGACTCTCTATAGTCTTTCTCTTCCCTCTTCCAAGCCTATGTACATTTATCCAACATTGTGACCATTTAGTGTTCATGTCCATCTGGATTTGTCTTTTTCACATATCTGTAATTCTTTTCTAACTAGAAGTGCTTCTTAAAATGCTAAACACTTAAGAATTTAAGCTGCAACATTACTAGGTCAAATATGGTACTTTCTGTTTGCCTGCCCAATCTAAAACTTAAGCTACACCATTACTATGGTATATATGGTACTTCCTGTTTGCACCATACAGTCCAGCATGGTAGAGCTGCTTGTGCCTCTGAGGTGCATACACTGCCCCAGTGCCAGACACAAAGCTGATCCACATTGCCATTAAGCAAGCTGCAGCAGTCTATTTACAAACCCCATCCAAATATTTGGTCTCTCAAAAGAAACAGAGGTCGTACTGGCAACACATCCCAGAAAACCTGCATTTCAAAATAACATGGCTTTTTTGCTGCTGCGTCAGGAAAACCTCTCTTAAAGGAGCCGCAGCACACCACCAGCAAAAAACAAGAAACTCTGTTTTTTGTTTGTTTGTTTTTATTTTTTGTCTAGAATTCCTTTTCAAGCTCTCTCAGGTTTTACATGAATTTACAACACCAACTTGTTGGAGGAGAAAGGGCTGCTTGTTCTTCCTGGCCTCCCAATTAGCTTACACCCAAAATAAACACAAAGAAACTGTATTAATTAAAACAATGCTAGACCCATTAGCTCTAACTTCTTTTTGGATAACTCTTACATCTTAATTTAACCCATCTCCTTTATTCTGTGTATCACCATGAGGTCTTGGCTTACCAGCAAAATTTCAGTATGTCTCTGAGGCAGATCCATGGCATCTCTCTGACTCTGCCTTCTTCCTCCCAGCATTCAGTTCCATATTCCCCACCTACCTAAGTTCTGCCTATCAACAAGTCAAGGTAGTTTCTTTATTTATTAATGGTAATCAGAGCACATACCACATCAGCATATAGTCAGCCTGTATTTCCCAGAGACCCTGAAATTTGAATAGGTTTGTTTTGCAGTAATATCTACACATCCTTATCTCTATCACCTAACATTTAACCACACACAGATCTCATCTGTCTGGGTCTTAGGGAACCAAGAAATAACACACAGGGAAGACATTGCCCTGGACACCAGACAGGCAAGCTACTTCCTTCTCCTGCTGGCATTTCTCCATCAAATCTTTCTGAATTTCCACCTAACTTTGTCTCAGATTAAATTCTGGAAATTTCTCTCTGTTTTATTTTAACCTTGTAACAAAAGGAGTAGATATGAAAGCTGCATCCTTCCCCTGTGGGACCGGAAGTTTATCATTTCACACTAGAAATGGCTCCCTGATTCATAACCACAAATTTCCTTAATAGTCTAAAATCACATATTTTTTCCGGTTAATTTTTAGTGTAAAAAAGTTTGGATGTATGTTTGTGTACACACGTGCAAGCTTATTTATAAGATTTACATTTTTATTTATGCATCTATGTATATGCCGCATTTGTGTAGGTGCTCACAGTGGCCTGAAAAATTGTATCCCCAGGAGCTGGAGCTATAGGTGGTTGTAGGATTGTAGAAGGAGCCGCAGGGCTGCGTCCCACCACCCAGCTAGCTTTACACCCGAAATAATTACACGGAAACTATATTCATTTAAACACTGCCTGGCCCATTAGTTTTAGACTCTTATTGGCTAACTCTCATATCTTCCTCTAGCCCATATTTAGTAATCTGTGTAGCATCATGAGGTGGTCGCTTACCAGGAGAGATCTTAACTTGCGTCCATCTCAGAGAGGAGAAGCATGGTGACTGCCTATGGTGACTGCCTGAAGCGTCTGCCTTCTCTCTCCCAGAATTTTGTTCTGTCTACTCTGCCTGCCTAATTTTCTGTCCTATTAAAGGGGCCAAAGCAGTTTTTTTATTAGCCAATGAAAGTAACACATAGACACTCCTCCATCATAGGATGACTTGTGTGGATGCTGGAAACCAAAGAGTAAAACAAGGGTCCTCTGCAAGAACAGTGGGTGCTCTTAACTGCTGATCCACCTCTCTTGGCTTAGTTTTATAACATTCCTTGGGTCTCAACACAGCAAAAATTAAGTTATACTTGAGTTAGTTGTACTTGAGTTATACTGGCAAAAATAGTGGGGCAAGAACTGAATGGCTACCGTTATCATTGTAACAACCTGAAAAAATCCAATATTCTTCACTTTGGGGCAGAAAAGAATTTCCAAACTAGCATGTATGAAGCAGAGTTTGAGTTTATCTAGAAGAAAGTTTAACATAGATTTAACAGAGTTAATAGAAAGAGAAGCACTTGGAAAAGAATAAGACATACACAAAGTATATAAGCTTCTCAAGAAAATCATTCATGCTCAATTGTCTTCACAATCACCATATTTATGTTTTGGGTGAGTTTTGAAGCTCTATCTTTGAAGATTTGTTAAGTAATTTAATTGAGATCATAGGACATTTACTATGGTAGTTGAATGGCTGATTGCAGAGGTTGCATGGAAAGTTGGAATGTTTCCATAGTAAACGATATTAGTAGAATTTTTGTGAGATTCCTAGACAATATCTGAGAAAGAATTAACACCAGTTTTTCTTAAACATTTATTGCTATTATATATTTGTGTGTATGTGTGTGTGTGTGTGTGTGTGTGTGTGTGTAAGTCAGAAGAGGAGTCAGCAAATCTCCTGGAATTGGAGTCACAGTCATCTGTAAGCCACCTAACTGATGTGGGTGCTGGGAACTGAAGTCAGGTCTTCTGGAAGTACTCTTAAACAGTGAACCATACTTCCAGCCCTATTTTAATATTCTTAACTGAAAACAGGCAAATATAAGAAGTATTGTCCTCTAGGTCATCAATCTTCACAAAAAATGTGTATCATTCTGAGATTCTTTATTCCTAGCTGCCAAAAGGAACCAGACTCAACAGTTGTGTTTTTTTCCTTTCCATGTTCCCTTAGATGTCTGTCTTTCTAGCTAGCCTCAACACAGTATGCATGGATATCCAAGCTCTTTGTGTAATCTTACCTGGGCCAACTAATAATGTGCCAAGTTCTGACAAGATGTTCTTTTTAGGTGTACATTCAATTTGCTGCATTTAGTAGTCACAACATGAATGTGCTACGTTGACCTGAAGAGTTTATTCAGTGTTTGAAGAGGTCTAAACCATTTCCAATAGCAACCAAAAAATCAGTTTCCATCTTAGACAATAACAACTTTAGCATTCATCTATATGATGAGTCCAGCAGACATATGAGAGTTTAATGACATTTTAATTATTGATGATTTTGGTTTTACTGAGAAGACTTTTGAATAGAAAGTACATGGAGAATGATTCAAGGAGAGATGTTAAGATAATTAAAACATCCTTATAAACTGATGTGAGGATGAAGCAAGTCTGTCAAAATGTCCATTAGCCAATATGACCCTCTCTTTCACTGGCCACTCTGTCTATTTATCAGATGTTCTCATCTTTAATTGAAATTGATAACACAGTGATGCCAAGAATATGGTGTGGCTAGGGAAGTATATACTACTTCATAATCCTCTAAAGAATATGACATTCAATAATAGGACAGATTCTTTATTCCCTGTCAACTTCTTGAAAGGACTTCAGTAAGCTTATATGAGGACCTGCAGTAAGAATAACCTATGATATTAATGCACAGTAGAAGCCTGGTCTTGTCACTTAAAATTTAAAGGGAAGAAAGCAATGAAGTAGAAACTAAGCCTGTACAAACACTAAATAAGGAGATTCCAATGCAGCCTCCACTGTGGAGCATGGAGTGTAAATGGAATGGAGGGAAAAGAAAACTTGAAATATATGGAATTGGTGACAGAGAGATGGGGGAAGGAAGCATCCCATCCACTCAGCCCTCTTCACAGAGCTGACACTTCTCAGATTTTCATGTGCATCCTTAATTTTCATAATAGATGAGAAAACTGAGGGGCAAAGTCTGTGGAACTTGCCCATGGACATTTCCCCAAGAAACTGAGGAACCAACAAACATAGAACAAACCACATGGCTTCAAAAGTCAGTGTTGTTTCTGTGCAAATTTTTCCAGTCAAGGAGGAACTGAACAGAATAGACTGTTTTGTGCAACAACAATTATTTCATTCATGTCACATGCCTTGTCGATTCGTTTTCAGAAAGCAAGTATTTACAAAGCCATAATTTTCCTTTGTCTCTCTTTTTTATGAAAAATTTCTGCCTCCTCCCGCATCCCATTTACCCCGCTCCCCCCCCACTTCCCCTCCCTCTCCTGTCCAGAGAGCACTAAGGGTTCCCTGCCCTGTGGGAAGTCCAAGTTCCTCACCCCTCCATCCAGGTCTAGGAAGGTGAGCATCCAAACAGGCCAGGCCCCCCTCAAAGCCAGTATGCATAGTAGGATCCAAATCCAGTGTCATTGTCCTTGGCTTCTCAGCAGCCCTCATTGTCAGCCATGTTCAGGGAGACCGGTTTTATCTCATGTTTTTTCAGTCCCAGTCCAGCTGGGCTTGGTAAGCTCCGAATAGATCAGCTCCACCATCTCAGTGGATGGGAGCACTCCTCTCAGTCCAGACTTCCTTGCTCATGTTTTCCCTCCTTCTGATCCTCATTTGGACCTTGGGCGCTCAGTCCGGTGCACCAATGTGTGGCTCTGTCTCTATCTCCATCTATCGCCAGATGAAGATTCCCTCACGGTCCTGACTTTCTTTCTCATGTTCTCCCTCCTTCTGCTCCTCATCAGGACCTTGGGAGCTCAGTCCGGTGCTTCAATGTGGGGTTCAGTCTCTATCTCCATCCATCGCCAGATGAAGGTTCTATGGTGATATGCAAGATAATCATCAGTATGGCCTTTTCCGACTCCCTCTCCTCAGCTGCCCATGGAACTAGCTGGGGGCATCTCCCTAGATACCTGGGAACCCCTCTAGAGTCAAGTCTCTTAATAATCCTAATATGGCTCCCTTAATTAGGATATATGCTTCCCTGCTCCCATATCCACCCTTCCTATATCCCAAGCATCCCATTCCCCCAAGCTCTCCCCATCCTCCCCTTCATGTTTTTCTCTTCCAATCTCCCCTTGCCCCCAAGTTCCCATTTTTATGTCCAGCAATCTAGTCTACTTCCAATATGCAGGAGGATAACTATATGTTTTTCTTTGGATTCACCTTCTTATTGTCTTCTCAAAGATCAAGAATTATAGGCTCGTTTTTTGTCCGGCAATCTTGTCTACTTCCAGTATCCAGGAGGATAACTATATGTTTTTCTTTGGGTTCACCTTCTTATATAGCTTCTCTAGGATTTTTTTTTTTTACGAATTATAGGCTCAATGTCCTTTATTTATGGCCCTTTGTCTTGGAGAGGGGTGGAGAGGGGGTATGGGTGGAAGGAAGGGGAGGGAAGGGGGAGGAGGAGGGAAAAAAAAGAAAAAAAAGAATTATAGGCTCGATGTCCTTAATTTATGGCTAAAAACCGATTATGAGTAAGTACATCCCATGTTCATCTTTTTGGGCCTGGGTTACCTCACTCAGAATAGTGTTTTCTATTTCCATCAAATTGCATGCAAAATTCAAGATGTCATTGCTTTTTTTTTACCGCTGAGTAGTACTCTAATATGTATATATTCCACAGTTTCTTCATCCATTCTTCCACTGAAGGGCATCTAGGTTGTTTCCAGGTTCTGGCTATTACAAATAATGCTGTTATGAACATAGTTGAACAAATGCTTTTGTAGTATGATTCGGCATCTCTTGGGTAAATTCCCAAGAGTGGAATTGCTGGGTCCTGGGGTAGGTTGATCCTGAATTTCCTGAGAAACTGCCACACTGCTTTCCAAAGTGGTTGCACAAGTGTGCATTCCCACCAGCAATGGATGAGTGTACTCTTTACCCCACAACCTCTCCAGCAAAGGTTATCATTGGTGTTTTGGATTTTAGCCAATCTGACAGGTGTAAGATGGTACCTCAAAGTTGTTTTGATTTGCATTTTCCTGATAGCTAAGGAGGTTGAGCATGACCTTAAGTGTCTTTTGGCCATTTGGACTTCTGTTGAGAATTCTCTGTTCAGTTCAGAGCCCCATTTTTTAATTGGGTTAATTAGCATTTTACCGTCTAGTCTCTTGAGTTCCTTATATATTTTAGAGATCAGACCTTTGTCTGTTGCAGGGTTGGTGAAGATCTTTTCCCAGTCAGTAGGCTGCCTTTTTGTCTTAGTGACAGTGTCCTTTGCTTTACAGAAGCTGCTCAGCTTCAGGAGGTCCCATTTATTCAATGTTGCCCTTAATGTCAGTGCTGCTGGGGTTATATGTAGGAAATGGTCTCCTGTGCCCATATGTTGTAGAGTACTTCCCACTTTCTCCGCTTTCAGGCTCAGTGTATTCAGATTAATATTGAGGTCTTTAATCCATTTGGACTTGAGTTTTATGCATGGTGATAGATACGGATCTACTTTCATTCTTACAGGTTGACATCCAGTGATGCCAGCACCATTTGTTGAAGATGCTCTCTTTTTTCCATTATATAATTATGGCTTCTTTATCAAAAATCAGGTGTTCATAGGTTTGTGGGTTAAGATCCGGGTCTTCGGGGGCTGGAGAGATGGCTCAGAGGTTAGGAACATTGCCTGCTCTTCCAAAGGTCCTGAGTTCAATTCCCAGCAACCACATGGTGGCTCACAAACATCTGTAATGGGGTCTGGTGCCTTCTTCTGGCCTGCAGGCATACACATAGACTATTGTATACATAATAAATAAATAAATTTTTAAAAAAGATCCGGGTCTTCTGTTCAATTCCATTGGTCAACTTCTCTGTTTTTATGCCAGTACCAAGCTGTTTTCAATACTGTAGCTCTGTAATAGAGTTTGAAGTCAGGGATGGCAATGCCTCCAGAAGAACCTTTATTGTATAAGATTTTTTTTGGTTATCCTGGGTTTCTTGTTCTTTCATATAAAGTTGATTATTGTCCTCTCAAGATCTGTGAAGAATTTTGATGGGACCTTGATGGGGATTGCATTGAATCTATAGATTGCCTTTGGTAGAATTGCCATTTTTACTATGTTGATCCTCCCAATCCACGAGCAGGGGAGATCCTTCCATTTTCTGGTATCCTCTTCAATTTCTTTCTTCAAAGACTTAAAGTTCTTGTCAAATAGGTCTTTCACTTCCTTGGTTAGAGTTACCCCAAGATATTTTATGCTATTTTTGGCTATCGTGAAAGGTGAAGCTTCTCTGATTTCTTTCTCTGCTTCCTTATCCTTTGTATATAGGAGGGCAACTGATTTTTTGGAGTTGATCTTGTTATCGGCCACGATACTAAAGGAGTTTATCAGCTGTAGGAGTTATTTGGTGGAGCTTTTCAGGTCGCTTATGTACACTATCATATCATCTGCAAAGAACAAAATTTTAACTTCTTTCTTTCCAATTCGAATCCCATTGATCCCCTTGTGTTGTCTTATTGCTAGTGCTAGAACTTCAAGCACTATATTGAAGAGATAAGGAGAGAGTGGACAGCCTTGTTGTGTTCCTGAATTTAGTGGGATGGCCTTGAATTTCTCTCCACTTAATTTGATGTTAGTTGTTGGCTTGCTGTAAATAGCATTTATTATATTTAGGAATGACCCCTGTATCCCTAATCTCTCCAAGACCTTTATCATAAAGGGGTGTTGAATTTTGTCAAATGCTTTTTCAGCATCTAATGAGATGATCATATGGTTTTTTCCTTCAGTTTATTTATATGATGGATTACATTGATAGATTTTCTTATGTTGAACCAGCCCTGCATCTCTGGGATGAATCCTACTTGATTGTAGTGCATAATTTTTCGAATGTGTTCTTGGATTTGGTTTGCCAGTATTTTATTGAGAATTTTTGCGTCAATGTTCATGAGTGAGATTGGCCTGTAATTCTCTTTCTTGGTTGAGTCTTTGTGTGGTTTAGGTATCAGGGTAACTGTAGCTTCATAAAAAGAATTTGGCAATGGCTCTTCTGTTTCTATATTGTGAAATACATTAAGGAGTATAAGTATTAGCTCTTCTTGGAAGATCTGGTAGAATTCTGCATTGAAACCATCTGGTCCTGGGATTTTTTTGGTAGAGAGGTTTTTGATAACAGCTTCAAATTCTTCATGGCTAACAGGTCTATTTAGATTGTTCACCTGATCTTGGTTCAACTTTGGTATATGGTACTTATCTAAAAAAGGTCCATTTCTTTTACATTTTCCTATTTTGTGGCATACAGGCTTTTGTAGTAAGATCTAATGATTCTCTGAATTTCCTCTGTGTCCTGTGGTTATATCCCCCTTTTCATTTCTGATCTTATTAATTTGCTTGTTCTCTCTCTACCATTTGATTAATTTGGACAGGGGTTTGTCAATCTTGTTGATTTTCTTCAAGAACCAGCTTTTTGTTTCATTGATTCTTTGGATTGTTTTCTGTGTTTCTATTTTGTTGATTTCTGCCTTCAGTTTGCTTATTTCCAGTCTTCTACTCCTCCTAGGTGAGTCTGCTTCTTTTTTTCTAGAGCTTTCATCTGTGCTGTTAAATCTCCAATGTGTGCATTCTCCATTTTTAAGTGGGCACTTAGTACTATGAACTTTCTTTTTAGCACTGCTTTCATAGTGTCCCATAGGTTTGAGTATGTTTTGTCTTTGTTTTCATTAAATTCAAGGAAGACTTTATTTATTTCTTCTTTGAACCAGGTGTGGTTCAGTAGTTGACTGTTCAGTTTCCATGAATTTGTAGGCTTTCTGGGGTAGCATTGTTGTTGAATTCTAGCTTTAATCCATGGTTATCTGAGAAGACACAGGTCATTCCTAATATTTTTTGTAATTGTGGAAGCTTGCTTTGTTACTGAGTATGTGGTCAATTTTCAAAAAGGTTCTATGAGCTGCAGAGAAGAAGGCATATTCTTTCTTATTTGGTTGGAATGATCTGTAGATGTCTTTTAAGTTCATTTGTTTCAGTATCTCCCTTAATTCTCTTATTTCTTTGTTAGTTTTTTGTCTGATTGACTTGTTCATTGGTGAGAGAGGTGTGTTGAAGTTTCCTACTATTAGTGTGTGTGGTTTGATGACTGCCTTTAATTTTAGAAGTGTTTCTTTTACATAAGTGGGTGCCTTCATATTAGGGGCATAGATATTCAGGATTGACACTTCCTCCTGATGAATTATTCCTGTTATGTGTATAAAATGTCCATCTCCATCTCTTCTGATTGATTTTAGTTTGAAGTCAATTTTGTTAGAAATTAATATGGCCACACCCGCTTGTTTCTTAGGTCCATTTGCTTGAACAACCTTTTCCCAACCCTTAACTCTGAGTAGATGTCTGTCTTTGTGGTTGAGTTGTGTTTTTTGTAAGCAGCAGAATGTTGGATCCGGTTTCCATATCCAATCTCTTAGCCTGTTCCTTTTTATAGATGAATTGAGTCCATTGATATTAAGTGATATTAGTGACCAGTGGTTGTTAACTCCAGTCATTTTTTTTGGTAGTAGAGTTTGTGTGTTACCTTTCTTTTAGTTGTGTTGGTTAGGGGTTGCTAGATGACTGGTTTATTGTAGGCGATGTTAGCATTGTTGGGTTCCTTGGGTTGTGATTTTCCTTCTATTACTTTCTGTAAGTCTGGATTTGTGGTTACATATTGTTTAAATTTGTTTTTATCCTGAAATATTTTGTTTTCTCCATTGATAGTGAATGATGGCTTGGCTGGGTATAGTAGTCTGGGCTTGCATCCATGGTCTCTTAGTTTCTGCAGTACCTCTATCCAGGACCTTCTGGCTTTCATGGTTTCCATAGAGAAGTCCGAGGTAAGCCTGATAGGTTTACCTTTATAAGTTACTTGACCTTTTTCCTTTGCAGCTCTTAATATTCTTTCTTTAATCTGTATATTTTGTGTTTTGATTATTATATGGCGAGGGGAAGTTTTTTTTTTTTGATGTACTCTATTCGGTGTTCTGTATGCTTCTTGAACCTTCATAGGAATATCTTTCTTTAGGTTGGGAAAGTTTTCTTCCACAATTTTGTTGAATATATTTTCTGGGCCAAGTTCTGATTTCTGTTTCTTACTATTGGAGCTCTGGTTTCTCTGATTGTTGGAGCTCTTTCTGTGAAAACTACATAGCATTAGATTCAAACGGACACATGGTTGATCTCAGGTTAATGTGACTGATAAGAATCTCAGCACCCTACAGGTGATCAGGAAAAGACCTGCTTGGAGGCGATTGGATCCCCCTAATTCCTTTGGAGAGGCTAAGCAGGTTGCTACCATGATCATTAATTCAGTGCCTCAATTTCAGATCTGTATATGGCCTTCTGTGGTTTGCTATTGAGTATTGTGTGTGCATGTGTTTTTTTTTATGTTTCTCCTTCTGCTTTGGCAATTTGGACACCTAAAGATCACAAGCCAAGCTTTTAGTTACCCCACTTTGCTAAGTCTGTTCCTTGATAACTTAAAGCCTTCAAGGACTGTAGATTTCATGATGGATTGAACATTCTAAAGTAGAAGCATTTGAAAAATCTATGTGAATTAAAATGTCCCCCCTTTATCACTAACTGGCCACCAGAAGGCACCTTTGATTTGTCTATTATAAGAAAAACCAAGGGCACGATCTGTGGAAGATCAGGACACCTTAACTAAATTCATTACATTTCCATCTGGGAAGCTATGGTCTATTATCCCCAACTTGGCTTAAGCTTTTTGTTCCAATTCTACTGCTAAAATAGTCACAGATATTTACCCTGAAGAAGAGATCTGTCATCCCAAGTCCTCAAAGGGGGGAGACAAAGAAAAAACTTCTTCTCTCACCACCACCCTATCATTCTTCTCTCCTACACCCTCAACAGGAGTTTCCACCCACTGAGGTTATGACCAGCCTACCATACACTCACAGACATGCTTTCTGTGAGGCTCCTGGGTGTGTCAGATTCCACTGCCTTAGCGCTCCAGGTAGTGGGTGTGTGGGATGAACAGGGAAATAAGAGCTATCAGTATTGGCTGTTTTCCATGAGTGACCTGTATAACTGGGAAAGCCAGAATTCTCTTTTTTCAGACAATCTGAAGGGGCTTATTAATCTGTTAGAATCTGCGATTTTTATTCACCAGTCAACCTGAGATGATTTCCAACAACTACTGCAGATTTTGTTCTCTATGGAAGAAAGAATGGATTCTGGTGGAAGTCCAGAAGTTGATCCTGGGATCAGATGGCTGTCTCACTGACAACCAAGCCTGCATAGATGTGGGATTCACACTGACCAGGCCTGAATGAAATTTCAACTTACCTTGAGGTAAGGAGAGGCTTAAAATCTACCAACAAACCCTAATGGATGGTCTCAGGGCCACTGTAAGGCAATCCACCAATTTGACTAGACTTACAGGAACCAAATGAGTCCCCATCAACCTTCTTAGAGAGGCTGATGGAGGCATTCAGAGTCTATTTGCCAATAGATCCAAAAGCTGCTGATAACAATTCAGCTGTAATCCTAGACTTTGCGAATCAGGCCATGCCAGACATTAGAAGGAAGCTGCAAAGAAATAGATGACTTAGCAGGAGGGTCATTGCCTCAACTTCTAGAAGAAATAGCTAAGGTATATAAAAACTGATGAACTCCAGAAGAAGGGCAGTCTAGGCTAAAAGCTGAAGAAAATAAGTGGTGAGACAAGAAAAAAGTTTCAGAAAATGAAAAGCAGAGATGAACCATGGCAGCTGCAGAGGACAGGCAGACACACATGACCTTCCTGGTCCTGGCAGCCATGATTTCAAACCTGGAGGAGAAATGGAAGCAACTGTGGAGTCTGATTGCAAACCTGAGGTAAGTCTTTCCACCATGGTGACAGACCCCTCTGCAAAAGGACCAATGTGCCTATTGTAAAAAAATTATCCATTGGGTAAGAGGGTGCTCCAAGAGGGAGGAACACAAGAAGCCACTTCCTCAAGTGATGGTGATAAAGGATGGAGAACAGAGTGCTGAAAGGGGACTGGTTTGAAGCTTCTCCCCAATCCCAGGGTTCCCCTAAAATTTGAGGGGAGTCCTATCTAATTTATGTTGGTGATGGCCACACATTTGGTTTTGCAAAGTCTATGGACTCTATAACCAAAATAAGAGTGTGGGTACAGGGAGCTACTGGCCTGAACCAATTAAAATGGACTACCTGAAGACATGTAGAGACTTACTAACTGAAATTGGAGCTCAAGTAACCTTTGACAAAGATGGAATGCCAGTGCTGGACTTAAATACAAATACACGTTCTAACATTACAATTAGAGGATGAATATAGACTCTTTAAGCAGTCCTTCCCACCCCAAAAGTTGGGCCCTTGGCTGAAAATGTATCCTGAAGCTTTTGTAGAGACAGGTGGATCTAAGCTGGCTTGACACAGAACCCCTCCTGGTAAAATTAACTGTGACTATACCTCATTCCGTAAAAGGAGTCCTCAAGCAACCTCCTGAGTGCTTTTTGAGAAATGCATAGATGACGCACTTCCAAATCTTTTTTCTTCACCTCCCCTCACATACGCTTTGCCTTGTCAACCACCCTCAATCCAGACAACATGCTACCCAACCTGGACTTGGATAAACTGATTAATGATTGCCTTGAGATACTCAGCCAAGTTCACAAGAGTCAGTCTGACCTGATAGACCAACAAATGCCAGATGCTGAACTCCCCTGGTAGACCAACAGAAGCGGTTCATCAGGGATGGAAAATGGTATCCAGGCATGGTAGTGGTAATGAAGGGAGAGGACACTTGGGCTGAGATACTGCCCCAGGGATGTCGGTCCAAAAGGCAGAACTGATCGGCTTAACAAAGGCCTTGCAGTTAGCCAAAAGTAATTAACTTAATGTATATCCAGTCATTATGTCTTTGCTACAACACACATTTATGGTGCTATAGATCAAGAAAGGGGGCTTCTGAAAGTCGAGGGAAAAACTATCAAAAATAAACAAGAAACCTTACACCTGCTGGAAGCCTTGTGACTCCTGGCTAACCTGGCAATCATTCCCCAGTTGCCTATGGAAATCAGCAGGCAGCTGCTCAGCCAGCTGCAGAACAAGCAGCCTCATTGTTAATTTTAAAGTTGCCAGATTTTGGGTCTCCATGAACTGACAGACAAACTGGCATACACTGTCAGGGATTTGGCTCTCATCTACAGCCTACCCCAAACATGGCAGCTCCAAAAGCCAGAATGGTGGCTAACAGAGAGCAGTAGACTAATCTTGCCTGCCAAAATGGCAATGAACTTGTTTGGGTCATATCCATCAAACCACTCACCTAGGGTCCCAAGAGACTGAAGAACTGCTCAGATAATTTCATCTCAAGGTATTCTGTCTCTGAAATAAGGTCAAACAAGTATCCTCCAAGTGCCTAGTCTGTCAACTAACCAACACCAAGCCCACTGGAGGGAATCCTGGACTGTGGATGAGAGGAGATCATCCTGGGTCTTACTGGGAGACTGACTTCACTGAGGTAAAGCCATGAAAATACAGCTAAAATACCTATTACTTTTTATAGATATCTTTTCAGGATGAGTAGGAGCCCTTCCCTACCAAGCATGAAATGGCCCAGATAGTGATCAAGAAATGACTGGAAACCATCATTCCCAGGTATAAAAAACCTGCTCTATTCATGTCAGACAATGGTTTACTGCCTAGATCTCTCACTATCATTTGCTGCCTAGATAACTCAAAACTTAGCTAAGGTTTTGGGGACAAAGTGGAAATTACATTGTGCTTATAGGCCCAAGAGTTCGTGGCAAGTAGAATGAATGAACCAGACCCTTAAAAATGCTCTTGTCAAATTAATCATGGAGATTCACAAAGATTGGGTGGCTTTCCTTCCTTTTGATGTGTACCAAGTACAGAATTCTTCATATACACTTGGGCTCACCCTGAAGGTGTAAGTCACAAACAATCCCACACCAGTTTGGAATTATGATTAATAGAATGGTTATTTATTTAAGGGGGAAAAACTTACAGATCACTATCCCAGACAATAGCCTTCTGTGCAATCAGGAAGGGAGCTTAGTCACCGGAAGCCGAGCGAGAAGCTAGAGAGTGAGCAGAGGTCAGTGGCAGCTTTTTTAAAGAGAGAGAGAGACCAAGCCCCTAATGGGCTGGTATCTCAGCAGCTTTTGGCTGAAGGAGCAGAAGGAGCTCCTGCAACACCTCCCCCTTTTGTTTAAGTAAGGGAGTTCTAAACCTACTACGAAATTATATACAATAAGTACAAATATCCTATTCTAACTAGCTTAAGTCTTGTATAAAATCGAAGATCTGAGAAGGGAAATAATGTTACCTGAGTAATTAGGAAGTGCAATTAAACAACTTCCAAAACATGCAACAAATCATAGAGACAGCTAGCTACCTGGGCAATCACCCAAGGTCACGTTTGCAGCATTGAAGCAACCAACGTTGGCTAAGGCCTAATGTAACTGACATACCATTTTCAAAGGCAAGAAACTTTTCAAAACTATCTTACCCTGTCTTGGCAGGATAGGACAGTCTTGTTTTATACATTTACAGATACTCTGTATCTCTGTAAGTGGTTGAGTTATGGGCATTTCTTTGCCCAAAGGCCAGTTCTGCCAAGAAGAAAGGCTCCAGGTTGAGTGTCTTTGGTGCTCAACATTCTTTCGGAAAATGATCAGTGTTGCCAGGAGCAATTGTGTCTCACTACCATGAAACTGAGTTAGATTAAAGGACATTTTCTACAGCTCTTTGAAGAGGTTGAAGATTATCTATCTATACTGAATATAATCTCTATGTATCTAAAGAACCTGATTAGTCTAATTATAAGTGAAAAACATAGATGACTGCCGGGCGGTGGTGGCGCACGCCTTTAATCCCAGCACTCGGGAGGCAGAGGCAGATGGATCTCTGTGAGTTCGAGACCAGCCTGGTCTACAAGAGCTAGCTCCAGGACAGGTTCCAAAGCCACAGAGAAACTCTGTCTCGAAAAACCAAAAAAAAAAAAAACAAAAAAACAAACATAGATGACTATTGATCTATATAATTCTCAATACGTATCTAACTCAAAGACTAAGACAATAAACAACTGTGCAATAAATGAGGACAATATGACCTCCAAGTAAAAACAATGTACAAATATACAATGCATTATGGTAAATATATATCAATACATAAACAATATGTAAATATCTTAATGAGAGGTAGAAATGTACACTGCAATATGGTAAATATATACAATATATGTATATTTTATATACATAAAAATGTTCTAAACAGAGGTAGAAGCATGCATGCATATAATAGTCAAGATAATTTAACTTTGTATCAATATACAAGAATCGATACCTATATATTTGTCTAAAAACAGTAATTCACAATTACAAATCTATTATCCCATCATCCACTTAGCCCTCTTTTTTCAAAAAGATCCCTGAACTTATAAAATTCCTCCCCCAACCCCCAACCCTCAACCATAGACTAATTATAATCAACCCTTAAATGATGTCCCTAAACCCAAGGACAAACTTTACTGGGAGAGGGGATGTCGTCCTCTAGAATTACTTCCAGCTGTCATGGGGGTGACGTTCTTTCTGGGGGATCCTGTGAAAGTAAAATGATGGTTAAATTTTAAGATCAATGTCTTTTAAAATTGCAAATAGTCTCTGAGTATTTTGTGCAGGTCTGACCAGAATGTTGTACAAGATGTGCACCATTTCAGCTAACCAAGTTGGAACTGTCTTGTGTAGCTGGTACCCAAAACAGGTCTTGTAGTAGCGCTATCAGTATCATGACATCATATCAACCAGGTGGAGTTGTTGGTATGGGGCCCCATCTTCTTCCTGGAAACTTCAAATGTCATTGCAGGAAAAACTCATTGTTCATTGTGAAAAACTTAAACATTAGTCATATTGACATATATAGACATACATATATTCAATGAAAGGCATGCTAAATATATTCAATGAAAGGTCTGATAGATATGAAGAAAACCAAAGATGTTTTCTAAACTCATATTTCTTTCTGTCCCATATCATGGCTTTTGACATGAGACAGAAACTCTGGATTATTCTCTTAACAACAGGCTTGGAATTAGAGAGGGACTGAGCCAGAGTCCTACTCCAAAATCAGCTCTATAAATTTAGAAATATGATTTAGTATATGTTACTTATGGAACCTATCCAGTTTTCTTGATAGTCCCTATTGGGCAGCTGTTTTTCCATCTGTCAGTATTCAAACATCCAGGGTCCCTTGAAGTTTTCAAAGATTAATGTTTTCCTGTGGAGATAAGAAGAGAACCCTGCCCCATTCTATATGTTTTTCTTACCACCTGTATGAATATCACCATTGTAGGTTAGCTGTCATTTCACCTTTCCAAGAGGTTTCTCCTCTTCAAATCAAACCTTTATTAATTTTGATGGTATATACAACTTTTCTTCTCCTGTGGAAACAAGAGCAAAACCCCTTCCCCAACATAGCACATCTCCTGGCTTCCATTGAGAGGTCAGCACATCTTTGAAATAAATCGGTTGATTTAGTTCAGCAGACTTTTCTATTATCCAATGTCTTTCTGCTGCTGTTATTCCTTTCTCATTAGCATTAAGAAAATTCAAGGTTAATAAAGCATTATGCAATCTATTTCTGGGGGTATTTTCTGTCCCTTTCTGTTTGTTCAGCATATCCTTTATAGTATGATTTGATCTTTCTATAGCTGCCTGACCTGTAGAATTATTTGGTATACCTGTAATGTGTTTTATATTATAATAATCAAAAGCATTTCATTTTCTTAGATACATATGCTGGAACATTGTCTGTCTTTATTTGTACAGGTATACCCATGATGGTCATAACTTCTAATAAATGTGTGATTACTGCATCAGCCTTTTCTGAGCTCAGGGCAATAGCCCATTGAAAACTTGAATACGTGTCTATGGTGTGGTGTACATATTTTAATTTATCAAATTCCATAAAGTGGAACACATCCATCTGCCAGATTTTATTCCTTTGAGTACCCTTTGGGTTACTGTCTGCAGGCAATGGTGTTTGATTATAGAAAGAACAAGTAGGATATCTCTTTATAATGTCCTTAGCTTGTTGCCATGTAATGGAAAATTCTTTCTTTAGGACTTTACTATTGACATGATGCTTTTTATGAAATTCTGAGGCCTGAAACACGCTTCCAATCAATAATTGATCAATCTCAGCATTACCTTGTGCTAGAGGACCAGGCAGACCTATATGGGACCGGATGTGTGTTATATACATTGGACAAAGCCTATTCCTGATTATGTCTTACACCGGGATAAACAATGAAGTCAACTCTGTGTCATCTGGTATAAATTCAGCGGTTTCAATATGCAAGATGACTCTTTCTGTATATTGTGTATCTGTAACTATATTAAGAGGTTCTTTAAAATCCCTTAGCACCATAAGAATAGCATATAATTCTGCCTTCTGGACAGAATTATAAGGACTTTGTTCCACCTTACTCAATTCATCTGACTTGTAACCTACTTTCCCTGATTTATTTGCATCAGTATAAAACGTACAGGCCCCAGTTATTGGAGCATCACGTACAATTCTAGGAAGAATCCAAGAAGTTCTCTTTATGAGGTTAAGTCTATCACTTTTGGGATAGTTACTATTAATTTCTCCCAAAAAATTAGCACAAGCTCTTTGCCATGGTTCATTGTCTTCCCATAACTTTTTTATTTCCTCAGTAGTAAAAGGTACTATAATTCCTGCTGGTTCTATACCTGCTAGTTGACGAAGTCTCAGCTTACCTTTTATAATTAATTCAGAGACTTTTTTCACATAAGTTTTTATTTTTTTACTTGGTTTATTAGGTATTAATATCTACTCTAAAATAATATCTTCCCTCTGCATTAAAATCCCTATAGGAGAAATTCTGGAAGGCAATATGACTATCATGCAGCTAAGATTTGCGTTCACCCTATCCACATGTGCTTCCTGTAATTTTTCCTCAACAATTGTCAGTTCCTTTTCTGCTTCAGCTGTCAGTTTTCTGGGATTATTCAAATCTTTATCACCATCTAAGGTTTTGTTTAAATGAACTATTAGATCAGGTGTTATCCTAACAGCTGGTCATAGACTGGAAATCTCTCCTAACAATCTTGGGAAGTCATTAAGAGTCTGTAAGTGGTCTTCCTGCAGGGGTTATTCTCCCCAGATACTGCCTCTCTCTTCATGTCCCTTACCAGCTTGCACCCAGAACCCCCCCCTCCCACCCTGCTTCATCCTTCCCTCTTCGGGGCCACAAAATCCCACAGCTCAGCCTGTTTGGGTGCCAGGACCGGGAATTGAGTGCACCCAGGCAGGTGGGAGGTCCTCTGTTTCAATAGCCTGCCTACAACAAGCCACTGGGCCAGCAAGGAGACCTGACTGTCTACCAGAAGAACCATCATTCATTGTGGTGAGTGAGTGCCTGAACCGTGGCAGCCACCCGGAGAGAGACCACGGACATTCCCCAACCCCCCCACACTTCCTGCTCTTCCTGCAGGGGTTATTCTCCCCGATACTGCCTCTCTCTTCCTGTCCCTTCCCAGCTTGCACCCAGAACCCCCCATCCCCCGCTTCATCCTCCTATCTTTGGGGCCACAAAATCCCACAGCTCAGCCTGTTTGGGCACCGGGACCGGGAATTGAGTGTACCCAGGCGAGTGGGAGGTCATGTGTTTCAATAGCCTGCCTACAGCAAGGTAGGCCCTTTGTCAGCAAGCTGCTTGGCCAGCCAGGAGGCCTGACTGTCTACCAGAAGATCCATCATTCATTGGGGTGAGTGAATTGAATTCATTGGAGTGAATTGAACTTCTAAAAGAAGACCCATAGGGGATTGTTCAGAGGAAGAAATGGGCAGGCACCAATGCAAGAATTTCTCCAAAAATTTGAAAAACAACATGAAAGCACCAGAACCCAGCGAACTTACAACAGGAAGACTTGAACACATTAATCAAGAAGTAGAAAAAATTGACTTTATGAAAGTAATAGAGTCCCTTAAACAGGAAGTGAAAAACTGTCTTAAAGAAATGGATGAGAAGAATAACAAAAAGTTTGAAGAATTGAGTAAATCCATAAACGATATCCTAGGAAACCAAGAAAAAAAATCAAAGAGATAATGGAAAGAGTGCAAGACTTGAAAACTGAAATGGAGGCAAGGAAGAAAACACAAACCGAGGGCCAGCTGGATATGGAAAATCTACATAAACGAACAGAGACAACAGAAACAAGCATAACCAACAGAATACAAGAGATAGAAGAAAGAATCCCAGATTCTGAAGATACCATAGAGAAAATAAATGCACTGATCAAAGAAAAGAGCAAATCCAACAAATTTTCATCACAAAACATTCAAGAAATCTGGGACACGATAAAAAGACCAAACCTAAGAATAATAGGCATAGAAGAAGGAGAAGAATTACAGCTCAATGGTCCAGAAAATATATTTAATAAAATTATAGAAGAAAACTTCCCAAACCTAAAGAAAGATATTCCTATTAAGGTTCAAGAAGCTTACAGAACACCAAATAGACTGGATGAAAGAAAACCATCCCCTTGCCATATTATAATCAAAATACAAAACATACAGAATAAAGAAAGAATATTAAGAGCTGCAAAGGAAAAAGGTCAAGTAACTTATAAAGGAAAACCTATCAGACTTACACCTGACTTCTCTATGGAAACCATGGAAGCCAAAAGGTCCTGGATAGATGTTTTGCAGAAACTAAGAGACCATGGATTCAAGCCCAGATTACTATACCCAGCCAAGCTTTCATTCACTATAAACGGAGAAAACAAAATATTCCAAGATAAAAACAAATTTAAACAATACATAGCCACAAACCCAGCCTTACAGAAAGGAATAGAAGGAAAATCACAAACCAAGGAGTCCAGCATTGCCCAAAATAATTCAGACATCTAGCAACCCTTCAACAGCACATCTCAAAGAAAGGAAACACACAATCTCTACTACCAAATAAAAAATGACAACCGGACTTAACAACCACTGGTCATTAATATCACTTAATATCAATGGACTCAATTCACCTATAAAAAGGCACAGGCTAAGAGATTGGATATGAAAACAGGATCCAACATTCTGCTGGTTACACAAAACACACCTCAACCATGAAGACAGACATCTACTCAGAGTAAAGGGTTGGGAAAAGGTTTATCAAGCAAATGGACCTAAGAAACAAGCCGGTGTGGCCATACTAATTTCTAACAAAGTTGACTTTAAACTAAAATCAATCTGAAGAGATGGAAAGGGACACTTTATACTCCTTACAGGAAAAATCCATCAGAATGAAGTCTCAATCCTAAATATCTATGCCCCTAATATAAAAGCACCCACTTATGTAAACTAGAACTCAAGGCAGCAATCAAACCACACACACTGATAGTGGGAGACTTCAACACTCCTTTCTCTTCAATGGACAGGTCAATCTGACAGAAACCTAGCAGAGAATTAAGAGACTTAATGGAGGTAATGAACCAAATGGACTTAACAGACATCTATATAACATTCCACCCAAATAGGAAAGAATATACCTTTTTCTCTGCGGCTCATGGAACCTTTTTGAAAATTTACCACATACTCGGTAACAAAGCAAACTTCCACAGTTACAAAAAAATTAGTAACCACCTGTGTCTTTTCAGATAAACATGGATTAAAGCTAGAATTCAAAAACAATGCTACACCAGAAAGCCAACAAACTCATGGAAACTGAACAGTCAACTACTGAACCACACCTGGTTCAAAGAAGAAATAAAGAAATAAATTAAAGTCTTCCTTGAATTTAATGAAAACAAAGACAAAACATACTCAAACCTATGGGACACAATGAAAGCAGTGCTAAGAGGAAAATTCATAGCACTAAGTGCCCACTAAAAAAACGGGAAAGCAAACATTGGAGACTTAACAGCACACCTTAAAGCTCTAGAAAAAAAGAAGCAGACTCACCTAGGAGGAGTAGAAGAGTGGAAATTATCAAACTGAAGGCTGAAATCAACAAAATAGAAACACAGAAACCAATCCAAAGAATCAGTGAAACAAAAGCTGGTTCTTGGAGAAAATGAACAAGATTGACAAACCCCTATCCAAACTAATCAAATGGCAGAGAGAGAACAAACAAATCAATAAGATTAGAAATGAAAAGGGGGACATAACCACAGACACAGAGGAAATTCAGAGAATCATTAGATCTTACTACCAAAGCCTGTATGCCACAAAATTGGAAAATGTAAAAGAAATGGACACTTTTTAAGATAAGTACCATATACTAAAGTTAAACCAGGACCAGGTGAACAAGGTAAATAGTCCTGTTAGTCGCAAAGAATTAGAAACTGTTATCAGAAACCTCTCTATCAAAAAAACCCAGGACCAGATGGTTTCAATGCAGAATTCTACCAGAGCTTCCAAGAAGACCTAATACCTTTAGTCCTTAATGTATTTCACAATATAGAAACAGAAGAGCCATTGCCAAATTCCTTATATGAAGCTACAATTACCCTGATACCTAAACCACACAAAGACTCAACCAAGAAAGAGAATTACAGGTCAATCTCACTCATGAACATTGACGCAAAAATTCTCAATAAAATAATGGCAAACCGAATCGAAGAACACATTAGAAAAATTATCCACTACAATCAAGTAGGCTTCATCCCAGAGATGCAGGGTTGGTTCAACATATGAAAATCTATCAATGTAATCTATCATATAAATAAACTGAAGGAAAAAACCATATGATCATCTCATTAAATGCTGAAAAAGCATTTGACAAAATTCAACACCCCTTTATGATAAAGGTCTTGGAGAGATTAGGGATACAGGGGTCATTCCCAAATACAATAAATGCTATTTATAGCAAGCCAACAACTAACATCAAATTAAATGGAAAGAAACTCAAGGCCATCCCACTAAATTCAGGAACACGACAAGGCTGTCCACTCTCTCCTTATCTCTTCAATATAGTGCTTGAAGTTCTAGCACTAGCAATAAGACAACACAAGGGGATCAAGGGGATTCGAATTGGAAAGGAAGAAGTTAAACTTGTTATTTGCAGATGATATGATAGTGTACATAAGCGACCTGAAAAACTCCACCAAATAACTCCTACAGGTGATAAACTCCTTCCATAACATGGCAGGATGCAAGAACAACTCCAAAAAAGCAGTTGCCCTCCTATATACAAAGGATAAGGAAGCAGAGAGGGAAATCAGAGAAGTATCACCTTTCACGATAGCCACAAATAGCATAAAATATTTTTGGGTAACTCTAACCAAGGAAGTGAAAGATCTATTTGACAAGAACTTTAAGTCTTTGAAGAAAGAAATTGAAGAGGATACCAGAAAAGGGAAAGATCTCACTTGCTCTTGGATTGGGAGGATCAACATAGTAAAAATGGCAATTCTACCAAAGGCAATCTATAGATTTAACGCAATCCCCTTAAAGGTCCCATCAAAATTCTCCACAGATCTTGAGAGGACAATAATCAACTTTATATGGAAGAACAAGAAACCCAGGATAGCCAAAACAATCTTATACAATAAAGGAACTTCTGGAGGCAGTACCATCCCTGACTTCAAACTCTATTACAGAGCTACAGTATTGAAAACAGCTGGGTACTGGCATAAAAACAGAGAAGTTGAACAATGGAATTGGAATGGAGACCCGGATCTTAACCCACAAACCTACGAACACCTGATTTTCAGTAAAGGAGCTAAAAGTACACAATGGAAGAAAGAAAGCATCTTCAACAAATGGTGCTGGCATCACTGGATGTCAACCTGTAGAAGAATGAAAGTAGATCCATATCTATCACCATGCACAAAACTTAAATGGATTAAAGACCTCAATATCAATCTGGACACACTGAACCTGTTAGAGGAGAAAGTGGGAAGTACTCTACAACATTTGGGCACAGGAGACCGTATCCTATGTATAGCCCCAGCTGCACAGACATTAAGGGCAACATTGAATAAATGGGACCTCCTGAAGTTGAGCAGCTTCTGTAAAGCAAAGGACATTGTCACTAAGACACAAAGGCAGCCTACTGACTGGGAAAAGATCTTCACCAACCCTGCAACTGACAAAGGTCTGATCTCTGAAGGGGAAGCCTAGCCCAAAACCTTGTTTTGTAAGGCGTGTCCCCCTTGGTTTAAAGGCGTGTCCCCCTTGGTCTAAAGGCGTGTCCCTCTTAGGCGTGTCCCTCTTAGGCGTGTCCCCCTTAGGCTAATATTGACTTATAAAATCTTGCGGGCCTGCGGCCTGCCTGCTCTTTGTTTTCCTGCCCTCCTCGCTGGAACCTTGGATTTGTAAGTTCCCTTTCCTTTCCTTTATTAAAACTGAATTATATATATTAAAGCTTGTCTGGTGAATCATAACTGCCGATCAACCACGCACCTTCATTTGGCGTCCAACTCGGGCATTTGGGAGCCTTCAGCTCCAGTTCCCACACTGCGTGGCAAGGATTCGGCCTTGGGCTCTTGATTGCTTCAGAGCAGTTTCCCAGACTAGCCTGTCCCAGCCCCGCTTGTAGGGAGCAAAGGACGTGTGTGTGCGCGGGTGACTCAGTCCGAGCTCGCTAACCCCTCAGGCAGCACCAGTCCTGGCTGAGTTCGGCCTGGGCCCTGACCTGCCGGAGACTAGTGGTTACTGCCGGAGTCCCAACATTCGAGCTCCGCCTGTACTGCAGACTCGGTTTGGCCGAGCGGTTATTGCCCTAGCGACCTACTGGCAGGGAACGGTCATTTCAGGTAAAATTTCTTTTGATTAAAAAAAAAATGTCTGACCATATCACCGTTGAAAGCTTCTGCAATCTATTTAATTATACTATGGTAGAAATATTACAGGACACATATGATATTCCCATAACTTGGATGTTTATAGGGCTTGCAATTTTTCTCGTATTTGGTTTCTCCCTTACATGGTTTGAAAATAGAAAAATGATAAAGTCCTTACAGAATGAAACCAGGATTCTTAGGACAGAGGTTGAATGCTTAAGAAAGGGCACAACTGTTTTGAGTGACAACTTTAAGTCGGTCGAGGTATTTGCAAAAACAATTCAGACTGACACCAAGAAAGAGTTTGAAGGTCTCAAGGAAGGGAATAGGGCTTTGTCTGATATGACTCGGTCAAATGAGCAAAATTTAGAAAAACTACAGTCTGATATTAAGGAGAGACTCATTGCTGCGGAGGAGAGAACAGCTGATTTGGATCGTAAACTTCAGTCCCTGTCTGAAATATTATCAGAGAGAATTAAAACTGCTGAATGTGAAAATCGGACTTTGTCTAAAGGATATGACAGATTGGCTGACAGATTGTCAATACAAGAAGGCACAATTCATGCCATGAAAATTCTATCCAAGGATGAGATACTAACTCTACTGGACAAACTTCATGTTTTGGAATCCTCCATGAAGGCCTTAGAGCATAATTCTGGACAGGAGATCCAGGCCTTACAGAAGGCAATAGTAAGCAGATTAGAAAAGATTGAGGAAATTATAGAACAGGAGCAAACGGTACAAAGGCGAAATTTAACTCCGTCAATGAGTAAAACTCTCCGGGATAATTTCCATAAAGTTCTACCTGCCTTTCCAATAGTAACGTCAGAAAAGGTGACTGGTTCCAAAAACCCTAAAGTCATCAAGGAATATACATGGGAACCCGTCCGTATGAATGATCTCAAAGAAATTAAGCAAGCCATTATGAACTTTGGGCTACATTCGTCCTTTGTTAGAGAGATGCTCAAAACTTGGTCTATAAGCAATAAGGCAACGCCCCATGATTGGGTACAATTAGTATCAGCTGTTCTAGAGAGTGGGTCACAATTAAATTGGAAATGCATGTTCAGACAAGAGGCTAAACTTTTAGAACAGCAGGAAAGAGCAAAGGGAATTGAGATCTCCCTAGATCAAATTCTAGGTGAAGGACTTTTCTCCGATCCTCTGGAACAAGCGAATTATGATGAACACACCTTATCCATATGTACTACAGCAGCCTTAAAGGCTTGGGACAGGGTTCAAGACCCAGGACAGAGACTGGAATCATATATCAGAGTTAAACAGGGTCAGAGAGAACCCTTTAGTGATTTTTTACAAAGGCTAACTAAAGCTGTACAGATAGGGATATCTGACCCAGAAGCAAGACGTATAATAATTGAGTCTTTGGCTTATGAGAATGCCAATGTGGAGTGTAAAAGGATCCTGGGGCCTTTAAAGATGAGATCAGCGCCCTTGGACGAATGGGTCTTACATACAATGAATGTTGAATCATTTGACTATGGCACTGAAGCATGGGTAGAAGAAGCAATTTCTAATGCAAAAAGGAGACATCAAGTTACCAAATGTTTTAACTGTGGCAAGATGGGACATATTAAAAGGAATTGCAGACAACGGATTTTCAGAAATAATAATAATAACAATAATAATAATAATAATACCAATAATAATAATAATAATGCCTCTTCTAGAAATAACAGACGTAGGAGGACTCAGCCTTCAGGTATATGTAGGAGATGTGGAAAAGGCAGACACTGGACAAATGAGTGCAGGTCAACAAGAGATAGACAAGGCAACCTGTTGCCACTGGGAAACTCAATGGGGGGCCTCTCGCAGGCCCCCATGGCGAATGTGGTCCAGTCATTTCCAGTTACTGCCGAGAACATGCCTCGTCAAGAAAATTAGAAAGCCCCATGCCTGCTGTTAAAAGCAAAAATGGCCTGAAAGATGAGTTACGTGTATTTTGGCAGACTTTTATAAATGAACAAAGACCAAAGTTAAGAGTGTGTGTAAATGGCGTTTTTATTACTGGCCTACTGGACACAGGTGCGGATGTAAGTATCATTACTCCAGAATCTTGGCATCCGTATTGGCCTCTTCAGGATGTAAATGTTCAGTTCCTGGGAATTGGAACCCTATCTCAAGTAAGGCAGAGCACGAGATGGGTTGAATGCATAGGGCCAGAAGGACAAATAGGAAAATTAAGGCCATATGTAGCCAATATTGCAGTGAATTTATGGGGCCGTGACCTGTTGCAGCAATGGAATACCCAAATTAACATTCCTGCTGCTTCTAGAGCCTATATCACCGAGGGAAATATTAAAAGATATTACAGAAGGCGGAAACCGGCTGTTCGGGCTGTACAAGAATGCAAAGCAATTGATGGCCCTTCAGAGATACGAACAGCACTGCCTCTAAAATGGTTGACTGAGAAACCAATATGGACAAAGCAATGGCCTTTAGCTGAGGAAAAGTTGCAGGCTTTAGAACAGCTGGTACAAGAGCAATTAGATGCTCGACATATAGAAGAATCTACCAGCCCTTGGAATTCTCCTGTATTTGTTGTTAAGAAAAAATCTGGTAAGTGGAGAATGGTGACAGATCTCAGGGCTATCAATAAGGTTATTCAACCTATGGGCTCTCTGCAATCTGGAATTCCTCTGCCATCTTTATTACCAAAAGGATGGCCTCTCATAGTAATTGATTTAAAGGATTGTTTCTTCACTATACCTTTACAAGAAAAAGACAGAGAAAAGTTTGCCTTCACAGTGCCTACTTATAATAACTCTCAACCTACAAGGAGATACCAGTGGACCGTCCTCCCACAGGGCATGTTGAACTCTCCCACCCTGTGCCAATATTTTGTAAATCAACCATTGCAAATAATATGCAAGCAATTTCCCAAGTCGATAATTTATCATTACATGGATGATATTCTGTTATCTGATTCAAACATGGCTACTTTAGAAAGACTGTTTGAAGAAGTAAAAATACTTTTACCTAAATGGGGATTGCAGATTGCTCCTGAAAAAATTCAGAGAGGAGATTCTGTTAATTATCTAGGTTATAAAATAGGTTTGCAAAAAATTAAGACACAAAAAGCACAAATTAGGAGAGATCGGTTACGGACTCTCAATGACTTTCAAAGGTTGTTAGGAGACATTTCCAGCTTACGACCAGCTGTTGGCATAACACCTGATATGATAATTCATTTAAATAAAACCTTGGATGGTGAAAAAGACTTAAACAGTCCCAGAGAATTAACAGCTGAAGCAGAAAAGGAGCTGAGAATGATTGAAGAGAAATTACAAGAGACACATGTGGACAGGGTGAATCCAGAGCTCAGTTGTATTCTAGTCATATTGCCTTCCAAAATTTCTCCTACAGGAATTTTAATGCAGAGAGATGATATTATCTTAGAGTGGATCTTTTTACCACATAAACCAAGTAAGAAAATAAAAACTTATGTGGAAAAAGTCTCTGAATTAATTATAAAAGGCAAATTGAGACTTCGTCAACTAGCAGGCATAGACCCAGCAGAAATTATAGTGCCTTTCACTGCTGATGAACTAAAAATGTTGTGGGAAGATAACGAACCATGGCAAAGAGCTTGCGCTAATTTTTTGGGAGAAATCAATAACAACTATCCGAAAAGCAAGAGGCTTAACTTTATAAAGAGAACTTCTTGGATTCTCCCTCGAATCATCCGTGATGCTCCAATAACTGGAGCACGTACATTTTATACTGATGCTAATAAATCAGGGAAAGCAGGTTACAAATCAGAAGATTTGAGTAAGGTGGAACAAAGCCCTTATGATTCTGTCCAGAAGGCAGAATTATATGCCATTCTTATGGTGGTAAGGGATTTTAAAGAACCGCTTAATATAGTTACTGATTCACAATATGCAGAAAGAGTTATCTTACATATTGAAACTGCTGAATTTATACCTGATGATACAGAACTAACCTCATTGTTTATCCAGGTACAAGACATGATCAGGAACAGGCTTTGCCCTATGTATATAACACACATCAGATCCCATACGGGTCTGCCAGGTCCTCTAGCAAAAGGTAATGCAGAAATTGATCAATTGTTGATTGGTAGTGTGCTGCAGGCCTCTGAATTTCATAAAAAACATCATGTTAATAGCAAAGGCTTGAAGAAAGAGTTTTCTATTACATGGCAACAAGCTAAGGAAATTGTAAAGAAATGCCCTACTTGCTCTTTTTATAACCAAACACCACTGCCTGCAGGGGCTAATCCAAAGGGCACTCAAAGGAATGAAATCTGGCAGATGGATGTGTTTCACTTTGCAGAATTTGGCAAATTAAAATATGTACACCACACCATTGACACTTATTCAGGTTTTCAATGGGCAACTGCTTTAAGCTCAGAAAAAGCTGATTCAGTAATCACTCATTTATTAGAAGTTATGGCCATCATGGGTATACCTACACAAATAAAGACGGATAATGGTCCAGCTTATGTCTCTAGGAAAATGAAACAGTTTTTTGCTTATTACAATATTAAGCATGTTACAGGTATACCATACAATCCTACAGGTCAAGCAGTCATAGAAAGATCAAATAGAACTATAAAGGATATGTTAAACAAACAGAAAGGGGTGGAAAATACCCCTAGAAATAGGTTACATAGTGCTTTATTAACCTTGAATTTTCTCAACGCTAATGAGAAGGGGACAACGGCTGCAGAAAGACATTGGATAATGGAAAAGTCTGCTGAATTAAATCAACCAGTTTATTTCAAGGATGTGCTGACCTCGCAGTGGAAGCCAGGAGATGTGCTGCGTTGGGGAAGGGGTTTTGCTCTTGTCTCCACAGGAGAGGAAAAATTGTGGATACCATCAAAATTAATAAAGGTTCGGTTTGAAGAGAAGAAGCCCCTTGGAAAAGAAAAATAATTCATTCACAAGGATGATGATCATACTGATGGTAAGAAAAGCATATAGGTTGGGGGCAGGGTTCTTTTCTTATCTCCACAGGAAACCACTCATCTTCAAAGAACTTAAGGGACCTTGGATATTTAAATACTGATGCATGGACACTAGTTACAACCTAATATGGATCAACACAGAACCCGAATATGTTTAGTAAGTATAAAACATTTTTTTACATATATACGTGCCTTTATTTATATGTATATAGAGCTGGTTTTGGAGTTGGACTATGGCTCAGTCCTTCTTCAATTCCAAGCCTGTTTATAAGAGTTTCTGAGTTTCTGTCTCAGGTCAGGAGCCATGAAATGGGACAGAATAATAATAGTAATAATAATAATAATAATAATAATGATAATGATGATGATGATGATGATGATGATACTTGATAAACTTTCTTTGCCTTTCCTCATATCTGTCTGTCTTTATTATACCTTCCATCGAATATATATGTCTGTATATGTCTTTGTAGATAATGTTTACCTTTCCTGTAACAAACAACAAATTTTCCTTCAGTAATCTTTGAAGTTTCCAGGATGAAGATGGGGCCCCACAACATCAATTTCACCTGGTTACTATGACGTCATGTTTTTAATAGCGCTAAAATTAGACCTTTTTTTGGGGTTTTTTTTTTTTTTTGGTACCAACTACACAAGACAGTTTCAAATGGTGTACACTCTGGCCGGACCTCCTCAAAACACTCAGAGGCTAGTTACAATTTCCTCGACAAAATGTTATTCTGGGAATTTTACCATCATTTGCTTTCATGGAACCCCCTGAGAAGAACGTCGCCCCCATGTCAGCTAGAAGCAATCTTAGAGGACGACGCCCCCTCTCCCAACAGAGTTTGCCCTCTGGTTTAGGGACATCATTTAGTAGATGGTATAGGGTTGAGGGGATGGGGGAGGTATTATATGGACTCAGGGGTGTTTAAAAAAAAAGGGGGGGGGAATTACCTGGTTTGATGGGATGATTGGTATTTATGAATTATTGTTATTAGAAAATTGCATTGGTGTTGATTCTTGTATATTGAACATTGTATGCGAGTATGCTTCTACCTCTATTGTATGAGAGTATGCTTCTACCTCTGTTTAAAACAATTGTTATATTGAGATATTTATCATATTGCAATGTACATTTCTACCTCTGATATTATTTGTATAATGACATTGTTTACGTTTGGGGATATTGTCCTCATTTATTGCACAGTTGTTTTTCAGGTTTTTTAGATACATAGAAATTATATTTAGTATAGATAGTATAATCTTCGACCTCTTTGAAGAGCTGTAGAACATGGCCTTTAATCTAACCTAGAGTTTGATACTTATGAGACACAATCACTCCTGGCAACACCACTCTACTCCCGAGAGAATGTTGAGCACCAAAGACACTCCACTGGGAGCTTGTCTTCTTCTTGGCAGAAGTGGCCTTTAGGCAAAGAAAAAGCCCATACCTCGACCACTGACAGAGTTTCAGAGTATCCGTAAATGGATAAAAACAGGATTGTCTTATCTTGCCAAGACAGGGTTGGACAGTTCTACAAAAAGTTCCTTGCCTTTGAAAAATGTTATGTCAGTTGTGTTAGGCCTTAGCCAAAGTTGGTTGCCTCAACATTGCAAAACGAAACTTTGGGTGACTGCCCAGGTAGTTAGTTGTCTCTGTCATTTGTTGCACATTTTGGAAGTTTCTTGTTTGTACTTCCTGGTTGCTTAAGTAATATTACTTCCCTTCTCAGATCTTTGATGGGGTTGAAGATTAGATAATTGTAGTTACCCTCTACATTATTTAGACTCCTTGAAATAGAATGCTTAGTAAAACTTTTGTTATATGTTTCTTCTTAATATTGTTTGTAATTTTATATTTATTATTTGTTCCTATTGAATATAGTTGTATTTGGTTTGGTTCTGTCTTATTTAGACAAAAGGGGGAGATGAAGGGGACGCCTAGCCCAAAACCTTGTTTTGTAAGGCGTGTCCCCCTTGGTTTAAAGGCGTGTCCCCCTTGGTCTAAAGGCGTGTCCCTCTTAGGCGTGTCCCTCTTAGGCGTGTCCCCCTTAGGCTAATATTGACTTATAAAATCTTGCGGGCCTGCGGCCTGCCTGCTCTTTGTTTTCCTGCCCTCCTCGCTGGAACCTTGGATTTGTAAGTTCCCTTTCCTTTCCTTTATTAAAACTGAATTATATATATTAAAGCTTGTCTGGTGAATCATAACTGCCGATCAACCACGCACCTTCAGATCTCTAAAATATATAAGGAACTCAAGAGACTAGACGGCAAAATGCCAATTAACCCAATTAAAAAATGGGGTGCTGAACTGAACAGAGAATTCTCAACAGAAGAAGTTCGAATGGCCAAAAGACACTTAAGGTCATGCTCAACCTCCCTAGCTATCAGGGAAATGCAAATCAAAACAACTTTGAGATACTATCCTATACCTGTCAGATTGGCTAAAATCAAAAACACCAATGATAGCCTTTGCTGGAGAGGATGTGGAGTAAGGGGTACACTCACCCATTGCTGGTGGGAATGCACACTTGTGCAACCACTTTGGAAAGCAGTGTGGCGGTTTCTCAGGAAATTCGGGTTCAACCTACCCCAGGACCCAGCAATTCCACTATTGGGAATCTACCCAAGAGATGCCCAATCATACAACAAAAGCATATGCTCATCTATGTTCATAGCAGCATTATTTGTAATAGCCAGATCCTGGAAACAACCTAGATGCCCTTCAGTGGAAAAATGGATGAAGAAACTGTGGAATATATACATGCTAGAATACTACTCAGCGGTAAAAAACAATGACATCTTGAATTTTGCAGGCAAATGGATGGAAATAGAAAACACCATCCTGAATGAGGTAACCCAGGCCCAAAAAGATGAACATGGGATGTACTCACTCATAATTGGTTTTTAGCCATAAATAAAGGACATTAAGCGTATAATTCGTGGTCTTAGAGAAGCTATATAAGAAGGTGAACCCAAAGAAAAACATAAAGTTATCCTTTTGGATATTGGAAGTAGACAAGATTTCCAGGCAAAAAATGGGAACTTGGTGCAGGGTGGAATGGGGGTATGTGGCGATGGGGAGAGAAAAGTGTGAAGTGGAGGATGGGGAGAGCTTGGGGGAATAGGATGGTTGGGATATAGGAAGGGTGGATGTGGGAACAAGGAATTATATATCTTAATTAAGGGAGCCATTCTAGGGTTTGCAGAGACTTGACTCTAGAGGGGTTCCCAGGCGTCCAGGAAGATGCCCCCAGCTAGTTCCTTGGACAGCTGAGGAGAGGGAGCCAGAAATGTCCAGATTCTATTGCCATACTCATGAATATCTTGTATATCACCATAGAACCTTCTTCTGGCGATGGATGGAGAAAATGACAGAGCCCCACATTGGAGCACCAGACTGAGCTCCCAAGGTCCTGATGAGGAGCAAAAGGAGGGAGATAATGAGCAAGGAAATCAGTACCGTGAGGGGTGTGTACACCCATTGAGAAGGTTGAACAGAACTACCGGGAGATCACCAAGTCCAGTTGTAATGGGACTGATGGAACAGGCGACCAAACTGGACTCTCTGAATGTGGCTGACAGTGGAGGAGGACTGAGAAACCAAGGACAACAGCGATGGGCTTGGACTCTACAGCACGGACGGGCTCCCTGTGAGCCTTGTCATTTTGTTTGCTCACCTTCCTGGACTTAGGGGGAGTTGGGAGGACCTTGGACTTAACGTAGTTAAGGGAACCCTGATGGCTCTTTGGCCTGGAGAGGGAGGGAGTGGGGGGTATGGGTGTAAAGGGGGGGATGGAAGGGGGAGGAGGAGAGGAGGAGATGGAAATTTTTAATAAAAAAAGAAAAAAGTCTGTAACTGGTTCTCCTAATTTGTGCCTTTTGTGTTTTAATTTTCTCTAACCCTATTCTGTAACCTAAGTAATTAATAGAATTTCCTCTTTGAATCTTTTCAGGGGCAATTTGTAATTCCCATTTAGGCAAGACTTTCTTTACTTCTTCAAACATTCTTTCTAAAGTATATTTATTTGAATCAGATAAAAGTGTCATCCATGTAATGATAAATTTTGGACCTGGGAAACTGCTTATGAATTATTTCCAATGGGTTACTTACAAAATATTGGCACAATGTGAGACTATTTAGTGTACGTGGGAGGACAGTCCATTGATATCTCCTAGTAGGCTGTGAATTATTATAAGTAGGCACTGTGAAGGCAAATTTTTCTCTATTCTTTTCTTGTAAAGGTATAGTGAAAAAACAATCTTTCAAATCAATAACTATAAGAGGTCATATTTTTGGTAATAGAGAAGGCAAAGGAATTCCAGATTGTAGTGGGCCCATGGGCTGAATTACCTTGTTGACAGCTTTTAGATCTGTCACCATTCTCCATTTACCAGATTTCTTTTTTACAACAAATACAGGAGAATTCCAAGGGCTGGTTGATTTTTCAATATGGTGAGCATCTAGTTGCTCTTGTACCAGCTGTTCCAATGCCTGTAATTTATCTTCATCTAGAGGCCACTGTTTGATACATATTGGCTTCTCAGTTAGCCATTTTAAAGGTAGGACTGCTGGTACCTCTAAAGGTTTGCTATTTGTTGTATGTTCTTGTACAGCCTGAATGGCTGGTGACCTTTTTCCATAATATCTCATCATATCCTTCCCAGAATTATGAGTTCCTGGAACTACAGGAATGTTAATCTGGGTATTCCATTGTTGTAGCAAGTCACAGTTCCATAAATTTATTGCAATATTGGCTATATATAGCCTTAGTCTTCCTATTTGCCCTTTAGGCCCTATGCATTCAACACATCTTGTGCTTTCTTTTACATGAGATAGGGTTCCAATTCCCAGGAACTGAACATCTACTTCTTGGAGAGGCCAATTCAGATGCCAAGATTCTTGAGTAATGATACTTACATCCACACCTGTGTCTAATAAGCCTTCAATAAAAATGCCATTTATACAGACTCTTAGCTTTGGTCTTTGATTGTTAATAGAAGTCTGCCAAAATATATGTTTACTCTGTCCTACTGGATTTTTTGACTCATCCTCCACATATAATTCATCCTTTAGACCAGTATTACTTTTTACAGCAGAAATTGGAACTTTTAATTTTCTTGGTTAGGCATGTTCTCCACTGTGACTGGGAATGACTGGGCCACTTCTGGCTTGGGGGCCTGAGAGGCCCCTCAAGGGGTTTCCTGACAGTATCGGGTTGCCTTGTTTATCTGTTGTTGACCTGCATTTGTTGGACCAATGTCGGCCTTTACCACATCTCCTACATATACCTGAAGGCCGAGGTCTCCTATTATTTTCATCCCAGAGGAGATATTATTCCTAGAAATTCTTTACCTGCAATCCCTTTTCAGATGTCCTAATTTACCACAATTAAAACACCTGGCAGTTTGATGTCTCCTTATTGCTTTGGAAATCACTTCTCCTACCCAAGATTCATCATTATAGCCAAACGTCTCAACATTCATCATATGCTGAATCCATTCATCCATAGGTGCTGATCTAGACTTTAAAGGCCCAATTATCGAGATTCAAGAATTATTTGTCTAGCTTCTGGGTCTGTTACCCCTATGTTCAGAGCCTTAATTAATCTTTGCAAAAAGTCAATAAAGGGTTCTTTCTATCCCTGCCTAATCCTGGTATATGATTCGACCCTTTTCCCTGGATCTTGTATTCTATTCCAAGCATTTAAGGCTGCCTTGTGACATAATGACAATACTTCATCATAAAGAACTTGGACCTGTGGATCAGCATGTGCTCCTACACCAAGAATTTGATCTTGGGGAACCTCCACACCTTTTGCTCTTCCTTGCTGTTCCATATGTTTGGATTTTTCTCTGAAACAAATTCCAAACTTCAAGGAAGGTCCATCATCTAAAACTGCAGACACTAACTGAAAGAAATCATGGGGGGGGATAAGCTCTGACATTAGAAGCCCAAGTCCTTATCATTTCCTTAACAAATGCAGAGTGCAAGCCATATTTAATGACAGCTTGCTTAATTTTTTAGATCATTCATTCCTATTGGCATCCATCTAGCTTCTTTGACTTCCTTTGAGCCTTTAGAATTTAATGCTTTGTCAGAATAAATTACAGGGTATGTCACTAAAACCCTGAGTAAGCCAGTTCTAATAGCTGGTGGTGGCATTGTATCCTGTCCTTGTGCCTTCTTACTCTGTTCACCAGCTCCAATAATTTCTTCAATAATTTCAAATCTTTTTATCATTGTCTCTCCTAAATCCTGAATCTCCTGACCTGCATGAGTTTCTAGTAAAGACTGTATGGTTCTTAGGAGTACCATATTCTTCCTTAATGATAGAATATTGAAAAGAAAACTGAAACCTAGTAACCAGTAAATTAAGGTATTCCCATAGTCATATAAACCTTGCATGATATAATCCATTGTATTAGTAAACAAAACAGTAAAGTTTGCTTTGGAAACAAAAACTGCAATATTACCTATTATCCATCAGGTGGCACTGTTGACGAGTCACGTCTAGAACTGCTACAAAGGTGAAGAAACCAGGGTCCTGTTTCAGTGTCCACCTTAGTATTTGTTAAAAACTGGGAAATGTGAGTTGCTCAACAAAGTAAATGTAATTAAATCAATTCCATACACAGAATCAGAAACCCAGAATCCAAGGGTAGAGAAGAGCAACCCAGAAGCCGTGTATGCCTCCATGGTCAGAGTCGCCCCAAGGGGTTGCAGCTTTTGGCAACCGCTTGCACTCTGGTTTGCCCCACTTAAGTGCTTAAGCGCTGCACTTGCAAGGGAGATTTAAAAGCGACTGAGAAAAGAGCAAACCAGGGGGGCAGAGATTGTGCAGGCCTGTGGAGTTTATATCCATGTGGGAGGCAAATGATAGGGTGTGTGGGGAATTGATGCCAATCTGAGGCGTGTAAAGAGAAAATATAAAGAATTGCAGCAAGAAAAGCCCCTGCATAATAGTTTATTTTGAACTGCTGTCTCCACGCACAGGGTACAGGCCACAGCTGAGAGAGGACTCGTACCAAACTGAGTTGGCGGCAGGCAGCCCAGGGGGAAGAAGGAGGGGTCCGAAAACTGAACGTTTGGGTGCTAGATGAAGGCATAAGTCACAAACAATCCCACACCAGTTTGAAATTATGATTAATAGAATGGTTATTTATTTAAGGGGGAAAAACTTACAGACCACCGTCCCAGACAATAGCCCTCTGTGCAATCAGGAAGGGAGCCTAGTAGCCGGAAGCAGAGCCCGAAGCCAGAGAGTGTGTGGAGGGCAGTGGCAGCTTTTTTAAAGAGAGAGAGACCACGCCCCTAAGGGGCTGGTATCTCAGCAGCTATTGGCTGAAGGATATACACTTGGACTCACCCCATTTGAGATCATGTTCAGTGTATCCCTTCTTATACTGCCTGGTATGCAATCAGAACTGCTTGAGGAATTCAACTTTCTTGCCTCCCTAAATGCAGCAACCTCAGTATTTAAGGTTGAGATTATAGGCAGTGTATAAAGAGGCTCTTCCACCACTCCAAACCAGTTTCAGCCAGGAGATTGGGTCTACATTCATAGACGTCAACACAAAACCCTAGAGTACCACTGGAAGGGACCCTACACCATGATCCTGACTGCCACCACTACCATCAAGGCAAATGGAATTGCCTCTTGGACCCACCACTCCCATGCCAGAGCAGTTGACCTGAAAATGACTGGGCCACTGAGACTACCATCAGAAGACCCTAGACCCTACCAAAACTGGATTGCAAAGCTTGACTCAGTTAACCCGTTCAAATTAAAATTACATGATGTGCCTGCTCATTCTCCTTGCACTAAAACATCCCATTCTTGGTTCTCTTATAACCACACCTGATAAATCTCCAAACATTAAACACGTAATAATGATCTCAGCACTCTCCTTTAGGCCCCCTCAGAGGGGACCCATGATTGGGTCTTCTTAATACACTTCTAGAAGAGAGGAATTAAGGGCCCAGACTGTAACACATCACCCCAACGTTTTGGCAGCCATGGTAGACTGCAGAAAAGACCTAGCAAGATGTAGGTCCCTGACTCAGAATGTGCTGAACCCCCAACCTTGTCTGACCTTGCCCAACCTTGCTTTAAATACTGGGAGGATCAGAAGTTAGTTGGCTGGCTCTGGATGTGCTTTACTAATAATGGCCTTCCAAATGACCTCCAAATATAGCAATCTTTCTACAGCTGCATCCGACCAAACAGTTCAGAAGAGGATCCCCCAGCCTGGAAGTGTGACTGTTAATATGCAACTAGCAAACTCGCATATGCCCCCTTGATCTACCTCCAATATATACATACCATGCCATATTGCATCAGATATAGTAAGTCTCTTCATTGCTTTTGGGCACAGACTCTGGGCACACAATATAATTCAAGTTAAGTTATGAAACACTAAAAGGATTACTCCTCAAAGGACTTTACTACTAAACCTATTTCTGAGTTCATAATATTACATTCCAAATTCAGGATGCTGCTCATTGGAACACCAAGTCTTTGTTTTCTCTACCGGATGTCTTCTTACCTTTCTTTGATTGCCTATTTGCTATGTCATTGTATTTTTTGTATTTTTGTCTTACGGAATTATAATATACACTATTATCATAATGTGCTGAAAGTATTATATATATATATATATATATATATATATATATATATATATATATATATATCTTTAAAAGATTTTGAATTTGAAGACAAAAGTTAGGGGTATTCATTGGGAGCCTTTACAGACTTATTTTTTTTAGACTTCACAGGGGAGTTTTGTATACACCTGGTCACTCTGAAGAATGGAGAGATGTGCTGCTAAGGAATGGGATAGTGTGGGGTCTTCTTGTGCAAGTAATAACACAGTGTTATCATGTCAGGGCTGACCTTTACATTTAAACTACCTGCCCTTTGAGAAGATGATGCAGAACAGACCTGTGCAGTACCTGAAGAATTTTTGTAATGATGCAATTGTATGCATTCATATGACTGAAGAGAAGCAGTCAAGTGAGGAAGAGAAATAATAGTATACAGATCTGGACTTCAAATACAAGCAACAAGAAAATCTAAAACATTTCATTCGTATGGCAGATATTCTAATAAAACATTCTCTTATTTACCTGCATGGTTCTTAGCATTTCATGCAAATGAGAGTTGAGCTATAATTAAGCTAGAAGCAGGTATATGCTACAGAACCCTGGAAGTAGGTGAACGTACCTACACAAGCCTCTGCATTACAGTCCAGAAGCTTGGAGCTACAGATGAGAACATATGTTATTTTTCTTTCTGGATCTAAATTACTTCACTCAATATTGGTCTGGTCCCAAGAAATCATTCTTTGCAAAGTCTGGAATTTATACAACAGTCAGAATTTCCTCAAAGAGTTAAGAAAAATTCTCTAACTGCTAAAAGTAAGCATTTTTCTTATCTCTGGCAAAAGGGACCTATAAGTCCTCCATTAATATATGCTGGTGGTGCCTATCACCATATCAAAGCCTATGCAAGTTTCTAGACTCCTTCAATCAAGGATCTGTTATACACTTAAACTACTCCAGTTATGTATTCTCTTAAAACCCTGGAAATAATCCCCACCTCTCTATCCCTTCCATACTCATCGCTTCTCTCTGCTTTCCAAAAAGACAGCCTTCATGGTTTGGAATCAGTTTCTTCCTTTCAACCTCCCAAAATAGCTATTTTGGTTTATTTATTGGGTCATTTCATTCAATATAATTTTGACAGGTCCATTCATTTAGCTATAAATTCTATGATTTCATTTTTTTTTACAGCAGAATACTCTTCTATTGTAGATGTGTGCCATATATTCATTATACAGTTATCTGTTTAAAGACACTTGGGTTGCTCCCATTTCCTGACTATTGTGAATAGATAGCAAGGAACATTACTAAGCAAGTATCTGTGAAGTAAAATTTTGAGTATTTTAGAGATATGTAAATGAATGTTATGGTTTGATTATAACACAGATTCATTTTCAGTTTTTAGTTTTAAATTTTGATTCTCCATACAGATTTCCAGAGTAGCTGGACTAATTTATTTAACCACAAATAGTGAATATGTATTACTCTTTCACCACAACTTCACCATTCTTAATTGTCATCTGTTGAGTTGACTGTAGCCATGCTAACTGTATTGAGATGAAATCTCAAAATTGGTTTAATTTTTATTTACATGATTGCTAATGGTGATGAACACTTTTGGATGCATTTTTTTAGCCATTTTAAGTTCTTCCATTGGAACTCTATGTTTAGATTCCTAGTCAATTTAATTTTTAATTTTTATATTTTTTTTGTAAAAAAGGAAACAAGCTACCTTTATTCATTATGCATATATTCCAAGTTTCCATTCTCTCCCATCCTTCCATTGCCTACACTTATTTCTCCACTCCACCTTGCATCCACTCCTCAGAGAGAGTAAGGCATATTGCTTTGGGGAAAGTCCAAGGCCTTTTGTACTATATCCAGGCTGAGCAAGGTATCCTCCAATAAGAATAGACTCCTCAAAATCCAGTCCAAGCAAATAGGGATAAATCCTGGTGTCACTGCCAATGGCTCATCAGTCTGCCCCAGTCATGCCACTGTCAACCACATTAAGAGGGACTAGTTTGGTCCTATGCTTATTCCTTCCCTGTCAAGTTGGTATTGTTGAGCTCCCATTAGCTCAGGTAGATGTCTCAGTGGGTGAACCCATCATGGTCTTGACCTCTTTGCTCACATTCTCATTTCCTCCACTCTTCAAGTGGACTTTGGAAGGCCAGTCCAGTGTTCCAATGTGGGGCTCTGCCTCTGTTTCTGTCAGTTACTAGATGAAGGTTCATTGGTGATACTTAAGAAAGTCATCAGCCGTCTCTCCCAAGTTTTCCCTAGTGTTCTCAGGTGTCCTGCTCCTGTTCTAAGACCATCCACCCAAAGGGGTCAGACTCTGGCCTCCAGGCAGGTCTGAGGATTCCTGTGGAGCGGTGCAGGCTCCTTCAGATTGTGCTGCCAGGTTCGCTGTGTGGTATTCCATCCCGCCCTGCCCCCACCTTGGCCCTTTTGTCTGGGCTGCGACCCTGGGCTGCCTGGAATCCCTGATCCTGTGCCCTGACATTCCATCTGAACTGGTGAGTGAATGCGGACCCTGGGGCAACCTGCCCTGGAAGAGAGCACAGACCCCCTCCCCCCAGCTCCCTCTGCAGGCTTGGGTCTGCTTCTCCAGTCCCTGTCTCTCCCAAGTTTTCCCTAGTGTTCTCAGGTGTCCTGCTCCTGTTCTAAGGCCATCCACCCAAAGGGGTCAGACTCTGGCCTCCAGGCAGGTCTGAGGATCCCTGCGGAGGGGTGCAGGCTCCTTCAGATTGTGACGCAAGGAATAGGTCCTCCTCTGGCACTGGGGAGATCCAACCAGTTTCAGTCACAGCAAAGATTGGTCTAGGACACCAAACGCCTCCGGGCTCCTTTTGAAGGAAGAGATGGGCAGGCGCCAATGCAGGAGCTCCTCCAACAACATGAAAGGCAACATGACATCACCACAAGCCAGACATCCCGAAACAACAAGAATTGAACACCCTACCCCAGAAGATATAGAAGAAACCGACCTTAAACAGTACTTTATGAAAATAATAGAGGACCTTAAACAGGAGGTAAAAAACTGCCATAAAGAAATGGAGATGACAAACAAAAAGGTTGACGAAATAAATAAATCTCTCAAAGACACCCAAGAAAAACAAGAAAAACAAGAAAAAGCAATCAAACAGGTAAGGGAAACAGTACAAGACCTGATAAATGAAATGGAGGTATTGAAGAAAACACAATCTGAGGTACGACTGGAAATGGAAACTCTGAGTAAACGAACAGAAACTTCAGAGACAAGTATTTCCAACCGAATACAAGAGATGGAAGAAAGAATCTCAGACTCTGAAGATACTATAGAGGAAATAAACTCACAGATTAAAGAACTAAACAAATCTAACAAATTCTTAACACAAAACATTCAGGAAATCTGGGACACCATGAAAAGACCAAACCTAAGAATAATTGGGGTAGAAGAAGGAGAAGAATTACAACTCAAAGGCCCAGAAAATATATTCAACAAAATTATAGAAGAAAACTTCCCCAACCTAAAGAAGGATGTTCCTATGAAGGTACAAGAAGCCTACAGAACACCAAATAGACTGGATCAAAAGAAAGCATCCCCACGCCATATAATAATCAAAACACAAAACATACAGAATAAAGAACAGATATTAAGAGCTGTAAAGGAAAAAGGTCAAGTAACATATAAAGGGAAACCTATCAGAATTACACCTGATTTCTCAATGGAAACCATGAAAGCCAGAAGAGCTTGGATAGATGTGCTACAGACACTTAGGGAACAGGGATGCAAGCCTAGACTATTATACCCAGCAAAGCTTGCATTCACCATTGATGGAGAAAACAAGATATTCCAGGACAAAAACAGATTTAAACAATACGCAGCCACAAATCCAGCCTTGCAGAAAGTAATAGAAGGAAAATCACAAACCAAGGAGTCCAACAACGCCGACAATAACTCAGGCATCTAGCGACCCTTCACCAGCACAACTAGAAGAAGGGAAACACACAAACTCTACTACTAAAAATGACTGAAGTTAACAACCACTGGTCATTAATATCACTTAATATCAATGGACTCAATTCACCTATAAAAAGGCACAGGCTAAGAGACTGGATACGAAAACAGAATCCAACATTTTGCTGTTTACAAGAAACACACCTCAACCACAAAGACAGACACCTACTCAGAGTAAAGGGTTGGGAAAAGGTTTATCAAGCAAATGGCCCTAAGAAACAAGCGGGTGTGGCCATACTAATTTCCAACAAAGTTGACTTCAAACTAAAATCAATCAGAAGAGATGGAAAGGGACACTTTATACTCATAACAGGAAAAATCCATCAGAATGAAGTCTCAATCCTGAATATCTATGCCCCTAATATAAAAGCTCCCACTTATGTAAAAGAAACACTTCTAGAACTCAAGGCAGCCATCAAACCACACACACTAATAGTTGGAGACTTCAACACTCCTCTCTCACCAATGGACAGGTCAATCAGACAGAAACCTAACAGAGAATTGAAAGACTTAATGGAGGTAATGAACCAAATGGACTTAACAGACATCTATAGAACATTCCACCCAAATAGGAAAGAATATACCTTCTTCTCTGCGGCTCATGGAACCTTTTCGAAAATTGACCATATACTTGGTAACAAAGCAAACTTCCACAGTTACAAAAAAATATTAGTAACCACCTGTGTCTTATCGGATCACCATGGATTAAAATTAGAATTCAACAACAATGCTACCCCCAGAAAGCCCACAAACTCATGGAAACTGAACAGTCAACTACTGACCCACACCTGGGTCAAGGAAGAAATAAAGAAAGAAATTAAAGTCTTTCTTGAATTTAATGAAAACAAAGGCACAACATACTCAAACCTATGGGACACAATGAAAGCAGTGCTAAGAGGAAAGTTCATAGCACTAAGTGCCCACTTAAAGAAAACGGAGAAAGCGCTCATTGGTGACTTAACAGCACACCTGAAAGCTCTAGAAAAAAAAGAAGCAGACTCACCTAGGAGAAGTAGAAGACTGGAAATAATCAAACTGAGGGCAGAAATCAACAAAATAGAAACACAGAAAACAATCCAAAGAATCAATGAAACAAGAAGCTGGTTCTTGGAGAAAATCAACAAGATTGACAAACCCTTAGCCAAACTAATCAAACAGCAGAGGGAGAACATGCAAATTAATAAGATCAGAAATGAAAAGGGGGACATAACCACAGACACAGAGGAAATTCAGAGAATCATTAGATCTTACTACAAAAGCCTGTATGCCACAAAATTGGAAAATGTAAAAGAAATGGACAGTTTTTTAGATAAATACCATATACCAAAGTTAAACCAGGACCAGGTAAATGCTCTAAATCGTCCTGTTAGTCGCGAAGAATTAGAAACTGTTATCAGAAACCTCCCTACCAAAAAGAGCCCAGGACCAGATGGTTTCAATGCGGAATTCTACCAGAACTTCCAAGAAGACCTAATACCTATACTCCTTAAGGTATTTCATAATATAGAAACACAAGAGTCACTGCCAAATTCCTTCTATGAAGCTACAGTTACCCTGATACCTAAACCACACAAAGATACAACCAAGAAAGAGAATTACAGGCCAATCTCACTCATGAACATTGACGCAAAAATTCTCAATAAAATACTGGCAAACCGAATCCAAGAACACATTAGAAAAATTATCCATTACGATCAAGTAGGCTTCATCCCAGAGATGCAGGGCTGATTCAACATACGAAAATCTATCAATGTAATCCATCATATAAATAAACTGAAAGAAAAAAACCATATGGTCATCTCATTAGATGCTGAAAAGCATTTGACAAAATTCAGCACCCTTTTATGATAAAGGTCTTGGAGAGATTAGGGATACAAGGGTCATTCCTAAATATAATAAAAGCTATTTACAGCAAGCCGACAGCTAACATCAAATTAAATGGAGAGAAACTCAAGGCTATCCCACTAAATTCAGGAACACGACAAGGCTGTCCACTCTCTCCTTATCTCTTCAATATAGTGCTTGAAGTTCTAGCAATAGCAATAAGACAACATAAGGGAATCAAGGGGATTCAATTTGGAAAGGAGGAAGTTAAACTTTCATTATTTGCAGATTATATGATAGTATACATAAGCGACCCCAAAAACTCCACCAAAGAACTCCTACAGCTGATAAACTCCTTCAGTAACGTGGCAGGTTACAAGATCAACTCCAAAAAATCAGTTGCCCTCCTATACACAAAGGATAAGGAAGCAGAGAGGGAAATCAGAGAAGCATCACCTTTCACAATAGCCACAAATAGCGTAAGATATCTGGGAGTATCTCTAACCAAGGAAGTGAAGGATTTATTTGACAAGAACTTTAAGTCTTTGAAGAAAGAAATTGAAGAGGATACCAGAAAATGGAAGGATCTCCCCTGCTCGTGGATTGGGAGGATCAACATAGTAAAAATGGCAATTCTACCAAAAGCAATCTATAGATTCAATGCAATCCCAATCAAGCTCCCATTAAAATTCTTCACAGAGATTGAGAGGACAATAATCAACTTTATATGGAAAAACAAGAAACCCAGGATAGCCAAAAAAATCTTATACAATAAAGGTTCTTCTGGAGGCATTACCATCCCTGACTTCAAACTCTATTACAAAGCTACAGTATTGAAAACAGCTTGGTATTGGCATAAAAACAGAGAAGTTGACCAATGGAATCGTATAGAAGACCCGGATCTTAAACCACAAACCTATGAACACCTGATTTTTGATAAAGGAGCCAAAAGTACACAATGGAAGAAAGAGGGCATCTTCAACAAATGGTGCTGGCATAACTGGATGTCAACCTGTAGAAGAATGAAAGTAGATCCATATATATAACCATGCACAAAACTCAAGTCCAAATGGATTAAAGACCTCAATATTAATTTGAACACATTGAGCTTGATAGAGGAGAAAGTGGGAAGTACTCTACAACAAATGGGCACAGGGAACCGTTTCCTACGCATAACCCCAGCTGCACAGACTTTAAGGGCAACATTGAATAAATGGGACCTCCTGAAGTTGAGCAGCTTCTGTAAAGCAAAGGACATTGTCACTAAGACACAAAGGCAGCCTACTGACTGGGAAAAGATCTTCACCAACCCTGCAACTGACAAAGGTCTGATCTCTAAAATATATAAGGAACTCAAGAGACTAGACGGTAAAATGCCAATTAACCCAATTAAAAAATGGGGCGCTGAACTGAACAGAGAATTCTCAACAGAAGAAGTTCGAATGGCCAAAAGACACTTAAGGTCATGCTCAACCTCCCTAGCTATCAGGGAAATGCAAATCAAAACAACTCTGAGATATCATCTTACACCTGTCAGATTGGCTAAAATCCAAAACACCAATAATAACCTTTGCTGGAGAGGTTGTGGGGTAAGGGGTACACTCATCCATTGCTGGTGGGAATGCACACTTGTGCAACCACTTTGGAAAGCAGTGTGGCGGTTTCTCAGGAAATTCGGGATCAACCTACCCCAGGACCCAGCAATTCCACTATTGGGAATCTACCCAAGAGATGCCCAATCATACAACAAAAGCATATGCTCATCTATGTTCATAGCAGCATTATTTGTAATAGCCAGATCCTGGAAACAACCTAGATGCCCTTCAGTGGAAGAATGGATGAAGAAACTGTGGAATATATACATGCTAGAATACTACTCAGCGGTAAAAAACAATGACATCTTGAATTTTGCAGGCAAATGGATGGAAATAGAAAACACTATTCTGAGTGAGGTAACCCAGACCCAAAAAGATGAACATGGGATGTACTCACTCATAATCGGTTTCTAGCCATAATTAAAGAACATCGAGCCTATAAATTTGGGATCCTTGAGAAGATAATAAGAAGGTGAACTCCCAAAAAAAGATATAGTAATCCTCCTGGATATTGGAAGTAGACTCGATCGCCAGGCAAAATTGGGAACTTGAGGGTTGGGCAAGACTGGGCCAAGGTAAGATGGGGAGAGAAAACTGTGAAGGGGAGAATGGGGGGAGCTCGGAGGAATGGGGTGCTTGGGATATAGGAAGGGTGGATACGGGAGCAGGGAAGCATATATCTTAATTTAAGGAGCTACCTGAGGGTTGTCAAGAGACTTGACCCTAGAGGGGTTCCTAGGTTTTCAGGGAGACGCCCCCAGTTAGTTCCTTGGGCAGCTGAGGAGAGGGAGCCTGAAAAGGCCAGTTCCTATAGCCATACTGATGAATTTCTTGCATATCACCATAGAACCTCCGCCTGACGATAGATGAAGAAAATGACAGAGCCCCACATTGGAGCACCAGACTGAGCTCCCAAGGTCCTGATGAGGAACAGAAGAAGAGAGAACATGAGAAAGAAAGTCAGGACCGTGAGGGAACCTCCATCTGGCGACAGATGAAGAAAATGACTGAGCCCCACATTGGAGCACTGGACTGAGCTCCCAAGGTCCTGATGAGGAGCAGAAGGAGCGAGATCATGAGGGAGAAAGTCAGGAACGAGAGGGGTGCGTTCACTCATGGAGACGGTGGGACAGAACTAATGGGAGATCACCAACTCCATTTGGAATGGGACTGATGGGTCATGCGACCAAACCCGTCTCTCTGAATGTGGCCAACAGTGGGGGCGGACTGAGAAGCAAAGGACAATGGCTCTGGGCTCTGATTCTTCTGCATGGACGGGCTCCGTGGGAGCCTTCTCAGCTTGGTCGATCACCTTCCTGGACCTGGGGGGAGTTGGGAGGACCTTGGTCTTAGCATAGAGTGGGGAACCCTGATGGCTCCTTGGCCTTGAGAGGGAGGGATGGGAGGTATGCGTGGAGGGGAGGGGAGGGAAGGGGGAAAAGGAGGGGAGGGAAGGGGGAGGAGGAGGGGAGGGAGGGGGGAGGAGGAGGGAAGGAGATGGAAATTTTTAAATATAAAAAATAAAAAAAAAAAAAGAAAGTCATCAGTCCGACTAAAGGGCAAGTCAAGATCAGGCCCCCTCTCCTCTATTACTTAGGGTCTTAGCTGGAGTTATCCTTGTGAATTCTTATAATTTCTCAAGATCCAGGTTTCTTCTAATGCTATAATGGCTCCCTCAGTCAAGATATCTCTTTGCTTGCTCTTATGTCTGTCCTTCCTCCATCTTGACTATCCCATTCCCAAGTTCTTCTCAACCATCCCCTTCTCCTCTCTTCTTTCCCTTTTACCCTCCCTTCTCCTCCCACCCCTTTGTGTCCAATTTTATTAGGTGATCTTGTCCATTTCCAATTTCCAGTTGGGTCTATATATGTTTTTCTTTGGGTTCACCTTATTACTTAGCTTCTCTAGAATCATGAACTATAGGCTCAATGTCCATTGTTTATAGCTAGTATCCACTTATGTGTGAGTACATACCATTTTCATATTTCTGGTTCTGGGTTACCTCACTCAAGATAGTGTTTTCTATTTCCATCAATTTGCATGAAAAATTCAAGATGTCATTGTTTTTTACTGCTGAGTAGTAATCTAATGTGTTAATGTGTCACATTTTCTTTATCTATTCTTTGGTTGAGGAGCTTCTAGGTTGTCTCCAGGTTTTGGAAATTACAAATGATGCTGCTATGAACATAGTTGAACAAAGACATTTGTAGTATGATTGAACAGCTTTTGGGTATATGTCCAAGAGTGGAATTGCTGGATCCTGAGGTAGGTTGAGTCACAATTTTTTGAAAAACCTCCATACTGATTTCCAAAGTGGTTGTAAAAGTTTACATTCTCACCATCAATGGAGGAGTGTTCCCCTTACTCCACATCCTCTCCTGCATAGGCCATCATTGGTGTTTTTGATCTTAGCCATTCTGACAGGTGCAAGATGGAATCTCAGAGTTGTTTTGATTTGCATTTACCTGATAGCTAAGGATTTTGAACATTCTCTTAAGTATCTTTGGCCATTCGAACTTCTTCTGTTGAGAATTCTCTGTTTAGTTTTATACCTCATTTTTAATTGGTTCATTTAGAATTTTAATGTCTAATTTTTTGAGTTCCTTATATATTTAAGAGAGCAGACCTCTGATGTGGGGTTGGTGAAGATCTTTTCCCATTTAGTAGATTGCCTTTTGTCTTAATGACTGTGTCCTTTGCTTTACAGAACCTTTTCAGTTTTAAGAGGACCCATTTATTTATTGTTGCTCTTATTATCTATGATACTGGGGTTATATTTAGGAAGAGGTCTCCTGTGCCCATGGATTGAGGACTACTTCCATCTTTCCCTTTTATCAGTTTCAGTATGTTTGAATTTATATTGCGGTCTTTGATCCATTTGGACTTGAGTTTTGTGTTTGGGGATATATATGGATTTATTTTCATTCTTCTAGATGTTGATATCCGGTTATGCCAGCACCATTTGTTGAAGAATGCTTTCTTTCTTACATCATATAATTGTAGCTTATTTGTCAAAAATCAGGTGTTCATAGGTGTGTGGATTAATATCTGAGTCTTTGATTAAATTCCATTGGTCAACCTCTCTGTTTTTATGAAATACCAAGCTTTTTTCATTATTGTAGCTCTGTAATAGAGCTTGATATCAGGAATGGTGATGCCTCCAGAAGCTCCTTAATAGTACAGGATTGTTTTGGCTAACCTGGGTTCTTGTTTTTCCATATAAAGTTGATTATTGTTCTTTCAAGGTCTTGAAGAATTGTGCTAGAATTATGATGGGGATTGCTCTGAATCTATAGATTGTTTTTGGTAGGTTGCCATTTTTACTATTTTGATCATACCAATCCAAGAACATGGGATATCTTTCCATTTTTTGATATCTTCTTCAATTTCTTTCTTCAAAGAATTAAAGTTTTGTCAAAATAGGTCTTTCGCCTCTTTGTTTAGTGTTACCTCAAGATATTTTACATTATATGTAGCTATTGTGAAAGTTGATGTTTCTCTGATTTCTCTGTAAGTTTCTTTATCATTTCTGTATAGAAGAGCTGCTGATTTTTTTATTTGATCTTGTATCCTGCCACATCACTGAAGGTATTTATCAGTTTAGGAGTTCTCTGGTAGAGTTTTTGGGGTCACTTGTATGTACTATCATATCATCTGCAATAACAAAAGTTTGACTTCTTCATTTCCAACTTGAATCCCCTTGATCTCCTTTTGTTGTCTTATTGCTATTACTAAAACTTTAAGAATATGTTGAAGAGATATGGAAAGAGTAGACAGACTTGTCTTGTTCCTGATTTTAGTGGAATCACTTTGAGTTTCTCTCCATTTAATTTAATGTTTGCTGTTGGCTTGCTGTGTATTGCTTTTTATTATATTTAGATATATTGTATTCCTGATCTCTCTACAACCTTTATCCTGAAGGGGTGTTGGATTTGGTCAAATGTTTTTTCAGCATCTAATGAAATGATAATATGTTTTGTTTTGCTTTCAGTTTATTTATATGATGGATTACATTGATAGATTTTTCATATGTTGAACCAGCTCTGCATGTCTGGGATGAAGTCAACTTGATCATGGTGGGTGATTTTTTTTTTGATGTGTTCTTGGATTCAGTTTGATAGTATTTTATTGAGTATTTTTGCATCCATGTTCATGAGTGAGACTTGTCTGTAATTCTCTTTCTTGGTTGAGTCTTTGTATGGTTTTGGGATCAGGGTAACTATAGCCTCATAAAAATGTTTGGCAGTGTCCCTCTGTTTCTATTATATGAAATACTTTTTGGAGTATAGGTATTAGCTATTCTTGGATGTTCTGGTAGAATTCTGCACTAAAACCTCTGGCCCTGGGCTTTTTTGGTTGGGAGACTTTTGATGACAGCTCCTATTTCCTGGCAGTTTATATGTCTATTTAAATTGTTCACTGGGTCTTGACTTAATTTTGGTATATGGTATCTCTCTAAAAATTGTCCATTTCTTTTACATTTTCCAATTTTGTGGAGTACCGGTTTTTGTAGTAAGACATAATGATTTTCTAAATTTCCTCAGTGTCTGTTGTTATGTCCCCTGTTTTATTTATGATTTTGTTAATTTGGATGTTTTCTCTCTGCCTCTTGATTAGTTTGGATAAGGGGTTTTCTATCTTGTTATTCTCAGAGAACCAGCTTTTTGTTTCATTGATTCTTGGATTTTTTTTGTTTCTATTTTGTTGATTTCAGTCCTCAATTTGATTATTTCCTGCCTTTTACGCCTCCTGGGTGAGTGTGCTTCTTTTTGCTCTAGAGATTACAGATGTGCTATTAAGTCACTAATGTGAGCTTTCTCTGTTTTCTTTATGTGGGCACTTAGAGCTATGAACTTTCCTCTTAGCGCTGCTTTCATAGTGTCCCATAGGTTTGGATATATTGTGCCTCAATTTTTGTTGAATTCAAGGAAGTCTTTAATTTCTTTCTTTATTTATTCCTTGACCCAGGGATGTTTCAGTAGTTGACTGTTCAGTTTCAATGAGTTTGTAGGCTTTCTGAGCATAGTATTGTTGTTAAATTTTAACTTTAATCCATGGTGATCCAATAAGATGCAGAGGGTTATTCCAAATTCTTTGTATTTGTGGAGGTTTGCTTTGTTACCAAGTATATGATCAGTTTTACAGAAGGTTCTATGAGGTGTTGAGAAGAAGGTGTAATTTTTTTTTGTTTGGGTGGAATGTTCTTTAGTTGTCGATTAAGGCCATTGGATTCATGACATCTATTATTTCTCTTATTTCTCTGTTAAGTATCTGTCTGGTTGACCTGTCCATTGGCAAGAGTGGAGTGTTGAAAGCTCCTACTATCAGTGTTCTGGGGGTTGATGTATAAGTTGAGTTTTAGTAATGTTTCTTTTACATATGTTGGTGCTCTTATATTAGGGGCATAGATATTCAGGATTAAGACTGCGTCTTGATGAATTGTTCCTGCTATGAGTAGAAAGTGTTCCTCTCCATCTCTTCTGATTGATTTTAGTATGAAATCAATTTTTTAGATGTTAGTACAGCTACACCCATTTGTTTCTTAGATCCTTTTGATTAGAAAAACTTTTCCCAAACCTTTACTCTGAGGTAGTGTCTTTCTTTGAGGATGAGGTGTGTTTCTTTTATATAGCAGAAGGCTGGATCCTGTTTTTGTATCCATTCTTAGTCTGTGTCCTTTTAAAAGTGAATTGAGTCCATTGATATTAAGTGATATTAATGACTAGTAATTGTTAACTCTGGTTATTTTTCAGTAGTAGTGTTTGTGTGTTTCCCTTATTTGGGTTATGCTGGTGGAGGGTTATCAGATGCCTGTTTTTGTGTGTACAGTTAGCTTCCTTGGGTAGGGGTTTTCCTTCCAGTACTTTCTTTATGGCTGTGTTTGTGGATATGTATTGTTTAAATCTGATTTTGTCATGGAATATCTTGTTTTGTCCATCAATGGTGAGTGAAAGCTTTGCTAGGTATAGTAGTCTTGGCTTGCATCCATGATATCTTAGTGCTGACAGCACATCTATCCAGAACCTTCTGGCTTTCACGGTTTCCATTGAGAAGTTAGGTGTAATTCTGATAGGTTTACTTTTAAATGTTACTTGACCTTTGCAGCTCTTAATATTCTTTCTTTATTCTGTATGTTTTGTGTTTTGATTATTATATGTCAAGGGAATTTTTTTGATCCAGTCTATTTGGTGTTCTGTAAGCTTCATGTACCTTCATAGGGATATCTTTCTTTATGTTGGGAAAGTTTTCTTCTATAATTTTGTTGAATATATTTTCTCTGCCTTTGAGCTGGGGTTGTTGATCTTCTACCTCCATTATTCTTAGGTTTGGTCTTTTCATGGTGTCCCAGATTTCCTGGATATTTTGTGTAAGGATTTGTTGGATTTAATGTTTTCTTTAAACAATGAGTCTAATTCCTCTATAGTATCTTTAGTGCCTGAGATTCTTTCCTCTCTCTCTTTTCTATTCTGTTAGTTATACTTTGTAGTCCCTATATGTTTTCCCAGATTTTCCATTTCCAGAATTCCCTTGGTTTGTGCTTTCTTTTTTAACCTCTATTTCAGTCTTTAATTCTTGAACTGTTTCCCTTACTGGTATGATTGTTTTTTCTTGGGTTTCTTTGAGGGATTTATTAATTTCTTCAAATTTTTTTATTTGTTTTCTCTTCCATTTCTTTAAAGGAATTTTTTTATTTCCTCCTTAAAGGTCTCCATCATTTTTATAAAGTTACATTTAAAGTCATTTTCTTCTACTTTTTCTGGATAAGGATGACCAAGTCTTTCTGTTGTGTGGTCACCGGGTTCTGGTGTTACCATGTTGCTTTTTAGGTTGTTGGAGAAATTCTTGCATTGGTGATTACTTATCTCTCCCTTCAGATGACGTTGGCAGTGTCATTGCATCTTTGTCTAATCCTTCCAGTGGCTGTCTGAGTGTTTGGGAGTTTTTCTTGGTCTTCTCTGTACTGTCAATATCTGTCTCAAAAAGCCTCTGAGGTCTCTATATGCCTGTTCTCTTGGTCTTCTTTCTGAGTTTGCTCTCTTTGTGCTCTCTTTTAATCCCCTCAGTGTTGTAGCAAGTTCTTGGTTTTCTCAGTATTATAGCAAGCTCTAAGCTCTTAGGTGGGGTGTGGCTAGTAGCTTGGAGGGGTCCAGTGGGTGGGTTTTGGTCTTGGGGGAGCCTAGCCATAGGAAACTCCCTGCTGGCTGGCTTGAAAAGCCAAGGGAGTTCGGGGAGGTTCTCAGGGTTTTGTTCCAATGTGGAGGTCCTAGAGACTGGGGCATCCTGCCATGTGGCTATTCACTCACCTCTTAAATTCCCTCAATATTGGAGTAAGCTGTGTTTCAGAGTTCCACCAAGATTGCAGGGGCAACTGTAGAACTTCTTAAAGCTATTCTCTGTTGTCTCTAAATATATTTTCTTCTTTCATAAAACAGTTGCACAAAATAAAGAAAAGTAAGAGTAGTTTGCAGATCTTGGTGAAAGTCCCATATTAGCCTCCAAATGCTTTATATTTGTAGCCCTGTCATGGCCTCTCTTTTTTTTAGATTTATTTATTTTATATGTATGAGTGTTTTGACATGTATGTATGTGAACCACATGTGTGCCTGATGCCCACAGAGGTCAGAGAAGGAATTGGATCCCTTAAAACTTGGATTGCATATGGTTGTGAGCTATCATGTGGGTTATGGGAATATCAAGACTTCCTAATAGGCCCTTCTTCATCTACCTCATTACCATCTACTATTAGTGCCAAGATCAAGCCTATTATTGACTCTGGGTCTGGAGGTACAGTATTTTAGGTTGTTGTGTGATCTTGGCTCCATAATTTCAATTCCCATAACCCACATAATGGCTCACAACCATATGCAATCCAAGTAAGAAAGATACAATCAGCTCTTTTTATTTTTATTTTTATTAAAAATTTCTGCCTCCTCCCCACCTCCCATTTACCACCCTCCCCCCTCCACTTCCCCTCTCTCTCCTGTCCAGAGAGCAGTAAGGGTTTCCTGCCCTGTGGCAAGTCCAAGTTCCTCACCCCTCCATCCAGGTCTAGGAAGGTGAGCATCCCAACAGGCCAGCCCCCCCCAAAGCCAGTATGTGTAGTAGGATCCAAATCCAGTGTCATTGTCCTTAGCTTCTCAGCAGCCCTCCTTGTCAGCCATGTTCAGGGAGTCTGGTTTTATCCCATGCTTTTTCAGTACCAGTCCAGCTGGGTTTGGTAAGCTCAGAATGGATCAGCCCCACCATCTCAGTGGATGGGAGCACTCCTTGCAGTCCAGACTTCCTTGCTCATGTTTTCCCTCCTTCTGCTCCTCATTTGGACTTTGGGAGCTCAGTCCGGTGCACCAATGTGTGGCTCTATCTCTATCTCCATCCACCGCCAGATGAAGGTTACCTCACAGTCCTGACTTTCTTTCTCATGTTCTCCCTCCTTCTGCTCCTCATCAGGACCTTGGGAGCTCAGTCCGGTGCTCCAATGTGGGGCTCTGTCTCTATCTCCATCCATCGCCAGATGAAGGTTCTATGGTGATATGCAAGATAATCATCAGTAATGCCTTTTCCGACTCCCTCTCCTCAGCTGCCCACGGAACTAGCTGGGGGCATCTCCCTGGATACCTGGGAACCCCTCTAGAGTCAAGTCTCTTAGTAATCCTAATATGGCTCCCTTAATTAGGATATATGCTTCCCTCCTCCCATATCCACCCTTCCTATATCCCAAGCATCCCATTCCCCCAAGCTCTCCCTATCCTCCCCTTCACGGTTTTCTCTCCCCATCTCCTCTTGCCCCCAACCCACCCCACCCCAAGTTCCCAATTTTTGCCCGGCAAACTTGTCTACTTCCAATATCCAGGAGGATAACTATATGTTTTTCTTTGGTTTCACCTTCTTATTGTCTTCTCAAGGATCATGAATTATGGGCTTGATGTCCTTTATTTATGGCTAAAAACCGATTATGAGTGAGTACATCCCATGTTCATCTTTTTGGGTCTGGGTTACGCTGAGTAGTATTCTAATATGTATATATTCCACAGTTTCTTCATCCATTCTTCCACTGAAGGTCATCTAGGTTGTTTCCAGGTTCTGGCTATTACAAATAATGCTGCTATGAACATAGCTGAACAAATGTTTTTGTAGTATGATTGGGCACCTCTTGGGTAGATTCCCAATAGTGGAATTTCTGGGTCCTGGGGTAGGTTGATCCCGAATTTCCTGAGAAACCGCCACACTGCTTTCCAAAGCGGATGCACAAGTGTGCATTCCCACCAGCAATGGATGAGTGTACCCCTTACCCCACAACCTCTCCAGCAAAGGTGTTTTTGATTTTCGCCAATCTTACAGGTGTAAGATAGTATCTCAAAGTTGTTTTGATTTGCATTTCCCTGATTGCTAAGGAGGTTGAGCATGACCTTAAGTGTCTTTTGGCCATTTGGACTTCTTCTGTTGAGAATTCTCTGTTCAGTTCAGAGCCCCATTTTTTAATTGGGTTAATTAGCATTTTGAAGTCTAGTCTCTTGAGTTCCTTATATATTTTAGAGATCAGACCTTTGTCAGTTGCAGGGTTGGTGAAGATCTTTTCCCAGTCAGTAGGCTGCCTTTTGGTCTTAGTGACAGTCTCCTTTGCTTTACAGAAGCTGCTCAGCTTCAGGAGGTCCCATTTATTCAATGTTTCCCTTAATGTCAGTGCTGCTGGGGTTATACATAGGAAATGTTCTCCTGTGCCCATATGTTGTAGAGTACTTCCTACTTTCTCCGCTATCAGGCTCAGTGTGTTCCTATTAATATTGAGGTCTTTAATCCATTTGGACTTGAGTTTTGTGCATGGTGATAGATATGGATCCACTTTCGTTCATCTACAGGTTGACATCCAGTGATGCCAGCACCATTTGTTGAACTAGCTCTCTTTCTTCCATTGTGTACTAATGGCTCCTTTATCAAAAATCAGGTGTTCATAGGTTTGTGGATTAAGATCCGGGTCTTCGATTCAATTCCATTGTTCAACTTCTCTGTTTTTATGCCAATACCAAGCTGTTTTCAATACTGTTGCTCTGTAATAGAGTTTGAAGTCAGGGATGGTAATGCCTCCAGAAGTTCTTTTATTATATAAGATTGTTTTGACTATCCTGGGTTTCTTGTTTTTCCACATAAAGTTGATTATTGTCCTCCTTTTCATTTCTGATCTTGTTAATTTGCATTTTCTCTCTCTGCCGTTTGATTAGTTTGGATAGGGGTTTGTCAATCTTGTTGATTTTCTTCAAGAACCAGCTCTTTGTTTCATTGATTCTTTGGATTGGTTTCTGTGTTTCTATTTTGCTGATTTCAGCCCTCAGTTTGATTATTTCCAGTCTTCTACTCCTCCGAGGTGAATCTGCTTCTTTTTTTTCTAGAGCTTTCAGCTGTGCTGTTAAGTCTCTAATGTTTGGTTTCTCCATTTTCTTTATGTGGGCACTTAGTGCTATGAACTTTCCTCTTAGCAGTGCCTTCATGATATCTTATAGATTTGTGTATGATATGTCTTTATTTTCATTGAATTCAAGGAAGACTTTAATTTCTTTCTTTATTTCTTCATTGACCCAGGGGTGGTTCAGTAGTTGACTGTTCAATTTCCATGAGTTTGTAGGCTTTCTGGGTTTAGAATTGTTGTTGAATTCTAGCTTTATTCCATGGTGATTCGATAGTACACAGTTGGTTACTACAATTTCTTTGTATCTATGGATGTTTGCTTTGTTACCAATTATGTGATAAATTTTTGAGAAGGTTCCATGAGATGCTGAGAAGAAGGTATATTCTTTTCTGTTTGGGTGGAATGTTCTATAGATGTCTGTTAGGTCTATTTGTTTCATTGCATCTGCTAGTTCTCTTATTTCTCTGCTGAGTTTCTGTCTGATTGACCTATCCATTGGTGAGAGTGGAGTGTTGAAATCTCCTACTATTAGAGTGTGGGGTTTGATGTATGCTTTGAGTTCTAGTAATGTTTCTTGTACATAAGTGGGTGCTTTTATATTAGGGGCATAGATATTCAGGATAGAGACTTCCTCCTGATGAATTGTTCCTGTTATGAGTATAGTCCATCTCTATCTCTTCTGATTGATTTCAGTTTGAAATCAATTTTGTTACATATTAGTATCACCACACCTGTTTGTTTCTTTGGTTCATTTGATTGGAAAACCTTTTCCCAACCCTTTACTCTGAGGTAGTGTCTGTCTTTAAGTTTGAGGTGTGTTTCTTGTGAACAGCAGAATATTGGGTCCTGATTTCGTATCCATTCTCTTAGCCTGTGCCTTTTTTTTTTCACAGAGACACAGGTCATCCTTGATGCCAAAATGCCCCCTTTATTGTGTTCAGGTGCAGCTTATATAGGAATCCTTAACTGATAGCCATGCCCCAGCCAAACCCACCAGAAACAACTCTCCTGCCATCAGGAACTCCTGAGAATCTCGTGCTCAGAGCAGCTGCAAGCTGTCTCAGAGCAGAGGACAACAAGTTGTTTACAAGAAATTCAGTATCTGGGGTTCACAGCTTCCAACACTCGAGTGTCCACCAACTCAAAAGCTAAGAAAGTCACATGTAAGATGTTCCCTGAGGCCTCCAGCAGAGGTATCACTGTTTACTTTATTATTTGAATGTATTTAATTTTTTGAGACATGGTCTCACTATGTAGCTTTTTCTAGCTGAAACTTGCTATATAGAACCAGCCTGCTTCAAACTCATGGAGATACACTCCTGCCTCTGCCTCCTGAGTGCTGGGTTTAAAAGAGCCCACTATCACACCTTGTCCCTTTGCTGCTTTTCTGTAATTCATCTATCTGGTATACCCATTAAGGTAAGTGAGAAGTGTCTTGATTTCTGGTTTTCATTTTTTCTGCTACTATGAAAGCTTCTTGAAGTTTACCATGTTGGAGGATGGAACATGGAATAAGCTAAATCCCTATTCCCATGCAATAGTCCCTCAGTTTTGATCACTCATATTTGGCTCCAGGATAATCTCTTATCCCATTTAGGGGAAAGCTGTGTCCCTTGTGTTTAGCCTGTGCCTTTTTATAGGTGAATTGAGTCCATTGATATTAAGTGATATCAAAGACCAGTGGTTGTTAACTCTGGTTATTTTTTCTGGTGGTAGAGTTTGTGTGTTTTCCTTTTTAGAGTTGTGCTGGTGGAGGGTTGTCAGATGTTTGTGTTATTATGGGTGTTGTTGGCTTCCTTGGTTTGTGATTTTCCTTCTAGTATTTTCTGTAAGGCTGGGTTTGTGGCAACATATTGTTTAAATCTGTTTTTGTCCTGGAATATCTTGTTTTCCCCATCGATGGTGAATGCAAGCTTTGCTGGATATAGTAGTCCATGTTCTCTTAGTGTCTGCAGCACATCTATCCAAGACGTTCTGGCTTACATGGTTTCCGTTGAGAAGTCAGGTGTGATTCTGAAAGGTTTCCCTTTATATGTTACTTGACCTTTTTCCCTTGCAGCTCTTAATATTTGTTCTTTATTCTGTCTGTTTTGTGTTTCGATTATTATATGGCGAGGGGATGCTTTTTTTGATCCAGTCTATTTGGTGTTCTGTATGCTTCTTGTACCTTCATAGGAATATCCTTCTTTAGGTTGGGGAAGTTTTCTTTTATAATTTTGTTGAATATATTTTCTGGGCCTTTGAGTTGTAATTCTTCTCCTTCTCCTACCCCTATTATTCTTAGGTTTGGTCTTTTTATTGTGTCCCAGATTTCCTGGATGTTTTGTGTTAAGAATTTGTTGGATTTGTTTTGTTCTTAAATCAGTGAGTTTATTTCCTCCGTAGTATCTTCAATGCCTGAGATTCCTTCTTCTATCTCTTGTATTCTATTGGTAATACTTGTTTCTGCAGTTCCTGTTCATTTACCCAGATTTTTCATATTCAGCTTTCCCTCGGTTTGTGTTTTCTTTATTACCTCCATTTCATTTTTCAAGTCTTGAGCTGTTTCCCTTACCTGTTTGATTGCTTTTTCTTGTTTTTCTTGGGTATCTTTGAGAGATTTATCAATTTCCTCAATCTTTTTGTTTGTCAACTCTATTTCTTTATGGCAGTTTTTTACCACCTGTTTAAGGTCCTCTATTATTTTCATAAAGTACTGTTTAAAGTCTATTTCTTCTATTTTTCTGGAGTTGGGTGTTCAAATCTTGTTATTTTTGGATGCCTGGATTCTGGTGATGTCATGTTGCCTTTCAGGTTGTTGGAGGAATTCTTGCATTGGCACCTGCCCATCTCTTCCTTCAAATGGAGCCAGGAGAGTCTTGGTGTCTTGGTCCAGTCTGCTGTGACTGACTCTCTAGGTGGATCTCCTCAGTGCAGGAGCAGGAACAGTTCCTGTCCCTCTGGATGAAACCCCTCAGCACCGAAACAGGGATGTCTGGTATTCCAAGGCCACCTCAGACAGTGGGGGAGAGATAGACGGAGGGAGGGGTGGCCGAGAGTACCTCTCCCAGTGGCATACCTTTTCCAAAAAGGCCATATCTCCTAATCCTTCCCAAACAGTTCCATCAGGTGGGGACAAAGTTTTTAAATATATAAGCTTATGGGGCTATCTCATTTAAGCCATCATACCCAGTGATTGATAAGATTGAAAAGAAAAAAAAAGAAGAATGAAGAGATTAAAGCACTGGAACAAGCTCACAAATGTTGACTAGACCTTGCTTTGTGCTTAATGTTGGACTCAACCTGAGTCTTGTATTCAAAGATTCAAAAGTCCAGTCTGTCTCACAGTATTATTTTAGCTAGTATAGAACTTCCCTTATGGAAACAACATACTGGAGTATTTACAGCCCATGTAAGCAAGAAACATCTCCCTCTTGCTCCATGGTGGAGACTAATAAATACAGGTATGGACTGAAAGTATCAAATGAAAAAACTCAGAAATAAGATTTATGTTTTATGTTATACACAGTTCCAAGTAGCATAATGTGATCTCAAGTTTTGCCGCATGGTCTCCCACTAAGGCCTTCTTTGTCTGTAGCTACACCTTATATACTACCTGCATAGTGGTTCTTTAGACTCAACCCAGTCATCAGATCTATTTCCACCTATACTTATATCCATGTTATCCTTGTTTTGCTTTACTATGTCCCTAAACCATGAGAGCAATGAGTGTAATCAGCTATGTCATTACAGTAGCTCTGAAGACCCAGATTCCACAAGTTGGAGAGCCAGGGAGACTGCTGGGGTATTTCAGCCCAAATCCCAAGGCTCAGTACCAAGGAAGATGATTGCAAAACCCTCGGTCTGCAAGCAGGAGAAGGGTGTACCAATCCAAGCAAGGCAGAAAAAGGGAGGCAAATTTTTCCTCCCTCTTAGCCTTTTGTTCTGTCCATGCCCTCAGTAGATTAGAAGATGGTACTCATATAGGAAAGGTACTGATGAGGTTCACTGACTCAGATGATGAGGTCATCTGGAAACATTCACATACCCACAAATAATATTTAGTTAAATACCTGGAAACCCCTCAATCATGAAATCAACTATTAAATTGCTGTCAACACCCTTTGTCTAATCCATCATCTGCAGCAAGTATTCTTCCTTTCAGTATATTGGTAAATAAAAGCATAAGTATATTAAGAGTCAAAAAGAAGTAGAGAAAAATCTGAACCCAGGCCTTCCTTATTCAAGGACTCAGTCTTCTGCTTATTAGTGCTCCTGCTCAGTGCACACTACCACAACACACTTTTTCTGTCGATTGAAAGCTACTTTTTATTTATTTTTTATTAGACTATAAAATAATGGGTTTTGTTGTAACATTAAAGATAGATAGATAGATGATAGATAGATAGATAGATTGATGATAGATAGATAGATAGATAGATAGATAGATAGATAGATAGATAGATGATAGGGATAGTTATCAGCTCAGAAAGCCCCAGGACCAAGTTCTCAACACAAAGGAGATTTGATTCACTCCAGAGGGACAAGAGGGAGGGAACAAGAGACAAAGACAGGAAATAAAGGACAAGTGAGTACATAAGGGAACAAAGGAGAGGAAGAAGGGGTATTTGTTTGGAGGTGGGGGTGGACCAAAAGACTGCATCTAGATAGAGAGGAAACAGATGCAGCCCCTATGAAAATGGCAGTTTATAAAGATAAAAGGGAAAACACCTTATGAGGGCGAGGTGTTTAATTTTAATTGTGCCTGTTAATTAGGTGAGGAAAAGTGGTTTTGATTGCTGGTCTTCAATATTTCAACAGCTGAATCTTGGCAGTCAGCCTCAGGAGGAAGAAGTGGAATATACTTTGTGGGTGTGTTTTAGCAAGGCAGAGGGAATGAGAGAGAAGGGCAAGGACTTCCAGAGCCTTGTTTGGGCTGGCAAGAGTCATTTCATATGTCAATGTGCTTTGCTCATATCATCTACCCATTACCCTCTCTTATCCTTTATCCCTGATTTGTCCCCTTCAATTGCCAAAGTCTGTTCAAAGGCATACATACTCTTTTTTCTAAATGCAGATGTAGATTCTGCATTTTAGAAAAAGCAGAAGTATTTTCCAGAGTTTGGCTTATTTCATTTACTATGTTAATATTCAGCTTCATGCATTTTTCTGAAAGTGACATAATTTCATTCTTCATTATAGCAGATTAATACTCGTGTGTGTGTGTGTGTGTGTGTGTGTGTGTATGTGTGTGTGTGTGTGTGTGTGTATCTTATTTTCATTTCCCTTTCATCTGCTGATGAACATCTGGGCTCTTGCCCATTATGTTAGTCTCCATCAGACATGTCTGTTTTCCTGAACAGACAGTCTCTCAACTGATCTGTCTATGAGTCTTAGCCTCATGGGAACCCTGGCTTGGCTTCATTGAGCTGTATGGTCTCTACCTCCCCTTCCTGTGTTCTGTGACCACTGATTCCTCCTTCCTCCATAGGGTCTGTTCTCAGTAGGCCATCATACTGAGAAGTCTCCACCAGATTTATTTTGTGACTTGCATGCATGTGGTGTGTCTTTGTGTGAGTCCTTCAAAAACACAAAACCAAGAGAAAGAAAGAACTGGGGAATTGGCTTACAACCATTATGATGGCTGAGAATGACAATAGACTACTTGTAAACTTGTCTACCTGGGATGCTGGTGGCATGGCTCAGGTCAAGCTGGATGTCCTCAGCACAAAATAAGCAGATATTGTAGCTCTCAGAGACCAATGATCCAAGAACATAGGTTTCCTGGCAAAAGTTGTAGCATCTCAAGGTCAAGGAGTCTGGAGTTCTGAAGGCAAAGAGAAAGAAGAAGAATCTGTATCACAATAGCAGGAGAGGGGTGGTTCCTTCTTTTATTCACCTAGGCCCAGCGCTCACTGGATGGTGTCATCCATACTGAGGGTGTCTCTTAACCACCCAGTCTGCCAGCTCATATTCCACTCTCCTCTAGAAACACACTGGAAATAAGCACTTGCATATCTCCAGGTAATCCTTGATATTATCGTGTTATCATCTAAAATACATCATCACCATATCCATCACTGCAGCACTCCTGACCTGTACTACAGATCTGCAAAGGAGTTTATATTAGTCCCAGTTGCAGATGAACTGTCTCAATGACATTTAACATGTTGGTGCAGTTCACACAGCAGATGAGGGTGGATTGTGTCTGGCTTGTAGGCCAATTTACTCCTGCTTTTCTGCCATGAATCTTAATCCTGAAGATGATAAGAAGAAAAGATTTGTAAAAATATTGCCCTTCTCTTTCAAATGCTAGCAAGTAGATAACAGGGAGTTTAAACTCTTTCACAGAAAAAAAGATGGCCCTCAGACAATGAAAGGAGGGCTTTGTTTCTGTATTCCAAAGCCCGTGTTGATGAGATTTTATAACTGATTTACTGTAGACATACCGCATGTGCAGATTATTGAGAAAGTCACCACTGTGATTTCTATCCTCAAACCAAAGGCCAGCTATTCAATACTAACTATGCCAGGTTCTGTGTCACTTGGGAACAATAATATGTCATGTTCCCTGCCAGTCTAGATATATACTTTTCATTACTGCCAGGGGCAGGCATGTAAATATGTAATTATAGGAATGTGCAAAATTTTCTTTAATGGAGTAAACCACAAATCTATGGATCACGGAGAAAGGGCCAGTATCTATCTCCCCTGTTGATTAGGAAGGCTCACAATAACAATCAGAAAACCCAATTTGCAGTGGCTTAAAATGAGGAGTTTGAGTTTTTTCCTTTATAGGGCATGAGGTTGTGGACATTGTTCAAAGGTCAGTCTTGCATTGACCTGTCCATCATGGTTACATGATAACTACCATAGTCCATGTTATTACATTTGTGATCCTGACAGAAAGGTGGGCAGAGTGGGAAGATGTCATCACTTTAATCATAACCTTTAGGAGAAGAAATGCTTCCATTTATAACATTGTAGGGTTATGGTGGATGTTATAGACGTGCACTGCTGCAAGACTCTCTAGGAAATCAGAGTCTGGGATCGTTCATGGTAATCTTGAATCGTAAGTGGCTCATGATCTTCTCACAGCATCTAGAGCTCCTGTCTGTAAGGACTTTATCTCTTTTTTATCTTCCAACCATGTTGTAATGAAAAAAATAAAAATAAAGAAGATACCAAGCCCTGTAAATATCCAGCCAAAGGAAACCATATCTGTATCGCTCAAAAATTTAGTCATCGTGTAATTAAACAAATTATAGAATCCTTTAATAGTGATATTATCAGACATTTTTAACCTTAATGCTTAATTTCAATCAAATGAAAAATTACCTGTAATTACCGTTGTCTGCCACTAGATGGCGCAGTGCACCTAGGTTCACTTTTTTTTTTTGGAAACCAAAGATGGCGTCCCAAAAGATGGCGTCCCGCGCAGAGCACAGTAGCTGGGGAAGCGGCGGCGATGTTCCGGTAGCTTAAAATCAACGGTGTATCTCTGCAAAAGCTGCACAAACCGCTGGCAACGTTGAGTCTCTACAAGAGCTTCACGAACAATTTGGCGGGTGACCTGGGGAACGCGCGCGCGTGCGTGTGCGGGACTCCCAACGGCTGGCTACGGCTACGGGGACGCGCGGGGAGTGCAGGAGCGAGCCGCGGTTTTGTAAAAAAAAAATTGCTTGCTCCGGCTCAATCAGCTGAATTAAAGTTGAGCCCGGCTGTGAATTTTGAGCAGGGATCTGCTGACCGCAGCAGACTGTGGGGTACGGGTGGTCTCAGGAGGCTTGGCTGCCCAGGGTTCTGCCCCACGTGAGAGCGCCAAATGTACGGCGGGCACCTGCGGAAATGTACCGGCGGGTACCGGCGGTACCGGCGGTCAGAGGGGTTAGGGAATAACCAAGATAGTCCTTTTATAATAAATCAGTTTTAATAAAAGGGGAAATAAGGGAACTTACAGAACCAAGGGTCCAGCAGAACAGAAGGTAACGCGGGGGAAAGAAAACGGGCTCCTCCTGGCGCCCCGATGCTATTTAAGGGGTATCCTACCTTGCTGGGGCAGCCACGCCCCTGAACGCAGGGATTGGGCCAGCTGCCCCAACAAAATGTGGGCTGGATTCTTTCCATAGACTCACCCTCACACTGAGGTCTTTTTCTACCTTTGAACTTCTTTTTTGTGCCCTTGATGGTTGTGGAGTTCTCATCTCCCCTTTGATCACCTTAACTTCTCTCTTCCCAAATGCTGCTAAGGTTTTCTGGATGGTAATCAGTTTCACCCAGTTCTTCTGGCTCACTAGATTCTGACTACAAATCTGCACACATCCTCAGCCTTTATAAAAGTTTCAGGTACAGTGATATCACATGCCCAAATCCCCATGCTTACAGCCTCAGCAGCCTTTATGATAATCCCCTTCTCCCTTTTTGATGAATGCTGTGCAGAAGACTCACCTAGTAAGTTTATCCAGAAGTCCTCAGTTACCTGTAAGTTCAGGTCTATCCCAAGGTAGGAAAGGAAAGTTTCACCTCTAGTCCCCCCATCTTCTGTAAATATTATGTTCATTTCTAGGAAGAGAATCATTTCATAGTTTCAGGTAAAGGAGAATAATGAATAGGCATTTCTATTTCTAGTTTCTCTCTCTACTTGAATTCTAATCTTATCTATCCTGATTTCTGACCAGATAGGGAAGAACAATTATCTAAATTTCTATACCTGAATGGGGTCTATGTTAGTTACATTTCTCATTACTGTGACAAAAATATCTAACAAATTACTTGAAGGAGGGATTTATTTTGGTATGGCAGACAAGGCATGGTGGCAGGAGTGAATTGAGGTTGGCCGTTCACTTTCTCCATTTTGTTTAATCCTGGACTCTGACCTCATGCAATGATGCTGCTAACTTTTAGGATGGGTCTTCCCACTTCAGTTTAATCTCATTGACATGTACAGAGAAACTTGTCTCCTATTCTAGACCCTCACAGAGCATAATGAGAATGTCAGTTGTCTTTTACAGGTATGGTAAGAACAAATGAGTTGTGACAAGTAAAGTGTTCAGAGCAGTGTTTGGCATACAGCAAGTATCAAACTATTGTTTGTGAAGAGAAAACTATTATAATCACTACCATTATCAATATTATTCTTATGACTGCAGTGCTAATGGACCTCAGAAATGAGAATAAATTAAGACAGATTCTTATCACAGACCTTGCAGATCCAAATAACTTTGTTCACTAGCTTTACACAAAAATCTATTTGGGGCATATTCTTCAGTGTCAGTCTCAGGTGCTGCTGTCTTCAAACCAGCAGTGATTGGTGGTTCTGTCCTTCAACAAATGGCATTCCTCACCAAGCAGAGAGCAATGAGTCAGTGTTTCAGAATCATGAATGTGGCTTAGTATAGGAATAGTGACCCACGAAATACAATCTGTTTTGTATACCCCACCCCCTGCTGTGTGACACTGGGCAGCGTACTATGTCACTCTGGACCCTAGTTTCTTGTCAAAGTGGCTCTACTAGGGAAAGGATCATGACTAGTTACCCCTCTCTGATTCTTGTTTGTAGGTGTTTAGAGAGTCAATTGTCCTATTTGTTTAATGCTAATATAACAGTGTACCTGAGACTGGGGGCTTTATTGGAGATCCATTTCCTACTATTAAAATACCTTGGTAGCCCAGGGCAAAGGCAGAAATGTATTAGGGGAATGAGGTAGGAAGGAAGCAAACTCCTTTTATCAGATGCCCACCCTCTCCAAAAAGGCATTTGCTCTCCTATTTTAATTCCCTCTTAGAAAGCCTGTATCTTAAGCTGTTATCACATAAATTTTGGGGAATGCTTTAAAAAATACAGCACCATCAAATGCAGACCTCTTGGTGAGCCCTTAAGAGACATCTCTTGTTCAGGTGTAGTGAGGAGCTGTGGGCAGGCCAGCTCCTAGCCGCCTGGCTAGCTTATGCCCCAAAATAACAACACACAAATTGTATTCTTTTAAACACTGCTTGGCCCATTAGCTCTAGCCTCTTACTGGCTGACTCTCACATTTTGCTTTAACCCATATTTAATAATCTGTGTAACACCACGAGTGGTGTCTTACCGGGAAAGATTCAGCATGTCTGACCTGGCGGCTGGTTCCATCGCTTCTGTCTCAGGTTGGAGAATCATGGCGACTGACCCAGAGAAGAGAGGCATGATGATTGCCTGAGGCATCTGCCTCACTCCCAGCATCCTGTTCTGTCTACTCCACCCACCTATGTTCTAACCTATCAGGCCAAGCAGTTTCTTTATTAATTAACCAATGAAACAGAGGATAAATAAAAACACTCCTACATCATTCAGGGACACATGGTAACATTCAGCACAAGTACTCTCTTCCCCTCCTTACAGGTGTCCCACTGAGGCTTCTGTGGGTCTAGTTATTCTTACTCCATGCTGAGGTTTGGTCTTGCTTGACTTCTTCTGTAGACATTGGGAATGTGACCAGGGATGGGGACTACCATCATGGAGCAGCCACCTTGGAGCCATCCCTTCCCTGGTTCTGCTGTCCTTTAGCTTATTAATTCATCACAAGCCCATCTTCCCTATCTGCTCCAGCCCCACTGTTAATATCTACTAATACCTCATTAGTAGATACAGTAACTCCATCTTCATAGGAACTCTACAGCTTTCCTGACTTTGCTGGGCTCCACATCCAGCACAGAGAAAGTGCAGTGGTTAGTCAAGTAGCCTCTGAGGTGGGTCATAGGTGCCAAGCACAATTTTGTGAGACCATGGGAAAACAGAATCCTCTGGAGCCTCCCTTCCCTTCTTAGACAGGGTACTATTTACAGTGATGCCCCATGGATTTTTTCATTAAAACTTAATTTATATTATTCATTTTTAATAGTCATGCTATAATAGTAAGAACTACTTGTAAGAATAAGTACCAGTAAATATTAATAATAAGGTATTTAGAATAATTTCGGTACTTATTATACTCTAAATATTCACTTCCCTTTCTCTGTTTTCCTCTTTCATATTTTCTCTTTTCAAGCAAGTCAAAAAATGTGTACCCAATGTTTCATTTTCTCACCAGGACATCACAACCGTGTCCCCAGCTTTGATTTTGGTCTGTTCACCTTACCAGGCACATCTTTACACACAGTGAAGGCCTGAAAACCTAGTCTGTCATTTTGCTCTCTCTCAGAAATGTATAGTGGTCAGGGTCTGAGTTCCAGATGTTGACTTCTCAGGTATAGGAGGTCAGCCCAGCTGTAGTGTGGGAGGTCTTTCTGTCTATGTGTTGCTTTTATTGGTTAAAGAAAAAACAAAACTGTCTTGGCCTATAGCAAGACAGAACTTAACTAGGCAGGGAAAACTAAACTGAATGCTGGGAAAAAGGAGGCAGAGTCAAGGAGAAGCCATGTAGCCCCACCAGAGACACATGCTGAAACTTTACCACAGCTTCATGGTGATATACAGATTAATGGAGATGGTTTAATTTGAGATATGAGTTAACCAGAAATGCACTTAAGTTTTTGGCCAAACAGTATTGCAAATAATATGGTTTCTGTGTGTTTATTGTGGGACTGGGTGGGACAGAAACCTCCTACTACAAAACTGGATCTTCTATGCCCCACACTGTGCTTCAGTGTGATCTTCCTCACATGTCTCACTTTAGCTCATGTCTTCTAGGAACCATGTTCCTCTCCTCTGAGCTCTAAAACAGGCATCTTTTATCATGCTTCTATGGAGTATTTCAGAGCTATCTCCAATGCTTTTTTCTGCACTGTGCCTTCTATTTACCTATTGGTGGGCCATGCATATTCTATGGACAGCTCCCAGAGTAATGTTCCTTAGGACATCTCTCAATTTGGCAGACTACAGATGCTAAGGGAACCAACATTTTTGTGAGTGCTTACCCAATGCTAGATTTGCATGCTAATGTGTTTACTTTTATAGTAGTTTTATGAGGTTGTCACTCAGTCTTGGCTGAAGACCAAGGTGGCAATAATTAAACAGGGAATTTAATGTTTACAACTAGTAACCAGATGTAAAGTATAGACTTGGCCCTGAAATAAAACATAAATCAGAAATTGTAGGGGGCAATTAACAGTGTGTTTCTTAAAGAGCAGAGCAGAGAGAGAGAGAGAGAGAGAGAGAGAGAGAGAGAGGGGGGGGGGGCCATGGAGAGAATTCAGACTCACACCCTTGAGGTCAGCAATGTCAGGCAGCTGTTCTAGACAGAGAAGCAGGGACCATGGAACTTATTTTAAGTGTTGGGAAATCTGTGACATGTATTTCTGAAAGGAAGGAAATACCAATGATGGTGGAATAGCTACATGGTGTTCTCAGTAGCAGGAACCTCCAGGGAAAAGCTATGCCTTCCCCTTCTCAGGTATCAGGTGTCCTGAACTGTCTGCATCACCCAGCAGTTTTGGGTTGAAGAGTCCCAGCCCCTACACACAGGAACCGTGTATGCTCCTGTGACAAAGAAAATAAGGGAACTTCCCCATGATTAAATAACAACTACAAATGAAGGCAAGATTTGATCTGTTCCCTACCATTCCTCTCAAAATTTAGAACCAATGGGTGAGTGAATGACCTGCAGACCCACAGATCATAGCTCATCTAGTCCAAAGCCATAGAGAGCTGTGTTATGTGGCCCTCTCAATCTGACAGCCTCTTTGCTACCTTTTAGGTCATCCACTGGAGCTCCCCCAAAAAGCTCTGTGTGAAGAACAAACTTGTGGAATTCTTTCACAACCTCTACCTGACCTTCCTGGTGTATGATGGCAACCTCCTGCGGAGGGAGCTCTTTGGCTGCCCCAGAGAAACTGATGTCAACAGTGAAAATGTGAGTGTTCAACAGATAACGGGAGAGATTGGCCACATTCTCCATTGTCCTTGTTGGGTTTTTCAGTCTGCTCAAGACTGTACACTGAGGAGCAAGACCCTTGACCTGCCATAGAATCCGTGGCTCAATGAGGCAATGGTCAGATCATCTGGTCACTTCCTCTGGATCAATTGGGACTTGGCAGGAGACATTAGCTCAGTTGAATGGGTCAGAATGAGTTTTCAGGCAGATCAAGCTATCAGATTTTTATTGTCTGCTTCATGGCCAGGAAATTCCAAAGCTTGTGGTGGTGAAGGCACAGAATTCATTGGCTGGAGCCTAGGGTGACACAGAGGGAGACATCCACAGGTACTGGCTTCTTTCTGGTTGGTTTGGGCAAGGAAAGTGTTGAGTGAAGAGTTACAGGAATAGCTGAAGATATTGGGTGTTTCTGTTATTATTGTTATTTCCTATTCTTTCATATGCAGTAACTCATTTTTCTTCATCGAGTCCGTTTTTTACTATTGAAAAAGTTCAAGTAGAGAAATTAAACAAATTGTCCATGGTAACAGCAAGCAATGATGCCAGCTGTGACTAACACTGAACTCTTAAGGATATAGAAAAAGAGCATGGTAGCCAAAGGGAACAGAAACATAGAGTCAAGATGAACTGAGTTTTACTCTAACCATGACCTTTGTTGACACCAAAAACACAGGTCTCATCATAAAGGGAAAAAAGTTTCTTGAGCCAATGTAGTGAAAGCTGTGGGCAGCTTCCTGCCACCTGGCTCCCGGCCACCTGGCTAGCTTATGCCCTGAAATAACAACACACAAACTGTATTCATTTAAACACTGCCTGGCCCATTAGTTTCAGCCTCCTATTAGTTAATTCTCACATCTTGCTTTAACCCATATTTAGTAATGTGTGTAGCACCACAAGGTGGTGTCTTACTGGGAAGGATTCAGCATGTCTGACCTGGTGGCTGGCTTCATGGCGACTGTCTCAGAGAGGAGAGGCGTGATGACTGCCCGAGGCATCTGCCTCACTCCCAGCATTCTGTTCTGTCTACTCCACCCACCTATGGGCTGGTCTATCAAATGGGCCAAGGCAGTTTCTTTATTTTTTTATTTTTATATTTTTGATGGAATATCAACTATGGTTATATATGTGATTGCAAGTGGAACTGGGTTATGTTATAAAATGTATTTCTTTTTTTTTCTAGTACATTTTTTTATTAAAGATTTCCATCTCCTCCCCCTTCCCTCCCCTCCCTTCCACCCATACCCCCACTCCACCCCTCTCCAAGACAAAGAGCCATCAGGGTTCCCTTCACTATGTTAAGTCCAAGGTCCTCCCAGCTCCCCCTAAGTCCAGGAAGGTGAGCAACCAAACTGACAAGGCTCACAGTGAGCCCGTCCATGCTGTAGAGGTCATGTTCATTGCCATTGTCCTTGGTTTCTCAGTCCTCCTCCACCGTCAGCCACATTCAGAGAGTCTGGTTTGGTCCCCTGTTCCATCAGTCCCATTCCAACTGGACTTGGTGGTCTCCCGTTTAGATCTGTCCCACCGTCTCAACTCCTCACAGTCCTGACTTCCTTGCTCATGATCTCCCTCCTTTTGCTCCTCATCAGGACCTTGGGATCTCAGTCCGGTGCTCCTATGTGGGGCTCTGTCATTTTCTCCATCCAATGCCAAGTGAAGGTTCTATGATGATATGCAAGATATTCATGAGTATGGCAATAGGATCTGTACATTTCTGGCACCCTCTCCTCAGCTGCCCAAGGACCTAGCTGGGGGCGTCTTCCTGGACACCTGGGAACCCCTCTAGAGTCAAGTCTCTGCCAACCCTAGAATGGCTCCCTTAATTAAGATATATAATTCCTTGTTCCCATATCCACTTTTCCTATATCCCAACCATCCTATTCTTCCAAGCTCTTCCCATCCTCCACTTCACACTTTTCTCTCCCCATTCCCCCCTCCCCCCTCCCCCCACCCCCATGTTCCCATTTTTTGTCTGGCAATCTTGTCTACTTCCAGTATCCAGGAGGATAACTATATGTTTTTCTTTGGATTCACCTTCTTATATAGCTTCTCTAGGATTTTTTTTTTTTACGAATTATAGGCTCGATGTCCTTTATTTATGGCTAGAAATCAATTATGAGTGAGTACATCCCATGTTCATCTTTTTGGGCCTGGGTTACATCACTCAGGATGGTGTTTTCTATTTGCATCCATTTGCATGCAAAATTCAAGATGTCATTGTTTTTTACCGCTGAGTAGTACTCTAATATGTATATATTCCACACTTTCTTCATCCATTCTTCCACTGAAGTGCATCTAGGTTGTTTCCAGGTTCTGGCTATTACAAATAATGCTGCTATAAACATAGTTGAACAAATGCTTTTGTAATATGATTGGGCATCTCTTGGGTAAATTTCCAAGAGTGGGATTGCTGGGTCCTGGGGTAGGTTGATCCCAAATTTCCTGAGAAACCTCCATACTGCTTTCCAAAGCGATTGCACAAGTTTGCATTCCCACCAGCAATGGATGAGTGTACCCCTTACTCCACATCCTCTCCAGCAAAGGCTATCATTGGTGTTTTTGATTTTAGCCATTCTGACAGGTGTAAGATGGTATCTCAAAGTTGTTTTGATTTGCATTTCCCTGATTGCTAAGGAGGTTGAGCATGACCTTAAGTGTCTTTTGGCCATTCGAACTTCTTCTGTTGAGAATTCTCTGTTCAGTTCAGTGCCCCATTTTTTAATTGGGTTAATTAGCATTTTGAAGTCTAGTCTCTTGAGTTCCTTATATATTTTGGAGATCAGACATTTGTCTGTTGCGGGGTTGGTGAAGATCTTTTCCCAGTCAGTAGGCTGCCTTTGTGTCTTAGTGACGGTGTCCTTTGCTTTACAGAAGCTACTCAGCTTCAGGAGGTCCCATTTATTCAATGATGCCCTTAATGTCTGTGCTGCTGGGGCTATATGTAGGAAGCGGTCTCCTGTGCCCAAATGTTGTAGAGTACTTCTCACTTTCTCCTCTAACAAGTTCAGTGTGTTCAGATTGATATTGAGGTCTTTAATCCATTTGGACTTGAGTTTTGTGCATGGTGATAGACACGGATCTACTTTCATTCTTCTACAGGTTGACATCCAGTTATGCCAGCACCATTTGTTGAAGATGCTTTCTTTCTTCCATTGTGTGCTTTTAGCTCCTTTATCAAAAATCAGGTGTTCATAGGTTTGTGGGTTAAGGTCTGGGTCTTCTATTCGATTCCATTGGTCGACTTCTCTCTTTTTATGCCAATACCAATGAAAACAACACAAACAGAAGACTCTTCCACATCAAGCCAATTTTAGTTCCATAGACTAGGAACACAAATTTGAGTCACCCCAAATTCCATGTTCCAATGTGGAAGCAGTTTTATGAAGTTATGTAAGTTTACAGGACAAAAATAATCATAAATCAAGACAAGTTTAAAATACATCAGTGGGTACATCAGGGAGGCAGGTACAGCAAGATGGGGGAAGCTTTTCTATAGGAAGATGCTCTCTTATCTTTTAGGACAGTGGAAGCTAATGGTCTGCTACTTACTAGATTGTCAAAGGTTTTAATCTATTAGTCACAAGATGTTAGTTCACAGAGGTAGACAAGAAATGGCTGTCCTGTAGAGTTAGAACTAACCCAAGGTAATTAGCCTCAAAGGCATGCAGCATTCCAGTCTCTCCAGAATCCTAAAACTCTCCTCAGTCAATCAGTCTGCAAGCACAGCTTCTTTCCTTGAATTTTTGTTCAGATTTCTCATTTCTACTTATGTGACCTCAAACAAGATACCCCATGTCCCTGTATCTCTAATTCTTCCATTGCAAAATGGGCAAGAAATGGCATATATGCTCAGCATCTGCTGTGTATTCGATTCTAAGAAAATATGTGGTACTTTTTCTCTCTTTCCCAATGTCCTCAGTATCAGTCATTCAGTATAGAAATACATACAGAGGATGTTCTTCTCATTCTGAGCACTGAGACAGATGAAAGGGGGACTGAGGATATGGTTAAGTATAATGACTGCACCAGCAAAGGATGCCAGTCCAGCACTCATACGGCAGCTCGTCATCATCTATAACTCCAATTTCAAGGGATCTGATGCACCCTTATGGCTTCTATGCCACTATGTGCATGTGGCATGCATACATACATATACGCAGGCAAACATTTATACACTTAAAATGAAAATAAATGAGTGAATCTGTGAAGACAGACAGTGGAAGGAAAGAAGGAAGGGACAGTAGTGCCTTCCTCAGAGTTTTTGTCTCATAGCAGGAAAACATAGCTAGCTCATTGATAACCAACCACCCAACCACCCAAGCTGTGAGAAAAATTTATTAACTAATAACCAGTCTACATACAATGACTAGTGAAAAGCCAGGCAGATTCTTTTTTGGGGGAGCACCAAAGTGGAGGTAAAATTGATACTGAAACCTAACTGACAAGAAACTCAAATAGGGGAGATACAGATACATTCCAGGCAGAAGATGTATCTGGTGTCACAGACACAGGATTGGTTTGGAGAACAGGGTAGGTTCTAGTGGGTGGGACAGAGAAAAAGACATAGCAGCTAATAAACAGATAGATGGACATCATGTGAGCTGACAAAGGTTTTTTTTTTTTTGTAAATTAAGCGAAAGAGAGTAACCCAATCTAGAATTTTCCTCTGAGACTGGCAAGGCTTTTAGGTCTTAGGTGTCCTGAAAAGTCTTTTAGACTCCCTATGGAAGGTCGGAAGAACTTCCTGGCCTTTTATGGAGTAAGTGATCACAATGCTAATACCACATTCTGAATCACAGTGAAGTTGCTACTTGTTCCAGCTTTCCCCTGTATCCTCCTAGACCCCTCAGTATCTACAGTTCTCTGCTGGCAACAGAGAAGGGAAGTCAGAAAGCATTCGAATCTCTTGGGCTCTGAGAAGCACTGTTTCTATTCACCCCATTTTCCTCAGCTTTTCTCTTTGCTCAAATCAGAGTTTATTCTCGGCAATGATGGTTGAGTGCCTGCTTGGAGTTTTCTCCCAAAAGCCCAGTGTAAACTCTGTTTTCCATCATTTCCCCTCTGTGACTGTCTACCCATAATCTGCACCCCTGTGTTCTCAGGGTTAAACATCAGTGCTTCAAAGACTGCCTGTCCCCTTTTCCTATATCCAGAGGATGAAGCAGTCACTTTCTGCCTTTCTCCAAACCTAGAACTGTGCTTGATTGTTCATTATGTACATGTAAATTCAAGCCAGAGTCCAAGAGCCTGGCAGGGCCTATTAGACACTGAGCCATATGCAAGCTGCCACTTAACAACCCCTGGTGGAGCAGAGAATCCAGGCTTTCCAGGTCTAGGCACTCAACACTCCAGTCTCTCCCCACCAAGTACCATGTACCAGCCACACTTCCCCATTGCTCCTCTATCTGTGTGCTTTCCCACCACCTAGAATACCTTGTCTCTGCCTGGCATGTTTGAATGTTCTCATTTAACAGTGGCCCAGAGTAACCCCTTAAGTAAAATTCTGTGATCTATCTTATTTTCTTTCCATAATAGCATATGTTACTCTATGCAATTACATAGACTGTTTTTTTTCCTGTTTTTTTCCTCCTCAAATATAAAGCTTCTCGGTTGGAGACTTTGAACCAATCTCCTCTGAAATCCACTTCTGTAACAGAACTAGGCACATGAATGATACAGAATGAATGTAGTAAAGAATTACAGCGAGAATAAAGCATCAGGTAAAAGAAAAGGCAGGCAAGTGAAGAGGCAGAAAGCAGTATGATGGTGGCTTCTGTTTGACAGTATTGCATGCTGTGAGCTGTAGCCCAAAGATTTTGGCTGGATTGGGAGTGTGGGTAAAGCCTGTTGATTTTATAGGCATTCTCACATTTACATTTGAGAGAAGTCAATGCAGAGAACAGAATAAAAAAGAAAAGACTGGACACAGCAAAGTCACTAAGAGACTGTGTTACAATCCAGGTAAAGAGGTGATAATGGTGTTGAACTTCATCAGGAGCAGCAGGAATGAAGAGCTCAGTTGAAATGACTTGTGGATTCTAAGGACATGCAAGAAAGCACCCATGAAGGCAGCAGGTCCCTGTAACCTGTCTACCTAACTCTAAAGCCCCAAAGAAGAGTGGTGATATCTCAGTGGAGCTGCAGATTTAGACATGACATGATAATAATAAAAAGCCCCTCTTGTTTCCCACAGTATTTCTTACTTTGCAAACTCTATAAGGTATTTGTTACTGGTTGCATTTTTAGAGAAGGAAATGGAGGCTTAGAGAGTTAAAATCACAGAACTGAGAGCTGATATCAAGCTCTCATTTGTATCAGTCACTATTACTTCAACTGTTAAAAGTGTCCCCCAATCACCACTCTTAGCATGACCTTTCTTCCATTTCTTCATAGCACTTATACTGATTGATATAGTCATGACATCTCTGTGTGTGTGTCTATCTGTGTGTCTGTGTGTATTTGTGTATGTGCATATGTATATAGCACCGGGGTGTCAACATTGGTGTGTCCTCCACTATTGCTCCCAATTTTTCTTTTGAGACAGGCTGTCATTGAGCCTGGTGCTCACCAATTGGCTTCAGTGCCTGGCCAGTAAGCTTCAGAGATCCACCTGCCTCTACCTTCTAATACTAGAGTTAAAGACGTATGTAATCATGCCTGACCCTTTTTATGTAGAACTGAAGAGTTGAATTTAGGTCCCCAGTCTTACATTGTATGTGAAAAATAATTTTAGGACACACAAAGAGAACACAAATCAAAATATATTTTTCAAGGCAGTTTCTTTTCGCAACATGAGAGGTTCATCATGATCAAAACTAGGCTAACCAGCACACCAAAGCAGGAAGTTCACCATGTTTTAGTTGTAGCAAAGGTAGTGGCTGAGTTTCATCCTATTAGTGGCTGCTCATCCTTACAGTCTGACTCAGTTGTCTAATTGATGGGAAAGGGCATGAGAGAGTCAAATACCAATAATATTTTTATGTTTGGCAAACAAATACATTACAAGATGGAGCAAGTTTATGGAGTACTGAGCCTTGGAAGGTAAGCTGTCTTTAATAGAAAAAATGCTACTTTCTCAAAGTAGCAAACACATTCCCCACTCCATTTTCCCAGCCTCAATTCATGATGTCAGTTTTGCTCTTTCTCTATCAGAATATCTGCAAACATAAACAGACTTCCTGCCATCCGTTTCTTCAAGTGCTATGAAGAAATGGAAGAGAGGTCATGCTAAGTTATTCTTGTTAATATAAGAACTGTAACGGTTAGCTGGGCGGTGGTGGCGCACGCCTTTAATCCCAGCACTCCAGAGGCAGAGGCAGGTGGTCTCTGTGAGTTTGAGACCACCTTGGTCTACATAGCTAGTTCCAGGACAAGCTCCAAAGCCACAGAGAAACCCTGTCTCGAACCCCCCCCCCCCCAGAAAAAGAACTGTAACGGTTGTTTGCCTAAAACCTGTATTTGCTAGATGAAGAAATCTAGCCCTGGACAAGACCTATGATTTTGAGTGTAGTCCAGTTTTCTATTTTCTCACCTGTAAAACAGTTTAATCCACGAAGGCCATGTTTAGAAGCCTAAAAGTTAAGGTGTCCAGTGTACCAACCACTCTGAGAAGTTCTTATGTGTGTTGGGAAAGAAATGCTTATACGAGATACCTTTCCTTCAAACCTCTCTGAGGTTTCACATCTCTGAAATGAAGAAAGCTCACAAGTTCAGGTCCCTTATGCTGTGAAGGTGATAGACTGGCCATTTCTGAAGCTGTGTTCCCTTATACTAAGCTCATTAGGAGGAAGAGACAAGACAGTAGCATCACCACACCTCACTTAGAAGTTAAAACTATGACACGTATAAAAAAATTCTATAAAAACTTTATTACATCATTCTGTTGAGCACTGCCAAGGAGCAGATGGCTTGTGTGAAAGCATCTGTATCCCCAGAGAGACCTCAGAGGGAAATCAGAATGTATGTACTCATGGGTCAGCAGCATGCCACCAGCTTTTTAGTCACACAGTTACAACTAGCCCAACATGGACAGTTCTGGGGCCCTAGAGATGGGCTGAGCAAGGCCATCTGTGACTCTCTGTGAACATGTTAATCTCCAAATCCTTAAAAATCACAGCGTGGATAGGTAGATCGGGGGAGGAGATGAAAAGAAGAGGAGCCTAGGATCAGGAGATTCTGTGTGCAGGTACCTAGATACAGCATTGACCTTTGCAGCTAGCTTTTTAGTTCCAGGTCAGCTCCACCTTGTACAGAGTCTACTTCCCCTGACACTCTGACTTCTGTGGTCATGCCCATATACTCATGTAATTCTCTATCTTCTTATAAGATTACCTCATGAAAAATATGTGGGCATTAACATGACTTGTATAAATTTTATGTAACTCCCTGTACAATGGAATCAAGGATATGAACTTGATAGACTTCAAAAGACAAAATAAGTTCAGGTAGTACAATGGCCAGTACTGTCGACTTGACAAAATCAAGAGTCACTTGGGAGATGGACCTTGCAACATGCCTAGGGGGATTATCTTGCTCTGATATAAGAAGACTCACCCTCTCTGGGTGGTGCTATTCCCATGATAGAGGATACTGAACTGTGTACTTCATGGATTCATTGCTTTCTTTTGACTATGTACATATGACCAGCTGCTTCAAGCTCCTGGTAACTTGACTTCCTCACCATGATAAATTGTAACTTGGAAGTGTAAACTAAAGTCAACCTTTTATCCCTTAAGTGGCTTTTCATCAGAGCATTTTAGAATAAAACAGCAAAGAAACTAAGAGAGGCATGTTGGTAGCTTATAATAATGTGGTACCAGCAGCTGTTTCCCCAAATCAAGTTGTACTCATGATTACACTACTTTCAAGCTGGGGAGCAGAGTGACAGAATCTTTCTTGCTCCTAGGAGATTCTGGATTCCAATCCCAGCACCACAACTAAAATAGAAATTGCTGGCTTGCTTTTTTGCCTCTCCTTCTAGACTACATGATCCATTGAAATATAGAAACAAAGGACTTAGGTTCATCTCTAGAGTAGAGATTCATATGAAATAAGAGACTGTTAATTGTGTGTGATAGAGTAGCTAATGCTGGTATCTGGGAAAGAGGAGGCCATGTCTTTCCTTTTCTGTCTTCTCCAAGTCTAATCAGGGCCTGCAGATAGAACCCTTCTGAATCTTCACTGAACACACTTGAATGTGGCCTCTTCCATGAAAGACTGAAAGTGGTTTCCAGTTTGGTTTTCTGAGTAAAAAGGTCCAGAGTACCTGGAACTTGTTGACTAATACACACAGCAGATAATAGTGAGCTAATGATATTCCTCTCCCTGTCTCTGTGGTCCAATAAAACTTGACTTCTTTTTAGAAGCCATAAGGAAGAAGAGCCCTGGATGAGATTTCAAGAGATGAGTATGGTGACCAAAGCTATCTGAGAAAATCTCTGGGGCAACACCCCCCACTATGTATGTGTGTGTGTGTGTGCGTGTGTGCGTGCATGTGTGTGTGCGTGCGTGTGTGTGCACGTGTGTTTATGTGTGTGTTTGTGAGTGTGTGTGCGTGTATGTGTGTGCGTGTGTGTGTGCGTCTGTGTGTTTATGTGTGTGTGTGCATGCATGTGTGCGTGTGTGTGTGCGTGCATGTGTGTGTTTATGTGTGTGTGTGTTTGTGAGTGTGTGTGTGTCCTTGTGTAAGCCAGTGATACACTCTGGATATCTGGATATCCTTCTCTGTTACTTTCCACCTTCATTTTTTTGGAACAGAATCTCTCACTAGACCTGGAGTGAGAGGGATCAACCTCTCCTGTCCCTCAGCACTGAGGTTACAGATGGGCACCATCATTTCTAGCTTTGATGTAGGACTCAGGCCCATGTGCTTGTGTGGTAAATAAATGCTTTACTCACTGAGCTATCCACTAAGCACTCCTCATTTCCTCACCTTTAATCTGAGAACAGCAGGACATATCCTTACCACTTCATACAAGTATTAAGGGAAAACAAATAGTGGATATGAATTCCACTTAAAGACAAAGTAATTTGGAAGCATGAGCAATATTCTTATTGTTAGCTGACTCATCAACATTGTATCTGTTGTTCTAAGACATCAGAATGAAAAAATTCTCAAGTGTCCTCTGAGATCCCTTCTTTGTCCATTGAACTTTGTCTTGATTACTTTCGTGTTAGGCAGGGTGTGCCTTGTAAGGTAATGCCAACAACTATAGCATGCTTCAACATACTACACAGAAAAGGCCAAGTGAGTTTTCATAATTGGCATGTGACTCTTCTCCACGTTCAGGAGCAAACCACTTCCTGTCTTGTCTCTGACTTCCATGAAGCCTTGGATTTCTCTTGGGAACTCTCTGACTTTCAGCCAAGAAAAGAACATGATATTTGTGTCTAAGTGAGACTCTAAAGTTGTAGCCCTACAAGCTTAACTACCCAAATGCCAAAAGCTGGAAATACAGCCCAGCTGTGTGTCCAGAAAAAAAGTGTGGGTACTGGTGATCAAAGAATGTCCCAGCTACTTTAAATAATGCATGCACTGTCTTCCACTGCTGTCTACTAGATCTAAGTCCATCTACTCACCACTTAAAAGCCAATACGCAGGAGATAGGAGTGGGTGGAGATGAAATCTAGTTATTTGAGGGCTGACCCTGGGAAAACAAAGGAAGATACTCCCTCAAAAGTTCACCTGAGGAACTCTCCAACACAGAAGGGCTTTTTATAGAGAGCAGATAGTCTTCACTCAAGGTATGTGTCTGTGTTCCTTGACCCTGATCTCCCAAAAGTATTTACAAATATATTGCTTCCTGTAACTTATTTTTGGGTTTGTTGATATTTTATATATATATATATATATATATATATATATATATATATATATATATATATATATATATATAATCTTAAACAAGAGTATACAGTATGTAAGTGTTACAGATCTTAGGGATAAGGCTTCACCAATGCAAGTGTTACAGCTCTGCTCTGGTGGCAGGGTCAGGGCATTCTCCAGTGCAACTGTTAAGCTCTAAAGAGCATGTGTCAGGAGCCTAGTAATACCACAAAGTCATACCACACTACAAACTTTACACAAGAGATTACTGGGAGGGAAAAAAACCCAGGAGGGTAGCTGCTTCTGCTTGGGTGACAATCAGCAGAGAGCTGAGCAGAAGACAGAGTATATATAGAGTTTCTTGAGAGGATTGAAGGATTATATGGCGTTATCTTGAGGCAAGCTCAGGGATTGGTGGGATTTTGTGGCCTGATTTTGAAGCTCAGGGATTAGTGGTTTTACTTTTGTTTTTGTTTTCTTAGCCTTGGTCTGTTACTTGGGTTCAAGCTAGGGGCACTGTGTTCTTCCCTGGGCCCTAGTCTTGGGTCATGTCAGGGTCAGGGTATTCTTTCTTGGCCCTTTTACCCTACACAGTATATTTATCATTTCCATTCTTATTCCCCTCCAAGTCCTCTCTTTCCCCTTTCCTTCTCATTCTCAGTTTCATGACCTCTTCTGTAATTTTAATAGTTTATGTGTGTGTTGCATATACAACAATCTGAGCCCACATTTATTTTAGTGTTGCTCATGTGCATGTATTTAGAGATGACCACATAGATTAGATATGCTGTCATTATGCAAATCTTGTTTAGTCAACCATATTGTTGAGATTCCATTGTTGCATACTTGCTGCAGTTTAAGCACCATAACAATCCATATCTTTTGTATAAGATAATGCACAGAGTTAAAAAGTAAGGCTATTCTAGTATTAGCTGAAAGCACCAGATCTTCTGATGTGTGAATTTAAGGGAAGGATTTCTTAGCGGTTAACAGCTTCATTATTTAAGCCCACTTTAACTTTTTTCCCCTTGCAACATTGTCTCACTATGTAGCCCAGGCTTGCCTCAAACTTGAAGTCCTCTCCCCTTACCCAGTGTACCAGCAAGCCCAACCCTTGATGTGACTTTTCCTTAGAATTTAGAATGCCTTAAAGAGGAAGCCAAATTAACTCGGCCGAGGCGCTACCAGAGGAATATCACTGTTGCATAGCCACAGAACCATCTAACTGAATAATTAGAGCTAGAAAAAACCAAAAAACCTCTTTACATGATAGTGACATGGTGACTACAAAAGCTCAGCAAAGAGTCCTTAGGTTCAGTACCTGCTGCTGTGTTCACTGATCATACAACCTTGAACACTTGGCTGAACCTTCCAGATTGTAAAGCCTTCATCAAAAACGCAGGACTCTGTCTCTATCTCCATCCTTCGCCAGATGAAGGTTCTATGGTGATATGCATAATATTCATCAGTATGGCTATAGGATTGGGCCATTTCAGGCTCCCTCTCCTCAGCTGCCCAAGGAACTAGCTGGGGACATCTCCCTGGACACCTGGGAACCCCTCTAGAGTCAAGTCTCTTGCCAACCCTAAAATGGCTCCCTTAATTAAGATATATACTTCCCTGCTCCCATAGCCACCCTTCCTTTATCCCAACCATCCCATTGGAGCACCACACTGAGTTCCCAAGGTCTAAATGAGGAGCAGAAGGAGGGAGAACATGAGCAAGGAAGTCAGGACCGCGAAGGGTGCACCCACCCACTGAGATGGTGGGGCTGATCTAATGGGAGCTCACCAAGGCCAGCTGGACTGGGACTGAAAAAGCATGGGATAAAACCAGACTCCCTGAACATGGTGGACAACGAGGGCTGCTGAGAAGCCAAAGACAATGGCACTGGGTTTTGATTATACTGCATAGGCTTTGGGGGTGCCTAGCCTGTTTGGATGCTCACCTTCCTAGACCTGGATGGAGGGGGGAGGACCTTGGACTTCGCACAGGGCAGGGAACCCTTACTGCTCTTTGGACTGGAGAGGGAGGGAGAGGGGTATGTGAGGTGAGGGAGGGAGGTAGAAATTTTTAATAAAAAAAAAACCCCGCAGGACTGAGAGGCACCCTAACATGTGGGACTGGTTTGAAGAGTAAATGGGTGAACCTGCCAGCCCTACACCAAGTAATCTACTGATTTTCCAAAGATGCTTTGTGAATCCCAAACTCTGTTCTATTGTTGAAATGCAGCTTGTTTAAGATCACATAGAAAATGAGGGTTAGGGTTATCTGGTTCTGGTTTTCACATAGCTCCATAAAGTCACTGTTTCTTTACCCTGATGTAAACAGAAGTCCCTTTCTTCAGAGCTGGGAACCCACTTCCGCTGAACCCTCAGGCATGTCCAGCCATCATCTCAGGCAGCTCAAAGGCCAGTCTAGACCATTGTCCTTTGGGATAGAAAGGCAGAACAGAAGTGCAAACTGCTTAAAGAACCATTTTCTTGAATCAAAATTTGCCTGTGCCTCAGCTAGTTGCCCAAAGAAACAATTTAGGAATTTAGAAGAAATACATCTTTTGTTTCTTTTATTCACTTGGCGGGAGTCCTATTTTCTTCTGTGGCTAGAAAACAGTGCAGTAGCCTTCAGGCCTGTTAATGAAAGCACTCCCTTCAGCCCAGTGTCTTCCTGGGGACATTGCCCAGTCACTGGGTGAAGAAAACATTGCATTGAAGCAACTAGTATTTTCCTCTTGAGACAACATCAGCCACACATACAGCAATAAGCCATCCAGCATTAGAATTTGAAAAAGTAATGCAATCACATTTATTGTTTAAGTTCATGCAACACTTTACAAAGCACTCCTGCGTGCATTAGCTCATTTGGGAAAATTGCAGAGAATTTGCTAACTACAGGAAGATACATAGAAGCAATAAAATTTATCCTTGAATCCATCACTCACAGAAAATTTTTTGTTAACCTTATAATGTTTTCCTCAACTGATTTTTAGTGGATTTATTTATTTATTTATTTATTTATTTATTTGGCTGGGACCTTATTATATATACATTTTCCCCTTTTTTAATGGCATGCTTTGTTCAAGGCATATTATGTTTTCTGCCATTCCATTTGAAGCTCCTATCCATTCTGTGGAAGAAGTAATTGTGTAGTGTGAGGTGTTCCTGGCTGGACATTCGAAGGGGGAGGGCCTAGGTTTTCCGTTTGAAAAAGAGATGTGTGCTAAGAGATTTAAAATGTGAGGAAGTGCACCCCAAAACATTAACTTGGCACCCAACACTCAGCACAGAGCAGGCACTCTATCCATAGCCGTGTTAGGTGCATCCCATTGTGGTGATAGTAAAGGTACTATGAACATGGGTACCCTGAAGTCTCACAGGCAGATCTGTCTTAGCATATCTGTGTGGTATCCAGACAATAACACCTCCTAGGCCATCACACTGATGGTCATGTGTGGACTTGGGGTTTGTATGAATCACACACCACTGATACCATGAATTTCATAAAAGAGAACTGTGTTCCAACCCTCTCTGCTAGAGCAAGCTACACCTTGGTAGTTCTGGAGTAATTTTCCTTGATGGTCACTCCCTTTCTTAGCATGAAGTAATGGATACCAACAAAAGCTTATATAGCTTTTAAGGTGCTTGGGGTGTCCTGGGATTAGGGGCTCTAATTTGAATGGGGTATAGCTCTTGCCTTTAGAATTCATTCTATGAGTGATTTAGAAAGTATTTCCTAGAGTAACTTTTATCTTGATAAGTTCTTTTCCATTGGTCAATATAAAGATAAGTAACCCCCCCCCATACATATCATTGTGTTGTCAGTAATATTCTTGCCACATAAATTAAGATAATTGTTTGGAAACTCATCAAAGGAAGATGTGACTCTTGAAAGCTCACATAAAAACACCCATACATACTTTTTCCTTCTCTCCACAAAAGCTGAAGCCATGTGCTTTTTTCAGTATATTAAAGCCACAAAGCAAAACCAAGGGGAGACAAAGCCAACCCTATTCCTTCAAGGAGTTTGTAAATATTTCTTTTCTGAACTGGAAACTCTTCAACTACAGTGTGGAAGAGAGAGAGAAAGTAGGAGATGATCAAGGCACAGAGAAGACACTAATGAGACATGGAAGGAGCTGTACATATAGAATGAAAGGTAAAAAACCACATGATGCGGGCTGGAGAGATGGCTCAGAGGTTAAGAGCATTGCCTGCTCTTCCAAAGGTCCTGAGTTCAATTCCCAGCAATCACATGGTGGCGCACAACCATCTGTAATGGGGTCTGGTGACCTTTTCTGGACTGCAGGCATACACACAGACAGAATACTGTACACATAATAAATAAATAAATAAATATTTAAAAAACAAAATAAAACAGACTGAAGAAAAGAGACTAGTACACATCTCAGCACTTTGTGGATTAAGGACCAGATTCATTTTAAGCAGGGAGGCTTAGGCTCGGTGTAGCAATTTTTTTGCTACATTTCAGAAAACATGTCTGAAAGCTAAACACAAATGTATACCTTTAGAAACAGGTGAGAAGTGGTATGATGTTCATTGGTAGTGTTTTTAAGACCAGAAGGACAGAGGATAAAACCTAGTGTTTCGTGTGTTTAGAGTGAAAATTACTAACTAAAATACTACATGTTTTATTAGCAATCTCACCATGTTCTCGTCTGTATTAAGATGAGTGTTAACACTTGGCAATACAGATATGCTTTTGATGCACTCAAAATTGAATGCTTTAATATAACAAAATAACAATAACATAAACAAGTACATAGACAATAAATAAAATTATTAGATCAAATTTTCAAAGCAAACAATATCTAAATATATACTGAATTAACTCAACTTGATATGTAATGTGTATAGAGAATGAGGGGTCCATGACCTTAGTAAACAGTTAGATTGAATTATGATATATCTTCCCTGCTCCAGTGAACAAAATAAGCCTATCTTTTTCATCCCTGCAACATTGGGCATTCTGTTATGCACTAGGCATACAGTGAGGGACCATCTTGTAAGGGATGTCTTTAAATAATTGCAGTTCAAATTGACAAGTGCTTAATGGAGTTTGGGATCAACTCTTCAAGTCTAAAGAAGAAATGGAACAGCTGTACTGGAAGGGCCTGTAGAGGTCTCACAGAAAAGGAACATTTAAGCCATCTTGAAAGTAAGATAGATGGAGGAAAAAAAGAGTCCGGGGGGGGGGCTTTGCCAAAAATGTGATGCCCAAGGAAGTTTGTTCACATTTTTCTGGGTAACTAAGGAAAGTATACTGGTCATAGGTGTCTGTCCTCTCCTATCAGGCTAGCCTGAGCCTTGTCTCCTGGCTGTGGTAGAGAACCACACATTGTTGCTTCTTGGAGTCTAGCTTCAGCAGAGGAGGATATGACCTCTTCTGAATTATAGCAGCAAAAGTTTATCCCAAATTCAGCCTAGATTTCAAGGACAGAGAAACAGACTCACGGCTTTAGTACACTGTACAGAGTGAGGACATGATGCAGAGAGGAAGGAGCAGAGGAGTAATGATATCTTTTACTTTACAGGGGCATGTGTGCCACAGCTCCTCTCTTGAGAAATAATTCTTCAGTCTTTTGAATTATGCTATCAATTTTGAGATTTAAAAAAGACACATATTTTTGAAAACCGGTCTATTGCTTTCAGACAGGCTAGTAAGTCCAGCCATGCAAACTTTAATCTATATTCAAATATCTGATATTATGTGATAGAGAAGGCTGAGGTAACAGGACAAAAATCAGAATGATCTGTGTGATCCTTGGGAAATTATTATTTTTTTAAGTTTAATTTTATTGAAATACAAACTGCATGTACTGAGTCCTCTCTGCCCAAAGCTTGCAGAGCATTCACAAATGTTTGTACTCAGGTAAACATCACACATCACATGATGATGTAGGTCATTCCCTTTACCCCAGAAACTCTTTTCTCTTCTGCCAAGCCACTTACCCCACTCTGCCCACATATCCTAATCCCTTTCTATTGATATAGTTAGTGTCTTGCCAGGACATAGATACTTTTTGTCAGGTACTCTGAGATTTCAGCTGTTCATTCTGTTAAGCAGACATGATCATTTGCATGGTAGTGGTACTGTGGGGTTTACCGGAAAAGGGATATAGTAGGTTGGGCATTTGTAGCCATGGAAAGTCTGAGTTCCTTGTTAGCATGTTAGGTGAACTAGGAGAAAGGAGTAGAACTAAAGATACTATTCTACTAATGATGACAGACTTTCATTAGAAAAAGTAAAAGAGAAAGAGGTTGTCCCGATTAAATTAAAATTAAAAAAAATAAATGGAAAGAGTTTTGTGTCATTAATGCATTTGCTTGCTTCTTCTCTCCTATACCTGACCCAAAGACTGAAGTTCTAGGAAGACAAAAGCATCAGGTCACTCAGAAACTTTCACATTTGGGATTTCCTCATCTAGAAGTGTCTTCTTTGGGTTAGTTGAAACTAGATCACTATTTGACTGACTTGCCCCAGAAAACCCTCTGTTTTGTTTGTGAGGATTTTGTGTGGGCTCTATTTGTCAGTGAGCATCACCGTCTCACTTAGCCACAAAGGGGGCTCATCTCTCATATGGAGAAGGTGCCTGTCTTTGTGATCACCCTTTGAAGTTAGAGTAATGACTCAGGAAATAAAATAGGACTTTTTCTGTTAAACTACCAACACAGGGAGGTCAGACAACTGCAGGCATGCTCCTGGGCCACTTGGTGCCTTTCCTCCTATCTCCAAACCTTTTTCTTCCTTTGAAGCTTCAGAAGCAGCTGTCAGAGCTGGATGAGGAGGAATTATGTTATGAATTCCAGCAAGAATGCTTCACTGTTCACTGAACCCACCTGTACTTCCTGCACTATGAGTTTGAGCCTGCTGCTGACAATACAGATGTTACCCTGGTAGCTCAGCTCTCCATGGACAGGTATGATCAATGATGTCACCCACCACGCAGTCCCCATAACTGATGTTCTTTACCCCATGGAACAATGGTAACTGAGCAATGGTCTCCTAGGCTTGGAATATCAACTTGGGTTAAACCTAAATCGTCTTCCTAGTACTGAACAGCAGGATTTTCCTCTTTTTGTTACCAGTGTTGCTTGAGGATAATAATAAGAATTTGTTCATTAGGAGTAAAGCCCTGCTGAAGAGGCTACACACTGGAGCTTAGAAACTTCTCTATTGCTTCAGGCATAGAGAGCTGCCATGGAGCCTCCAGGTCAGATCTGCTGAATCTTTCCCAGTAAGCCATGACCTCGTGGTGAACACAGATTAATAGGAATGGGTTAGATCAAGATGTGAGAGTTGGCCAAGAAGAGGCTAGATATAATGGGCCAGGCAGTAATTTAATTAATACAATTTTTGTGTGGTTATTTTGGGTGTAAGCTAGCCGGGTGGGACAAAACAAAAGGACCTGCTCTCCCTACAACAGAGTGGCACCCAATGTGGCAAACTGACTCCATGTAAAACCTGAAAGGGCTTGAAAAGGAATTCTAGACACACAGAATAAAACAGAGTTTAACACAACTTTTTGTTGTTTGCTGATGGAGTGCCACAGAGAGATTTTCCTGACTCAGCAATAAAAAAAAGCCCCACCATTTTAAAACGAGGCTTCCTGGACCCTGCTGCCAGTGAAAACTCTGGCTATGTAGCATTTGTGGGCCTGGATGTTTGTATGCCCACTTGTAGTTGGGAACAAAGTACCTGAGACCATTTCTGTGGCTTGGCACTCCCTGCCTCAGCAGGTGGCGGGATCAGGCCTACTAGGCATGCACAGGCAGGAGAGCACAGCGGATTCTGACTGCCATACACAGAGATGTTTCCAGGCTGTACAGTGCTCTGCCTGACAGATTTGGCTGTAACTCATATAGTTCATATAGTAAGAGTTTATGTGCTTCAAGCTTACTCTCAGAGTTAAACTGCTGAATGTAGATCCTACCTGGTGGCCCCAGAGCTAGCAAAAATGGTACATCCACCATTTTGAAATTGGAGAGAGGTAAAGCCAACATCCAGAGCAGCTGAAACCAAGCTGCTTAGCATTTTAAAAGCTCTTCAAGACAGTAGAGAATGAAAGAGAATGCAATAGAACAGATTCAGAAATAAAAGACCTCTAAATGAGTCACACTGTTGAATAATGGTACATAGTAGGTTTAAAAGAGAAAAGAAATAAAGAGTATAAAGAGTCATAACAAATGGCTTTGAAAAATTTGAAATCCTGTTGAAACCTAAAACATATGTATACATGAATTACATACATAGTCTCCTAAAACATATGTATACATGAATTACATACATATTCTCCTAAGGAATTTTTTCTGCTTAAGTTTCCATTAGGGGGAAAGCATTAATGACTTCAATCTTTACAAATTATAATAATTAAAATAAGAATAAAGCCTTAGAAAATTATAAAAAGAATCAATATTAACCAAGTCAGAAGATCTATTTTCCTGATCAATACCTTTCTCAAAAGAAGTTAAATAGGATACAATGTATTCATTTCATCATTCTATGAATAATTTAAAAATAATCATGAATTGTAAAACATATAATCACTATTTATAAATGTTAAGGATTTTTACAGTATATTCACAGTGTTTAATAACTACTGTCTTGCTAATCATCAGAATTTCTTACTAAAACACTTTTGAAGTAAGATATATAATAACAAAAGATCTTTGAAAAATTATAAAAGTATACCACAAACCAAAAAAGTCCTTGGTTATAGTTCAATATATCTGCTCAATGAACAATACCACTAAAATAACTAAAACCAAAATAATTTCATAATATGCATGCATATAAATTTTTATATTTGTGTTGCCACCTTTTAGACTATAACAGTTAAGAACTGATCTCATTTAAATGAAATGAGTTGATAAAGGAAACTATGAACCAATGTATGGTAAAAACAATGGTTACCTAGCAAACAGAGCAAAGAACTCAAGAGCAAAACATGAGAAGGTACAGAGAAGAGTGTGTAGAACCTAGGCAACAAAATGTAAATCACAGGAAACAGGATATATTGCACAGGAGAACATGAGAAGATGATAGACTGACAAGGAATATGAGAATGAACAAAACACATCCCTTAATAAGAAAAACAAGTCAAGCAAATGTTGGTTCTTAGATTTTTGTCCCCGAAAGAATGAGATAATAATGCTGGATTATAGCAGAATCTCTTGGGAGAGAATCAGGCAGACAGAAGCAAGGCGATGATGTCACCTGCAAGGAAGAGTGCTGAACTTGGCATGTGGATCTGAGTTGTTCACTCTATCCCATGAAGCTTTGTGTTGCAGCTTATATACCCAGCTTCTATGAGAAATTAGAAATATACGATTGATTCACTTTCTAGTGAAGATGATCTCTTCTCTCATAAACATGGTCACTGTTCTATAATCAGCCTAGATTTTACTTTTTTTTTTCTCATGGTTTATTTTTTTTATATTTAAAAATTGACATCTCCTTCCCTCCTCCTCCCCCCTCCCTCCCCTCCTCCTCCCCCTTCCCTCCCCTCCTTCTCCCACTTCCCTCCCCTCCCCTCCACCCATACCTCCCCTCCCTCCCTCTCAAGGCCAAGGAGCCATCAGGGTTCCCCACTCTATGCTAAGACCAAGGTCCTCCCAACTCCCCCCAGGTCCAGGAAGGTGATCGACCAAGCTGAGAAGGCTCCCACAGAGCCCGTCCATGCAGAAGAATCAGAGCCCAGAGCCATTGTCCTTTGCTTCTCAGTCAGCCCCCACTGTTGGCCACATTCAGAGAGACGGGTTTGGTCGCATGATCCATCAGTCCCATTCCAACTGGAGTTGGTGATCTCCCATTAGTTCTGTCCCACCATCTCCATGAGTGAACGCACCCCTCTCGTTCCTGACTTTCTCCCTCATGTTCTCGCTCCTTCTGCTCCTCATCAGGACCTTGGGAGCTCAGTCCAGTGCTCCAATGTGGGGCTCAGTCACCTTCCCCATCTGTCGCCAGCTGGAGGTTCCCTTACGGTCCTGACTTTCTTTCTCATGTTCTCTCTCCTTCTGCTCCTCATCAGGACCTTGGGAGCTCAGTCCGGTGCTCCAATGTGGGGCTATGTCATTTTCTTCATCTATCGTCAGGTGGAGGTTCTATGGTGATATGCAAGAAATTCATCAGTATGGCTACAGGAACTGGCCTTTTCAGGCTCCCTCTCCTCAGCTGCCCAAGGAACTAACTGGGGGCGTCTCCCTGGAAACCTGGGAACCCCTCTAGGGTCAAGTCTTTTGACAACCCTCAGGTAGCTCCTTAAATTAAGATATATGCTTCCCTGCTCCCAGGTCCACACTTCCTATATCCCAAGCACCCCATTCCTCCGAGCTCCCCCCGTTCTCCCCTTCACACTTTTCTCTCCCCATCTTCCCTTGGCCCAGTCTTGCCCAACCCTCAAGTTCCCAATTTTGCCTGGTGATCGAGTCTACTTCCAATATCCAGGAGGATTACTATATCTTTTTTTGGGAGTTCACCTTCTTATTATCTTCTCAAGGATCCCAAATTTATAGGCTCGATGTCCTTTAATTATGGCTAGAAACCGATTATGAGTGAGTACATCCCATGTTCATCTTTTTGGGTCTGGGTTACCTCACTCAGAAGAGTGTTTTCCATTTCCATCAATTTGCCTGCAAAATTCAAGATGTCATTGATTTTTACCGCTGAGTAGTATTCTAGCATGTATATATTCCACAGTTTCTTCATCCATTCTTCCACTGAAGGGCATCTAGGTTGTTTCCAGGATCTGGCTATTACAAATAATGCTGCTATGAACATAGATGAGCATATGCTTTTGTTGTATGATTGGGCATCTCTTGGGTAGATTCCCAATAGTAGAATTGCTGGGTCCTGGGGTAGGTTGATCCCGAATTTCCTGAGAAACCGCCACACTGCTTTCCAAAGTGGTTGCACAAGTTTGCATTCCCACCAGCAATGGATGAGTGTACCCCTTACCCCACAACCTCTCCAGCAAAGGTTATTATTGGTGTTTTGGATTTTAGCCAATCTGACAGGTGTAAGATGATATCTCAAAGTTGTTTTGATTTGCATTTCCCTGATAGCTAGGGAGGTTGAGCATGACCTTAAGTGTCTTTTGGCCATTCGAACTTCTTCTGTTGAGAATTCTCTGTTCAGTTCAGCGCCCCATTTTTTAATTGGGTTAATTGGCATTTTACCGTCTAGTCTCTTGAGTTCCTTATATATTTTAGAGATCAGACCTTTGTCAGTTGCAGGGTTGGTGAAGATCTTTTCCCAGTCAGTAGGCTGCCTTTTTGTCTTAGTGACAATGTCCTTTGCTTTACAGAAGCTGCTCAACTTCAGGAGGTCCCATTTATTCAATGTTGCCCTTAATGTCTGTGCAGCTGGGGTTATGCGTAGGAAACTGTCCCTGTGCCCATTTGTTGTAGAGTACTTCCCACTTTCTCCTCTATCAAGCTCAATGTGTTCAAATTAATATTGAGGTCTTTAATCCATTTGGACTTGAGTTTTGTGCATGGTGATAGATATGGATCTACTTTCATTCTTCTACAGGTTGACATCCAGTTATGCCAGCACCATTTGTTGAAGATGCCCTCTTTCTTCCATTGTGTACTTTTGGCTCCTTTATCAAAAATCAGGTGTTCATAGGTTTGTGGTTTAAGATCCGGGTCTTCTATACGATTCCATTGGTCAACTTCTCTGTTTTTATGCCAATACCAAGCTGTTTTCAATACTGTAGCTTTGTAATAGAGTTTGAAGTCAGGGATGGTAATGCCTCCAGAAGAACCTTTATTGTATAAGATTTTTTTGGCTATCCTGGGTTTCTTGTTTTTCCATATAAAGTTGATTATTTTCCTCTCAATCTCTGTGAAGAATTTTAATGGGACCTTGATTGGGATTGCATTGAATCTATAGATTGCTTTTGGTAGAATTGCCATTTTTACTATGTTGATCCTCCCAATCCACGAGCAGGGGAGATCCTTCCATTTTCTGGTATCCTCTTCAATTTCTTTCTTCAAAGACTTAAAGTTCTTGTCAAATAAATCCTTCACTTCCTTGGTTAGCGATACTCCCAGATATCTTATGCTATTTGTGGCTATTGTGAAAGGTGATACTTCTCTGATTTCCCTCTCTGCTTCCTTATCCTTTGTGTATAAAAGGGCGACTGATTTTTTGGAGTTGATCTTGTAACCTGCCACGTTACTGAAGGAGTTTATCAGCTGTAGGAGTTCTTTGGTGGAGTTTTTGGGGTCGCTTATGTATACTATCATATCATCTGCAAATAATGAAAGTTTAACTTCTTCCTTTCCAAATTGAATCCCCTTGATTCCCTTATGTTGTCTTATTGCTATTGCTAGAACTTCAAGCACTATATTGAAGAGATAAGGAGAGAGTGGACAGCCTTGTCGTGTTCCTGAATTTAGTGGGATAGCCTTGAGTTTCTCTCCGTTTAATTTGATGTTAGCTGTCGGCTTGCTGTAAATAGCTTTTATTATATTTAGGAATGACCCTTGTATCCCTAATCTCTCCAAGACCTTTATCATAAAAGGGTGCTGAATTTTGTCAAATGCTTTTTCAGCATCTAATGAGATGACCATATGGTTTTTTTCCTTCAGTTTATTTATATGATGGATTACATTGATAGATTTTCGTATGTTGAACCAGCCCTGCATCTCTGGGATGAAGCCTACTTGATCGTAATGGATAATTTTTCTAATGTGTTCTTGGATTCGGTTTGCCAGTATTTTATTGAGAATTTTTGCGTCAATGTTCATGAGTGAGATTGGCCTGAAATTCTCTTTCTTGGTTGAGTCTTTGTGTGGTTTGGGTATCAGGGTAAGTGTAGCTTCATAGAAGGAATTTGGCAGTGACTCTTGTGTTTCTATATTATGAAATACCTTAAGGAGTATAGGTGTTAGGTCTTATTGGAAGTTCTGGTAGAATTCCGCATTGAAACCATCTGGTCCTGGGCTCTTTTTGGTAGGGAGGTTTCTGATAACAGTTTCTAATTCTTCGTGACTAACAGGACGATTTAGAGCATTTACCTGGTCCTGGTTTAACTTTGATATATGGTATTTATCTAAAAAACTGTCCATTTCTTTTACATTTTCCAATTTTGTGGCATACAGGCTTTTGTAGTAAGATCTAATGATTCTCTGAATTTCCTCTGTGTCTGTGGTTATATCCCCCTTTTCATTTCTGATCTTATTAATTTGTGTGTTCTCCCTCTGCCATTTGATTAGTTTGGCTAAGGGTTTGTCAATCTCGTTTGTTTGTTTGTTTTTTTTTTTTTTTGGTTTTTTGAGACAGGGTTTCTCTGTAGCTTTGGAGCCTGTCCTGGAATCAATCTTGTTGATTTTCTCCAAGAACCAGCTTCTTGTTTCATTGATTCTTTGGATTGTTTTCTGTGTTTCTATTTTGTTGATTTCTGCCCTCAGTTTGATTATTTCCAGTCTTCTACTTCTCCTAGGTGAGTCTGCTTCTTTTTTTTCCAGAGCTTTCAGGTGTGCTGTTAAGTCACCAATGAGTGCTTTCTCCGTTTTCTTTAAGTGGGCCCTTAGTGCTATGAACTTTCCTCTTAGCACTGCTTTCATTGTGTCCCATAGGTTTGAGTATGTTGTGTCTTTGTTTTCATTAAATTCAAGAAAGACTTTAATTTCTTTCTTTATTTCTTCCTTGACCCAGGTGTGGGTCAGTAGTTGACTGTTCAGTTTCCATGAGTTTGTGGGCTTTCTGGGGGTAGCATTGTTGTTGAATTCTAATTTTAATCCATGGTGATCCGATAAGACACAGGTGGTTACTAATATTTTTTTGTAACTGTGGAAGTTTGCTTTGTTACCAAGTATATGGTCAATTTTCGAAAAGGTTCCATGAGCCGCAGAGAAGAAGGTATATTCTTTCCTATTTGGGTGGAATGTTCTATAGATGTCTGTTAAGTCCATTTGGTTCATTACCTCCATTAAGTCTTTCAATTCTCTGTTAGGTTTCTGTCTGATTGACCTGTCCATTGGTGAGAGAGGAGTGTTGAAGTCTCCAACTATTAGTGTGTGTGGTTTGATGGCTGCCTTGAGTTCTAGAAGTGTTTCTTTTACATAAATGGGAGCTTTTATATTAGGGGCATAGATATTCAGGATTGAGACTTCATTCTGATGGATTTTTCCTGTTATGAATATAAAGTGTCCCTTTCCATCTCTTCTGATTGATTTTAGTTTGAAGTCAACTTTGTTGGAAATTAGTATGGCCACACCCGCTTGTTTCTTAGGGCCATTTGCTTGATAAACCTTTTCCCAACCCTTTACTCTGAGTAGGTGTCTGTCTTTGTGGTTGAGGTGTGTTTCTTGTAAACAGCAAAATGTTGGATTCTGTTTTCGTATCCAGTCTCTTAGCCTGTGCGTTTTTATAGGTGAATTGAGTCCATTGATATTAAGTGATGTTAATGACCAGTGGTTGTTAACTTCAGTCATTTTTAGTAGTAGAGTTTGTGTGTTTCCCTTCTTCTAGTTGTGCTGGTGAAGTGTCGCTAGATGCCTGAGTTATTGCGGGCATTGTTGGGCTGCTTGGTTTGTGATTTTCCTTCTATTACTTTCTGCAAGGCTGGATTTGTGGCTACGTATTGTTTAAATCTGTTTTTGTCCTGGAATATCTTGTTTTCTCCATCAATGGTGAATGCAAGCTTTGCTGGGTTTAATAGTCTAGGCTTGCATCCATGTTCCCTTAGTGTCTGTAGCACATCTATCCAAGCTCTTCTGGCTTTCATGGTTTCCATTGAGAAATCAGGTGTAATTCTGATAGGTTTCCCTTTATATGTTACTTGACCTTTTTCCTTTGCAGCTCTTAATATCTGTTCTTTATTCTGTATGTTTTGTGTTTTGATTATTATGTGGCATGGGGATGCTTTCTTTTGATCCAGTCTATTTGGTGTTCTGTAGGCTTCTTGTACCTTCATAGGAACATCCTTCTTTAGGTTGGGGAAATTTTCTTCTATAATTTCGTTGAATATGTTTTTGGGCCTTTGAGTTGTAATTCTTCTCCTTCTTCTACCCCAATTATTCTTAGGTTTGGTCTTTTCATGGTGTCCCAGATTTCCTGAATGTTTTGTGTTAAGAATTTGTTAGATTTGTTTAGTTCTTTAATCTGTGAGTTTATTTCCTCTATAGTATCTTCAGAGTCTGAGATTCTTTCTTCCATCTCTTGTATTCGGTTGGAAATACTTGTCTCTGAAGTTTCTGTTCGTTTACTCAGAGTTTCCATTTCCAGTCTTCCCTCAGATTGTGTTTTCTTCAATACCTCCATTTCATTTATCAGGTCTTGTACTGTTTCCCTTACCTGTTTGATTGGTTTTTCTTGTTTTTCTTGTTTTTCTTGGGTATCTTTGAGAGATTTATTTATTTCGTCTACTTTTTTGTTTGTCATCTCCATTTCTTTATGGCAGTTTTTTACCTCCTGTTTAAGGTCCTCTATTATTTTCATAAAGTACTGTTTAAGGTCGGTTTCTTCTATATCTTCTGGGGTAGGGTGTTCAATTCTTGTTGTTTCGGGATGTCTGGCTTGTGGTGATGTCATGTTGCCTTTCATGTTGTTTGAGGAGCTCCTGCATTGGCGCCTGCCCATCTCTTCCTTCAAAAGGAGCCCGGAGGCGTTTGGTGTCCTAGACCAATCTTTGCTGTGACTGAAACTGGTTGGATCTCCCCAGTGCCAGAGGAGGACCTATTCCTTGCGTCACAATCTGAAGAAGCCCGCACTCCCTTGCAGGAATCCTCAGACCTGCCTGGAGGCCAGAGTCTGACTCCTCTGGGTGGATGGCCTTGGAACAGGAGCAGGACACCTGAGAACACTAGGGAAAGCTTGGGAGACACAGGGACAGGAGAAACCGACACAAACCTGCAGAGGGAAGTGGGGTAAGGGGTCTGTGCTCTCTTCCAGGGCAGGTTGCCCCAGGGTCCGCATTCACTCATCAGTTCAGATGGAATGTCAGGGCACAGGATCAGGGATTCCAGGCAGCCCAGGGTCGCAGCCCAGACAAAAGGGCCAAGGTGGGGGCAGGGTGGGATGGAATACCACACAGTGAACCTGGCAGCACAATCTGAAGGAGCCCGCACCCCTCCGCAGGAATCCTCAGACCTGCCTGGAGGCCAGAGTCTGACCCCTTTGGGTGGATGGCCTTAGAACAGGAGCAGGACACCTGAGAACACTAGGGAAAGCTTGGGAGACACAGGGATGGGAGAAACAGACACAAGCCTTCAGAGGGAAGTGAGGGTAGGAGGTCTGTGCTCTCTTCCAGGGCAGGTTGCCCCAGGGTCCGCATTCACTCACCAGTTCAGATGGAATGTCAGTGCACAGGATCAGGTATTCCAGGCAGCCCAGTGTCACAGCCCAGACAAAAGGGCCAAGGTGGGGGAGGGCGGGATGGAATTCCACACAGCGAACCTGGCAGCACAATCTGAAGGAGCCCGCACCCCTCCGCAGGAATCCTCAGACCTGCCTGGAGGCCAGAGTCTGACCCCTTTGGGTGGATGGCCTTAGAACTGGAGCAGGACACCTCAGAACAACTAAGAAAATATCACTGGTGCTACTGTGTTGAGAGGTCAGCGAGGTATGAAAGTGCATCTCCAGAAGTCATCATCAGGACTGCAGTGTCCCAAAGAATGATGGATCTTCTGGCAGACTGTCAGGTCCCCTTGCAGGCCAAGCAGCTCTCAGACAAAGGCCTACCTTGCCCCAGGAAGGCCAATGTAGGAGGGGACCTCCCACGGGCCTGGGTGCACTCAATTCCAGGTCCCCAGAGCCCAAACAGGCTGAGCTGTGGGATTTTGTGGCCCCAAAGATGGGAGGATGAGGCAGGGGGAGGGGGGAGGATTCTGGGTGCAAGCTGGGAAGGGACAGGAAGAGAGAGGCAGTATCCGGGGAGAATAACCCCTGCAGGAAGAGCAGGAAGTGTGCTGGTGGCAGGGGGAGTTGTGGAATGTCGGTGGTCCCTCAACGGGCAGCTGCCGCAGTTCGGGCACTCACTCCTCACTCACCCCAAAGAATGATGGATCCTCTGGCAGACTGTCAGGTCTCCTTGCAGGCCAAGCAGCTCTCAGACAAAGGCCTACCTTGCCCCGGGCAGTCAAATGAATGAGGGGACCTCCCACCGGCCTGGGTGCACTCAATTCCAGGTCCCCAGAGCCCAAACAGGGTGAACTGTGGGATTTTGTAGCCCCAAAGACGGGAGGATGAGGCAGGGGGAGGGGGGAAGGATTCTGGGTGCAAGCTGGGAAGGGACAGGAAGAGAGAGTCAGTATCCAGGGAGAATAACCCCTGCAGGAAGAGCAGGAAGTGTGCTGGTGGTAGGGGGAGTTGTGGAATGTCGGAGTTTAAAGCATTGTTAGAAGTGAAGGGGAGTGTTGCATTTCTGTCTAATTGCTGTACTTTGAAAGTTAAGCACTCTGTAGTGTGAAGCGGCGGGGCTGCGTCCTGCCACCCGGCCACCGGCTAACTTTACACCCGAAATAATTACACGGAAACTGTATTCTTTTAAACACTGCCTGTCCCATTATCTGTAGCCTCTTATTGTCTAATTCTCACATCTTCCTTTAACCCATATTTAGTAATCTGGGTAGCACCACGAGGTGTGGCTTACCAGGAGAGATCTTAACCTACGTCCATCTCGGAGAGGAGCAGCATGGAGACTCCCTATGGAGACTGCCTGAAGCGTCTCCCCAACTCTACTTCCTTGTTCCCACAATTCTGTTCTGTCTACTCCACCTACCTAATTTTCTGTCTCTTAAAGGGCCAAGGCAGTTTTCTTTATTAATTAACCAATGAAAGAAACATAGACAGATAACTCTCCTCCATCATTTCCCCTTTTTCTGTTTAAACAAAAAAGAAAGGCTTCAACTTTAACATAGCAAAATTACATATAACAAAACAGTTATTAAGCAAGTATTACAGTTACAATGTTTAAATGTATTTTATCTTTTATCATAACTAAGGAAATCTATAACTATCTATTTATTCTTCAACTCCATCAAAGACTCCAGAAGGATATAATATTACCTAAGTAAACAAGTCATTTGTAACTTTCAAACTCTAGAAATGACAGAGACAACTCGCTGCCTAGACAGTCACCCAAAGTTCCTCTGTACCGTTGGGGCATCCATCTTCAGCCTTCAGGCCCATAGTGTCCAGCAGACTTTTTCATGAAGCAGGAAATTCCAAAGACAGTTCAGTCACTTTCTGCTGTGTCCTGCAGAATGTCTCGCAGACTCTTTCATGAATCAGGAACCCCGAAAGACCATCTCACCTTTAGGCAAGTTCAGCAGTCCTTTCTCTGTGGGTTCTTTGTGTCCAGTTTATGGAACAGTCCAGCCAAGAGCAGTTTCTTGCCCAAATGGCTAACAAACTCCATAAGTAGCCTCTTCGATGCCCATCTTAGGCGCTCCAACGTGGTGACTAAATCCACTGAAAAACCTTACGTGGGGCAGTGGTCTGCTCGCTATTCACAGGCGGGCTGAACGGCCCTAATTCTAATTCAGCTGATTGAGCCGGAGAAAGCATTTTTATTATTATTATTATTATTCCCTCACCTCCATTCAGAGCAACGCAGTATCCTTTACTGTGCCAGGCCTGCTGCTTTGCTCCGCCCAGGAGCTGTTTGCCCGGCCTCACGGGCCTCTCCGCGCACTGGGACCAGAAACCGCGGCTGGCTCCTGCGCTCCGCGTGCGTCCCAGTAGCCAGGTACTCGGCTCTGTGCCCTGCACAGCTCGCGTGCCCCGCCGCACTCCCCCTCCCCCCACCTCAGGGCGTCAGGTCGCCCGCCAAATCGTTTGTGAAGTTCTTGCAGGGAACCGAAGCTGATATTAAGCTAGCGGATCGCTACCCGCGCCGCCCGCCGGCCTGCCTGCCTGCCCGTGTGAGCCACCACAACTGGCTACTCTGCGCGGGACGCCATCTTTAGTTTTCCCAAAACACGTGAAACTCGGTGCACTGCGCCATCTAGTGGCAGACAACGGTAATTACAGGTAATTTTTCATCTGATCGGAATCAAGCATTTAGATTGACAATGTCTGATAATATCACTATTACAGGATTCTATAATTTGTTTAATTACACGATGACTGAATTTTTGAGCGATACAGATGTGGTTTCCTTTGGCTGGATAATTACAGGGCTTGGTATCTTCTTTATTTTTGTTTGTTTCATTACAACGTGGTTGGAAAATAAAAAGGAGATAGAGTCCTTACAGGCAGGAGCTAAAAAACTAAACAAGGACATAACTGGTATGGAAAACACTAATAAATAGCTTGAAAAGACGGTTGCAGCTCTCGAGGAAAGGAATAATAGACTTTCCTCTGAGATGGCCACTAATAAACAACTTGAAATGACGGTTGCAGCTCTCGAGGAAAGGAATAATAGACTTTCCTCTGAGATGGCTTTGTTACTTGAGAAATTTGGAACTTTCGAGGAGAAGTTTGAATTTCATGAGGAAAGGAATAACAGATCTCTCTCTGAGATGGCTTTATCACTTGAGAGGAAAATGCAAGGTATGGAGTCAGGAACAACGGATCTGAATCATAAGTTACAATCCCTGTCGGTAGAAACTGAAACATTATCTGAGGAGATTCGCACCGTTAAATGTATTAACAAGAGCTAATTAAATGTATTATCAAAGAGCTATGAAAGATTGCTGGACAGAATTTCAATACAAGATGGCACCATTCATGCCATGAAAATTCTGTCCAAGGATGAGACCTTAGCGGTGTTGGACAAACTTCATACCCTTGAATCCTCTATGAAAGCCTTGGAACATAATACTGGGCAAGAGATTGAGGCATTGCAGAAGGCAATGGTAAATAGATTTGAAAAGATCGAGGAAATTATGGACTCTCATGAACAGGAGCAAATAGTACAAAAGAAAGTCCCAACCCCATCGATAAATAGAACTCTCCGGGATAGCTTCAATAGAATTCTACCTATTTTCCCAGTGATAACTACAGAAAAGGTGACTGGTTCTAAAAACCCTAAGATCACCAAGGAATATACATGGGAACCTATCTGTATGAATGATCTGAAAGAAATTAAACAAGCTGTTATGAATTTTGGGATGCATAGCTCCTTTGTTAAGGAGATGCTAAAGTCTTGGTCCCTTACAATTAACCCAACCCCTAGGGACTGGTTGGACCTAGTCTCAGCTGTTTTAGAGAACGGACATCAGTTGAGCTGGAAGTGCATGTTTAGACAAGAGGCTAGGCTTTTAGAACAGCAGGAAAGATCAAAGGGAGTTGACATCACCCTAGATCAAATTATGGGTGAAGGACTTTATTCTGATCCTCTAGAACAAGCTAATTATGATGAACACACTCTATCCATATGTACTACCGCAGCCTTGAAGGCTTGGGACAGGGTTCAAGACCCAAGACAGAGAATGGAATCATATATCAGAGTTAAACAAGATCCGAGAGAACCATTTGTGGACTTTTCACATAGACTAACTAAAGCTGTACAAATAGGGATATCTGACCCAGAAGCAAGGCAGGTAATAATTGAGTCCTTGGCTTATGAGAATGCCAATGTAGAGTGCAAAAGGGTTTTGACGCCTCTAAAGATCAGATCAGCACCCCTGGAGGAATGGGTCTTACATACAATGAATATTGAATCGAATGAGCTTCACGCCCATCACGCCGATAGGTGGGTAGAAGACGCCATTGCCAACGGTAGAAGAAGATATCAAAATACCAAATGTTTTAATTGTGGCAGAATGGGACATATGAAACGGAATTGCAGACAAAGGACTTACAGAAATAATAATAATAATAATGCCTTTTCCAGGAACAACAGGAATAGAAGGCCTCAGCCTTCAGGGTTATGTAGGAGATGTGGGAAAGGTAGACATTGGGACAGCGAATGCAAATCATCAAGAGATAGGCAAGGAAATCCGCTGCAGGCGGGAAACACCATGGGGGGCCACTCGCAGGCCTCCATGGCGAATGTGGTCCAGTCATTTCCCGTTACAACGGAGAACATGCCTTGTCAGGACAATTAGAAATCCCCATGTCTGCTGTTGGAAGCAAAAATAGCCCAAAAGATGAATTACGTGTATTTTGGCAAACTTCTATAAGTGATCAAAGACCAAAGTTAAGAGTGTGTGTAAATAGCATTTTCATTACTGGCCTGCTGGACACAGGAGCGGATGTTAGTATCATTACTCCAGAATCTTGGCATCCGTATTGGCCACTACAGGATGTAAATGTTCGACTTTTGGGAATTGGGACCCTATCTCGAGTAAGGCAAAGCACTAGATGGATCGAATGCATCGGTCCTGAGGGACAGATAGGAAAATTAAGGCCATATGTAGCTAATATTGCAGTAAATTTATGGGGTCGTGACCTATTGCAGCAATGGAATACTCAAATTAACATTCCTGCTGCCTCTAGAGCATATATTTCTGAGGAAAACATCAAAAGGTATTACAGATGGCGAAAACCAGCCATTCGGGCTGTACAAGAACACAAACCAATGGATGCCCCTCCAGAATCACCAACGGCCTAAAAATGGTTGACTGAGAAACCGATATGGACAAAACAATGGCCCTTATCTGAGGAAAAGTTGCAAGCTTTAGAACAGCTAGTACAAGAGCAATTGGATGCTCAACATATAGAAGAATCTACCAGCCCTTGGAATTCTCCTGTATTTGTGGTTAAGAAAAAATCTGGTAAATGGAGAATGGTGATGGATCTCAGAGCTATAAACAGGATTATTCAACCTATGGGCTCTCTGCAATCTGGACTTCCTTTGCCTTCTTTATTACCAAAAGGATGGCCTCTCATAGTTATTGATTTGAAGGACTGTTTCTTCACAATACCTTTACAAGAAAAGGATAGAGAAAAGTTTGCCTTCACAGTGCCTACTTATAATAACTCTCAACCTACCAAGAGATACCAGTGGACCGTCCTCCCACAGGGCATGTTGAACTCTCCTACCCTGTGCCAATACTTTGTGAATCAACCATTACAAATAATACGCAAGATGTTTCCCAAATCCGTTGTTTATCATTATGTGGATGACATCTTATCGTCTGATTCAAACATGGATACCTTAGAGAGACTGTTTGAAGAGGTAAAAACAGTTCTACCTAAATGGGGATTACAGATTGCTCCCGAAAAAATTCAGAGAGGAGATTCTGTTGATTATCTAGGTTATAGAATAGGTTTGCAAAAAATTAAGACACAAAAGGTACAAATTAGAAGAGATCAACTGCAAACTCTTAATGACTTTCAAAGGTTGTTGGGAGACATTTCCAGCCTTCGACCGGCTGTTGGGATAACACCTGATATGATAATTCACTTAAACAAAACCTTAGATGGGGAAAGAGACCTAAACAGTCCCAGAGAATTAACAGCTGAAGCAGAAAAAGAACTGACAATGGTTGAAGAAAGATTGCAAGAAGCACATGTGGATAGGGTGAATCCAGAACTCAGTTGTATTCTCGTTATATTGCCTTCAAAAATTTCTCCTACAGGAATTTTAATCCAAAGAGATGATATTATTTTAGAGTGGATCTTTCTACCTCATAAGCCAAGGAAGAAATTAAAAACCTATGTGGAAAAGGTTTCTGAACTAATCATAAAAGGCAAATTGAGACTTCGTCAACTAGCAGGCATAGACCCAGCAGAAATCATAGTGCCTTTCACCGCTGATGAGATACAAAAATTGTGGGAAGATAATGAACCATGGCAAAGAGCTTGTGCTAACTTTTTAGGAGAAATTAATAACAACTATCCAAAAAGCAAAAGGCTTAACTTTATAAAGAGAACTTCTTGGATTCTTCCTCGAATTATCCGTGATGCTCCAATAACTGGAGCCTGCACGTTTTATACTGATGCTAATAAATCAGGGAAGGCAGGCTACAAATCAGAAGACTGGAGTAAGGTGGAACAAAGTCCTTACGATTCTGTCCAAAAGGCAGAGTTATTTGCCATTCTTATGGTGCTACGGGATTTTAAGGAACCTCTTAACATTATTACTGACTCACAATATGCAGAAAGAGTTATCTTACATATTGAAACTGCCGAATTCATACCTGATGATACTGAACTAACCTCATTGTTTATCCAGGTACAAGAAATGATCAGGAACAGACTTTGCCCTAAGTATATAACACACATCCGATCCCAAACGGGTCTGCCAGGTCCTTTAGCATGTGGCAATGCAGATATTGATCAGCTATTGATTGGTAGTGTGCTGCAGGCTTCCGAATTTCATGAAAAGCATCATGTCAATAGCAAAGGCTTGAAGAAAGAGTTTTCTATTGCATGGCAACAAGCTAAGGAGATTGTAAAGAAATGCCCTACTTGCTCTTTCTATAACCAAGCACCACTGCCTGCAGGGACTAATCCAAAGGGCACCAAAAGGAATGAAATCTGGCAGATGGATGTGTTCCATTTTGCAGAATTTGGAAAATTAAAATATGTACACCATACCATTGACACTTATTCAGGATTCCAATGGGCAACTGCTTTAAGCTCAGAAAAGGCCGATTCAGTAATCACTCACTTATTAGAAGTCATGGCCATCATGGGTATACCTGCGCAAATAAAGACGGATAATGGTCCAGCTTATGTCTCTAGAAAAATGAAACGTTTTTTTGCCTATTACAATATTAAGCATGTTACAGGCATACCCTACAATCCTACAGGTCAAGCAGTCATTGAAAGATCAAATAGGACGATAAAGGATATGTTGAACAAGCAAAAGGGGGTGGAGAATACCCCCAGAAATAGATTACATAATGCTTTACTAACTTTGAATTTTCTCAATGCTAATGAAAAGGGGACAACGGCTGCAGAAAGACATTGGATAATGGAAAAGTCTGTTGAATTAAATCAACCAGTTTATTTCAAGGATGTGCTAACCTCACAATGGAAGCCAGGGGATGTGCTGCGTTGGGGAAGGGGTTTTGCTCTTGTCTCCACAGGAGAAGAAAAATCGTGGATACCATCAAAGTTAATAAAGGTTTGGTTTGAAGAGGAGAAGCCCCTTGGAAAAGAAAAATAACAATTCATGCACAAGGATGGTGAACATACTGATGGTAAGAGACCTATAGTTCGGGGGCAGGGTTCTTTTCTTATCCCCACAGGAAGACGCTCACCTTCAAAGGACCTGAGGGACCCTGGATACCTTGAATATTGATGAATTGGAACCAATTGCAACCCAACAAGGATCAGCATTAACATTGGGTAAGCTCTGTGAGTATAAAAAACAATTTTTGTATGTGTGCCAATATGCATTTCTTCATAGATATTTAGAGCTGGTTTCTTGGAGTTGGACTCTGGCCCAGTCCCTCTCCAATTAGAAGCTTGTTTATAAGAGATTTCTCAGAGTTTCTGTCTCAGGTTAGGAGTCAAATTATGAGACAGAATATTAATAACAATTATGTTGATAATGGTACCAATATATTTGCCTTCTTTGCCTTCATTCATATCTATGGTTGTTTTTAATGCACCTTTCATTGAAGATATGCACGTATACGTCTGTATGTGTCCTTGTAGATAATGCTTATCTCTCTCGCAACAAATGACAAATTTTTTTTCTTCAGTAATCTTTGCAGTTTCCAGGATGAAGACGGGGCCCCGCAACATCAACTCCAACTGGTTATTATGACGTCATGTTTTTGTAGCGCTAATATTTGGCCTGTTTTTTGGTACCAATTGCACAGAACACTTTTGAATGGTGCACATTTTTGACAACATTCTGGCCTCATTTTCTAAAAAAAAAAAAATTCAGAGGCTGGACACATTTTTCCTAGATGAAATGTTACCCTGGGTATTCTACCATCATTTGCTTTCACAGGAACCCCTGGGAAGAAAAGTCTCCCCTATGTCAGCTGGAAGCAATCTTGGATGACGACGCCCCCCCCTCCCAACAAAGTTTACCCTCAGATTTAGTGACACTAATTGGTGGCTGGTATAGGGTGGTTGGGTTGTGGAAGGCTTTATATGGACTCAGGGGTATAAATTATGTGTATATCTATATCTATATAAAAGGGGGAGGGAGGGATTAACTGGTGATCTGAAGGAATAATTGATTTTTGTGAGTTATTGTTTTTTTAAAAAAAACTATGAGTGTTGATTCT